>NW_006159809.1:5263400-5282090 GCF_000334495.1 Tupaia belangeri chinensis
TTTGTTTGTTTTGTTTTTGGAGAGGTTTTTGCTATAGGTTTTTGCTATAGGGCACGTGCACTCTCCAAACAGACAGAGACAGAGAGCGAGAAATCACCCCCCGGGGGGGGGATGGCCACGCCGCAATCCGGGACTCGAACAGTGGTCGACTACGTGGGAGTTCAGCAACATAGCCATTACGCTTACTGCTGGTCCCACCTGAAATGAGTTTTAAGACACCTGGTCTGGAACTCAAACTGTGGTTGACTATATGGGATTCCAGTAACGTAACCATTGCGCCACCTGCTGGTCTCAATTATTAGTACGCTTTTTAAAAATTTGCTGTAAGCATGTGTACTCACTAGAGACAGAGACAGAGAGTGAGAGAGAGAGTACTCACCATGGGGAATAGTCATGCCACAATCCCTTCTCCTCCATTTCTCCCTCCTTTTGTAATTTTGAGTATGCACACACATGAGCTCAGTGTGTTTTTCCAGCTGCCAGGTCTAGGACTTGAAATGTGCAGTGGCCATGTGGGTCCATCTGCCTTAACCACCATGCCACTGGCTGGCCCCATAACTTAAAAACAACAACAACAACAAACCTACAATTGATTAAGAAAAGAATAAGGAATGTGTAATTGGCATGTCATAAGCTCCTGATAGATCTAGTAGATAGAGAATCTATTTCATAACACGAAAGCCACTGGTGGCCTTTATATGAGAAGTTTCAGTGGAATGGTGGGTGCAAAAGCTTGGCTAAAGTAGGTTCAAGAGAGAATGGAGAAGAGCTATAGAAAAATGGCAGAAGCAGGATGGGTAGACTATCTAAGATCTGTGTGCTGTCCAGCTCTGCTATTGTTGACTCTTCATCTCAGTTCTACAACTGAAGTTGTAAAACTGAACATCCACAGCTTCTGGGATGTTCACACCATCCTTAGTGTCCCTCTTAATAACAGGCTTTCTCCAGCATGGATCTGCTTGTCTGTGGTCCACATGCTCCCTCTCCCACTGCCTGACTCTCTGGATCTATGGTGTTTCTATCTCCACTTAGGACACTCTTTGTAGAGGGCTCCCCCCTCCCCAGATGAGAAGATGCCAGTATCAGCCACTCCCATAATTATACATTACCATCAATATGATGTGTTTAACAGTGCCAGTAATCCAAACGAGGCACGCCATTATACATTGTTGTTGACACCTGAATAGTCGACTATAAGTAATCATGCCAAGTTTAACATGGGGTGAAAATATTCTTTATGAACTTCATACATTGATACTTTTGTTACTCTTTAAAGTATTATTACAAGAATAAAGTTCTGAGGTAATTAACGATGACTGTCAAAGCTGTCAATTTTAAATATCAAAGCAATTGTTATGAGATTCCAAGGGAATAAATAGGGGCTAGACTGAGTTAATACAAGCATTAAGTGTGTGATGGTGAGCCGGCAGGTGGCTTGGAGGTAAAGTCTGCTGGATCCCACGTGGCCAACTGTGCAGTTGGCATCTCAGACAAAATGGCTTGAAAAACATGTTGGGTACATGTGCGTGTGCACCCTAAATCCCAGTACCGGAGTGGAAGAGAAGGGACTGCAGCATGGCCATCCCCTGGGGCACGAGTCCTCAGTTTCCTTCTCTCTCTCTGTTTCTCACCAGTGAGTGCCCTCATCCTAAGGGTGAAAGTAAAAATAGAAAAGAAAGTGTGTGATGGGCCAACCCTATAGCACAGCAGTTAATCCCTGTACAGAGGAAGCCAGATCCCATATGGCCCACCAGGCTTTGAGTCCCATCCCTGGCAGTATGTAAGAACATGCTAGGTGTGTGTGCACACTGAGGATCCTGATGGAATGCAGTGTGGCCAGGCCCCATTGAAGGATTGTCTCTCACTCTCTCTCTCATGCCTGCACACACACCCTGTGGCATAAAAAAAAGTGAGATAGATAAGTTATCAATACATTTTTATCCCTTTTGACCCAAGACATGTTAATTATAGATGTTAGAAATAGTCCAGGCAAAATAGTCAACATTACAACTGGAAACTGCTACAGACAATAAGGACATTTTGTAAAGTCACATGTATAAAATAAATATTCTGAAGTAAATAAGGTCATACTTAAATGAAGGCATAAAAGAAGACCATATAAAATAGGTGCAAAAAAAGAGAACACGCTCAGCCGTGGTGGTGCAGGTGGCATGGCATCATGCTGGAGCTGTGAGGGGAGACCAGAGCTCAGGTCCTGATCAGCAGAACACACGGGGCATGCGACCTCAGCTGTCTGGGAGGCTAGGGGAGAGGACGGGATGGAAGCATCACAAGACCGTGTCAGGAGCGTCTCTTTCTGTGTTTCAAAATAAATAAATAAAATTTTAAAAAGAGAGAGAGAGAGAATAAGTAGGTATACATTTGAACAAGAAATGTACCAATCTTATACGGAAAACTAAAACCTTCCCAAAGAACAAAAAAAGGCCAGGGGCCAGATGGTGACACAGAGATATTGCAACTGGACCTGCATGGAAAGGTCCTGGGTTCACTTCCTGGGGCCTCCCTGCACATGCCAGATATACACACTCATGCCCATGATCCAAGCTGATTGAGGCAGGGGGTGGACTGTGGCATGAAGGCCTTTTTTAAGGAGTGTTTTTTCTCTCTCTCTTTCAGAAGATATGAATAAATAATTTTGGGGAAAAAATTAAACCAGCATGGAGAAGTCTAAAATGTTCTTGAATGGGAAGATGTGATATTAAAAGATGTTAGTTCTGGGGCTAGCAGGTGGTGTAGTGTTTAAGTAAAACTCCTACGTAGCTGGCTGTATTTTAAGTCCTGGACCCAGAGGCGTGAAACTCATGCTGGGTGTGTGTGTGCACGTGTGTGCTCAAAGTCCAAGAGAATAATGGAAGAGAAGTGATTGCAGCATGGCCATCCCCCCGGGGCGGTGATTTCTCACTACCCCTCTCTTCCCCATCCTCCCGCCTCTCTGGCCCCCTATAGTAAAAATCTCTCTTTAAAAAAAAAAGAAAAAGATGTTAGTTCTTCCTAAATTAATAAAACATTTAAAATAGAATCTTGATAAAAATACTAGTAAGTTTTTGAATTTTTCTTTTTTCTGGAATAAGATAAGAATAGTTGGAAACTAGATGTAAAGCCTCACATTCAACTGGATCCTGCAGGGAGAAATTTGGTAAAGGACAGTATTGGGTCAAATGGCAAAATTAAATATGAACAGTAGAACAGGTAAAACTATTGTATCAATGTACATTAGTGAGGTTGATAATTCTGCTGTGGTTTTATAAGAAAATATCCTTGTTCTTAGGAAATGCACACCTAGGGCTACTTAGAGGTAAAGGGTCATGATGCATGAAACTTACACTCAAATGGTTTAGCAAAAAAAGTTCTGTATAAGGGAGAAAGAGATGAAATAACAATGAAAATACAACCAGTTGTGAATCTGGGTAAAGGATCAGTGTTTAATGGCACTTAATTCTCACACGGAGCTCTTCTGTATTGCCGATTAGGCCCCCAAGATTACAATGCCATGGAAGGCAATTTGGAAATAACTTTCAAAACTACAGATGCTTTTACCCCATGATCAGGAATCCCACTTCTGGAAATTTACCTGAAACTGGAGCCAGCAGTTGGTGTAGCAGTTAAGGTACTGGACTCTCATGTGGCCGACCACAGTTTGAATACCGGGCTTGCCAGCTTGCTTTCTCACTTTCTCTCCTCTCTTTCTCTCTGTCTCTCTCTGGTGAGTACACAAGCCCTGCAACAAACTAAAAGATAATAATAAAGATTAAAAAGATTTTAAAAATCTATTATTTATTATATTAACATAATGCAGTATATTAATAATATAACATTATTTTATTTATAAATAAAATAATAATAAAGAAAAAGATAATAATTATAAGTAATTCTAAAAAAGTTGTTTAAGAAAAAAAAGAAATTTACCTGAAAGAACCTCATGCGTGTAGCATAACCTATGCTCAGGGTTTCACATGGCAGCACTGCTGATAACAATAAAGGTTGGAAAATAACCAAATATTATCATCAGAGACCTGGTTAAATACACCGTAGTACATCCTACATACTGGAGTAACATACAGCTGTAAAAATGAATGAAAATTGGGACCAGCAGTTGGTGTAATGACTATGTTGCTGGACTCCCATGTAGTCAACTGAGGTTCGAGTCCTGGACCCGGTGGCTTAAACTCACACTGAGCGCATGTGTGTGGGTGCCGACGATCCCAAGAGGAGAATGGAGGAGAAAGGATTATGAAGTGGCCATCCCCCCTGGGGGGTGATTTCTCACTTCCTGTCTCTCTTTCTCTCTCTGTCTTTCTGGCACGCACATGCTCCGTATAGCAAAAACCTCTAACAAAAATTAAATTAAAAATAAAATAAAAAATAAAAATAAATGAAAATTTCTCTGTATGGATGAAAGGGGGTCTCCAGACTATATTTAACAAACAGGCAAAGCAAAGGATAGAAAAAACTATATATTATGCTACCGTTTGTTGTAACAAATGGGAGATTTTCTTTCTTTCTTCTTTCTTTTTTTAACCATAGGGCATGTGCAGTTGCTGGAGAGAGGGAATGTGAGAAATCACCCCAAGGGGTGATAGCCATGCCACAGTCCCTTCTCCTCCAGTCTTCTCTTGGGATTTTGGGTGGGCACATACATGTACCCTGTGTGATTTTCAAGTCTTTGGGTCCAGGACTTGAACTGCAGTAGGCATGTAGGAGGCCAATGCATTAACCACTGCACCACTTCTTCGCCTCTAGATTTTCTAACATTCACATATCAAATACTAGAAAGATCCATGATAAATGACAAAACTGCTTAACCACAGAGGGTACACCTAGAGGGTACGTTTTCTATTATTTAGGTTTTTTTTTTTTTCTTTTTTAATTTGGTAGAGAGTGTGTATGCTCATCAGAGAAAGACAGAGAGAGAGAGAGAGAATGAGAAAGCACCCCCACCCCCACCACCACTAGGGATGGCCATGCTGTAATCCCTTCTCCAATTCTTTTTGGAATTTGGTGCACACATGCACATGCGTTGGGAAGCTTTCCAAGCTGCTAGATCTGGGATTTGAACCAAACAGTCAGTCATGTGGGTTCCAGCTGCCTTAACCATCATGCCACTGACTGGCCCTTATTTTTATGTTTTTAAGTAGGAAAAGGGAAGTTTTAATAGGAAAGTGTGGATTTTTAATAGTAAGGAAATATACTTCCATACTTGAAAGGCATGCAGGTAGACAGCTGCAGGTGAAGGACAACTGCACTGCTTGCCCTTGTTTTGATTTTTTTTTTACTAAAGTTATTTTTAAAACTTTTTTGTTTTTAATTAATTAATTTATATTCATTCATTGAGCACTGTCATAACATACAAAATGTTATTTCCCATCCAGAATATGCTGCATTGTGGCTTAATCATACATGCTATCATCAATAATTTTCCATTTCTAGTTTCATATATGTATATTTTCCCCCATATTTCTTTTTTTTTTTTTTGAGAGGTTTTTGGCTAACCAGAGAGAGACACATACAGAGAGAGAGAGAGAGAGGGAAAGGGACAAAGGAAGCTGCCAGGTCCGGGACTTGAACCGTGGTTAGCCATGTGGGAGTGTCCAGCACCTTAACCACCATACCACCTGCTGGTGCCCCCCCACCAAATGGCACCCTTTGCCATTTCCCTCCTCCTCCCACACTATGTCAGGTGTCCACAGTTGTTTTCCATTCCCTTTTTTCTCCACATTTTATGGATTCACAAAATTTCTTAATCTAATTACTTTCAATAGCAAGTTCAGCTAATGCATACCTATCTATGAATACATGTCTGACTTTAGGCATGAAACTCTGAGTAGAATGAATATACTATAAGGTAGCACCTAGCTGATGCTATGTAGTATACTACAGTCATTAATTATGTATTTTTCTATATTTTTTTAATTTCAAGAAAAGCAGATTTAGCTTTAATAAATCAAAGAAAGGCTAAGAAACTATACGTAAGACTTAAAGCCAGGAAACAGGTTGGGATTCTGTTCAAACAGTAGGTACATGAACCTATCAGCAGCTCAAGACAGGACAAAAATCCTTAAAACTGGAAAACAAAGCCTAGAAGAAAATCAGCAATGTTTTAGTCAAAAGTCATAAAATTTTATTTCACCAGTTCAGTCTCTTGTACTTAATCTATCTTCTGTTGAGGTTCAATTTTCCCAGTTAAATTCTGGGATATAATATTCAACTCCAGACTTGTCCCCACGATTAAGTTGGCCATTTTCTTAGTTTTTGAAGTCTTATTTCTGTGTGACTGTATTTAATTTTCCTGGTTTAGTACTCCCTGCAGAACTTCTTGGAGATCTGGTCTGCTGTTGGTAAATTCTTTCAGATTTTGTTGATCTAAGAATGTTCTTGTCTTTTCTTCCCATATGAAGGATAATTTTGCTGGGTATAGTATCCTTGGTTGCAATTGCTTTTCCCTTAACACTTCGAATATATTTTCTCATTCTTTCTTCACTCGCATTGTTTCCACTGTTAGCTTGATGGAACATCCTTTGTAGATAACTTGATGTTTTTTCTTTTGCCAGGAGGAGGTGATTTGCAATCTCTCTTCCATTCTGTTCTCACTCTTTGTGCATCAGAATCAGTAGGAATAGAGGAATATTCTGACCCTAGTTGTATTCAGATGTTTAGATCCTGTTCACTTGGGCCTGTCTAGACATTTACTGTGTAGGAGCCAGAAGTCTTGTCTCCTCGTAGTCCTCGCCCTTACTTTGATTTTTTAAAACCATATAAATAAGGGCCAACAGATGGCTTGGTGTTTAAGGAGCTGGACTCTCACATGGCTGACTGTGGTTCAACTCCTGGACCTGGTTACTTGCTTTCTCACTTTCCCTTTCTCTCTCTCTGGTCAAATTAAAAAATAAATAATAATAACAAATAAAATAAAGAAAGAATTCTTAAAAAAAAAAAAAACCTTCACATAAATGTATTACATACAAAAAAAAAAATAAAAATGCAGCTTCCTAAACAAAAATATAAATATACTAAAAAAAAAAAAAGGATAAAAACAAATTCTGTCAGAATTTTACTTACTTTGAGTCTTTCAAGAAAAAGTCTTCTTTGGGAATTTGTCATATCTTGTGAGAAAGAGTTAACAAGAACTATCAGTTTTGCCACCCAGTTTAAGAGAAGGAAAACTCGGGGCCGGCAGGTAATGTGGTGCTTAGGGACACTGGACCTCCACATGGTTTACTTCCACAGGGCAAGCTGCCAAGTCCGGACCTGGCAGCTTGCTTTCTCACTGTCCTTCCCTCTCTCTCTTTCTAGCTCTCTCGCTCTGTCCCTCTCTAGTCAAAATTAAAATAAATAAATAAGTAAATAAAGTTAAATAAAATCATTCTTTTAAAGAAAAGAAAAGGAAAGCTCTAAAATCGTGTAGACCAACAGTCAAGCTGAAGCAACTTTGACTTATATGTAACAAGGAATATAGGCTTTGAATAAAAGGAGAACTTTTTAGGGAAAATTGAAATTTATCATCAAACTTCAGAACAACAGACATTTTAAAAAAACATTTCACTTTTACTTTCTTGTCCAGGCAAAAATTTAAACAGAAAGCTTTACAAAAATATTGCTGTAGACTGAAAGCTATTTTTAGTTGTCGAAGTGAAGGATTTTTGACATTTGATGAAGATACAAAGTTTCTTCTATGAAATATGTTACTAAAAACATTTTGTAGAATTACAGGCTGCTTGTATAAAAAAGGTTAATGATATTATTAAATGTGCTACTTCTGTATCTTCTACATCAGACACTTGGACATGCAGAAACCACCAGAAGTCTTTAAAAAATAACATAGCACCATGAGTTCCTGACAGTAAACAGAAAAAGAGTAGACATTTTCTGTATTATTCAACCCAAGCAAACTACGTGATATGTAAGATGCTCTGGAACTGCTTTATCAGGTACTCACCTAAGATGCCATTGCATGATACTGGCACCACGTGGGAGTCCAGGCTTCCCCTGGGAGGTGCCCCCCCCACCCCTGCTCCCCAGCACACATGCTTTCTAGCAATGAAAAGAAAAGAAAATAAAAATCTACCAGTGATGCTGTCAACCCATGCTTTTTCTTTTGTTTTTTTGAAGATTTTTTTATACTGATTAGGTATAAATCTATTCAGATATCCTGTTTCTTTTAGGTATAAATCTATTCAGATGTTCTATTTCTTTCTTTTAGGTATAAATCTATTCAGATGTCCTGTTTCTTTCTTTCTTTTTTTGTAGTTGCCAGAGGGCATGTGTGCTCACCAGAGAGAGATCAAGAGAGGGGGATTATGCCCCACAGTGGGCAGTCCCTTCTCCATTTCTCCATCCGGTCAGGATCTGAAGCGCACAATCCCAGGCCCTAGTGTGCTTTTCAAGTGAACTGGGCCAGGAATCAAACTGCAGTTGGCCAAATGAGACCTGGCTTCCTTAACCACCAGGCCACAAGACTAGCCCTCTGTTGCTTTTCTAATCTCTATTTTATTGATTTCTGCTCTAATCTTTTGTTTTCCTTTTTTCTACTAGCTTTGAATTCAGTTTGTTCTTCTTTTTCTAATTTGGAAGAAGTAAAGTAGTTGTTATTATACATTTTAGCTTCAGAATTTCCTTTTGGTTTTATATATACATTAACCTTATAAATAGGTATTAGTATGAGTCCACTTTATTTTATTCTAGAGAGAGGTTTTTTGCCACAACGTTCATGTGCTGGCCAGAGAGACAGAGACAGAAAGTGAGATTCCCCCCGCCCCCCACCCGCCAGGGGTGATGGCCATGTCACAATCCCTTGTTCTTTATTCTGTTCTTGGGATTTGGGGCATGGATGCACACACACCTGGAGTCAGCTTTAAGATGCCGAGTCTGGGACTTGAACTACAGTGGATTACATATGAGAGTCCACTAACGTAACCATTTATAAAACCTTGGGTCCCCTGTCCCAAGGTTTTATAAATTTTTCTTAATCTTTCCATTTTGTTCAGACATCATTTTCTTTTTCTTTTTTTTAATTTTTTCATTTCATTTTCTTGTATACATTCAATCACATTATTATCTGGCTTACAAAATGGGTATTTCAACTAGGTGAACATTTCTCCCTAGTTGATAAAACCACAAAATATCTTCAACAAATACCACATTTCTTTGTGCCATTAATGCTTTGCGTCCCTGCTTTTCTTCTAAATGTCCTTCCTCAGACCCTCTTCTTTCACACACACTATATCTGAGACATCATTTTTCTTAAAAAAAAAATTTTTTTAGAATTATGTATTTAAATTTGTTATTTATTTATTTTTAATTTGACCAGAGAGAGACAGAGAGAGAGAGAGAGAAAGGGAAAGTGAGAAAGCAAGCCACCAGGTCTGGGACTCAAACCAGGGTGGGCCACGTGGGAGTCCAGCACAACCACCATGCCACCTGCTAGCCCCCAGACATCATTCTCTTGATAGCTCCCTTTAATTCTTTAAATAGTGCTTTAGTTCTAGATCTGCTAGCAGGTCTTTTTCAGAGACAGTTTCTGTTTCTTTCTTTCTTTCTTCCGAATGGGCCATTCGGTCCTTTTTTTTTTTTTTTTTTTGTTTTTTTTTTTTTTTTTGTTTTTTTTTTTTTTTTTGTTTTTTTTTTTTTTTTTGTTTTTTTTTTTTTTTTTGTTTTTTTTTTTTTTTTTGTTTTTTTTTTTTTTTTTGTTTTTTTTTTTTTTTTTGTTTTTTTTTTTTTTTTTGTTTTTTTTTTTTTTTTTGTTTTTTTTTTTTTTTTTGTTTTTTTTTTTTTTTTTGTTTTTTTTTTTTTTTTTGTTTTTTTTTTTTTTTTTGTTTTTTTTTTTTTTTTTGTTTTTTTTTTTTTTTTTGTTTTTTTTTTTTTTTTTGTTTTTTTTTTTTTTTTTGTTTTTTTTTTTTTTTTTGTTTTTTTTTTTTTTTTTGTTTTTTTTTTTTTTTTTGTTTTTTTTTTTTTTTTTGTTTTTTTTTTTTTTTTTGTTTTTTTTTTTTTTTTTGTTTTTTTTTTTTTTTTTGTTTTTTTTTTTTTTTTTGTTTTTTTTTTTTTTTTTGTTTTTTTTTTTTTTTTTGTTTTTTTTTTTTTTTTTGTTTTTTTTTTTTTTTTTGTTTTTTTTTTTTTTTTTGTTTTTTTTTTTTTTTTTGTTTTTTTTTTTTTTTTTGTTTTTTTTTTTTTTTTTGTTTTTTTTTTTTTTTTTGTTTTTTTTTTTTTTTTTGTTTTTTTTTTTTTTTTTGTTTTTTTTTTTTTTTTTGTTTTTTTTTTTTTTTTTGTTTTTTTTTTTTTTTTTGTTTTTTTTTTTTTTTTTGTTTTTTTTTTTTTTTTTGTTTTTTTTTTTTTTTTTGTTTTTTTTTTTTTTTTTGTTTTTTTTTTTTTTTTTGTTTTTTTTTTTTTTTTTGTTTTTTTTTTTTTTTTTGTTTTTTTTTTTTTTTTTGTTTTTTTTTTTTTTTTTGTTTTTTTTTTTTTTTTTGTTTTTTTTTTTTTTTTTGTTTTTTTTTTTTTTTTTGTTTTTTTTTTTTTTTTTGTTTTTTTTTTTTTTTTTGTTTTTTTTTTTTTTTTTGTTTTTTTTTTTTTTTTTGTTTTTTTTTTTTTTTTTGGTATGCCTTGTGAGTTTTTGGTTATTGTTGAAAACTGGACATTTGACTTAAAAATGTGGTAACTTTGGAAATCTGAATTCCTCCACAGTTTGCTGATTTTTGTTATATTTTTGATTTTTAAAAAAATGATTGTGAGCTGTCTGTGTGAATGGCCAACCTGAGGTTTACTTTAAGTCTTCTCAGGTTTTATTCTGAGCCTGTGCCCTTCCCTGGGCCTGTGTTGTCACTTTGTCCTTTTCCTCAGATATATACTTACTTGTTTTTTTATTTTTGAATGTCCTATGTCTTATTGTTCAGCTTGCAAAAGAGGAGAAGGAGTATAATGAAGGAAGGAGAAAAAAAAAGGGAGTGTCTCTGGCCTTTTAAATCTCCTAGAATTCATTTCAGCCAGAGCGGGAGGGGTTTATGACAATGGAGGAAAATGGTAAAAATGCAAAATGCAAAAAATGCAAAATGTGAAAAATGGCTGCTGCCCCAGAACATTTATAGAAATTCACCACACCTCTGTTATCAGGAGTGGCAATAGGCAATCAGAGCAAGATCTGTGGTATTGGGACCACAATGTCCTTTTTGCCAGCTCTTTGCTCCACGGGCTGTTTGCAGCTCCTGGGAACGCATACATGGCTGCCTGTTATGGTGCCACTGTGTTGATAGCTGAAGTTGTCCTAAAATAACGGCCTTTTAGCATTTATCACCCAAGCCTTCCCCAGAAGTTACAAGCCTTCCACAGACTCCAGAACTCCAAAATACTTACACCAGATAGATTCTGCCAGTGCAATTTTTATCTGGATGGGGACAGATGCCCAGTGCTTCCCACGATCCTAAGTTAATTTTTGCATACAGAGTGAGATAAGAGTCACCTTAATTTATTTCGCACATCTTGTTTTCCCAAACAGATGTTGTTGAGACTGCCCTTTTTTTCCCATTGAATAATCTTGGCGCTCTTGTCAAAATTCAACTGACCATAGATGTAAGGATTTATTTCAATTTTATTCATTGGTTTAAATGTCTATCCTTAGGCCAATACCACACAGATTTTTTTTTTCTTTTTTTTGAGAGGTTTTTGCTATAGGGCGCGTGCGTTCGCCAGAAAGACAGAGACAGAGAGACAGAAAGTGAGAAATTACCCCCCCAGGGGGGATGGCCACGCCGCAATCCCTTCTCCTCCATTCTCCTCGGGATCTTGGGCACGCACGCACACACGCGTGGCATGAGTTTAAGCCACCGGGTCCAGGACTTGAACCGCGGTCGACTACATGGGAGTACAGCGACATAGCCATTACGCTAACTGCTGGTCCCAATACCACATAGTTTTGATAACTGTGGCTTTGCAATAAGATTTGAAATTGAGAAATAAGAGTCTTTCAATTTTGTTCTTTATTCAAGATATTCTTGGTTACTCAGGATCCCTTGAAAGTCCATATAAATTTTAAGAAGGGCTTTTCCATTTCTGACATTAAAACAACAAAAGAAAAAAATGTCACTGGAATTTAGATGCGATTGCATTCAATACATATATCACTTTGGGTAACACTGTTATCTTAAGTTTTACAAGCCATGAAGATCAGATAGTTTTCCACTTAGTTAGGTTTTCTTTAGTTTCAGCAATTTTTTATAGTGTTCATTAGGTAAATTTTACAATTTCTCAGTTAAATTTATTAAGTGTTTTCCTTTTGACGTTTAAAAAATGCAGTTGTTTCCATTTCTTTTTTAGGTTGTCATTTCTAGTGCACAGAAATACAACTTATTTTCGTGTGTTGATTTTGTGTCCTGCAACTTTGCTAAATTATTTTTTTTTTTACAAATTCCATAGGGGACCCAGCAGGTAGTGTAGTAGTTAAGGCACTGGACTTCCACATGGTCGGCTGTAGTTTGAATCCCAGCTCTGGCAGCTTGAAACTCATGCTGGGTGCATGTGCATCCATGCCAAAATCCTGAGAGGAGAATGGAGAAGAAGGAATTGCAGCATGGCCAACCCCCTCAGGGGGTGATTTCTCGTTCTGTCTCTCTAGCGAGTGGATGTACCTTAGCAAAAATTTCTCTCAAAAATAAATAAATAAATAATTCAATAATTCAATAAGGTACATGTACGAGAGAGAAAGAATCCCCCAGTTGGGCCTCGTTAATTCCACAATCCACTTTCCTCTATTTTCTATCCCATCAGGATCCTAGGTGTGAATGCACACATATGCCTACCATGTTTTTTAAGCTGCCGTGCTGGGATTTGAACTGTGGTTGGCCATGTGAGATCTGGCTCCCTCTTCACAGTGCTAAGCTGTTGCGCTATGAGGCCAGCCCACTCAATTAATTCATTAGCTGTAGTGCGTATGTGTGTTTTTAAGGTTTTTCTCCGTATATAATTATGTAATATGTTTATAGAGATCATTTTACTTCTTTTCTAATTTTTATGTCGTTTTCTTGCCTAATTTCTCTGGCTAGAACTTACAGTACAATGTTGAAGAAGTGGTGTCTCATTCCTGGTCTTAGGGGAAAATTTTCAGTATTTTACTACTGAGTACATTTGCAGTTGGTTTTTTACATATGGGTTTTAGTATTTTAAAAATGTTCCCTTCTATTTCTAGTTTATTGGGTGTATTTATCATGAATGAGTGTTGGGTAATTTGAGATCATCGTGGGGGTTTTCCCCCTTCATTCTATTATTGCGGTGAATTACATGAACTAATCTTTGTTTTTGCTATAGTGCATGTGTGCTTGCTGGAGAGATACAGAGCAAAACAGAGAGAAGAAAAGTGAAAACTCCTCCCCAGAGGGGATGCTAGGCTGCAATCTCTTCTCCTTCATTCTCCTCTCAGGATTTGTGCCATGCAGGTACACACACTCGGCATTTTTTCGAGCTGCCAGTCAGGTCCAGAACACAAACCGTGAAGCTGGCCATGTGGGATCCATCCACCTTCACCGTGATATTGGCTGGTTCCCTTGACTAATTTTTATATATTGAACCAAATTTGCATTCTGGTATAGATGTTACTTGGTCCTTGGTATAATTCTTTTTATTTTAAAAAATTGTGTCAGAGAATGTATGTACTCACTGAAGAGAGAGAGAGAGAGAGAGAGAGAGAAAGAGAGAGAGAGAACCCTCCCTTCCCAGAGAATGTTCATGCTGTAATCCCTTCTCCATTTTTCACTCCTTTTGGATCCAATGTGTTTCTCAAGCCACCAGGTCTGGGACTTGAACTGTATAGTTGGCCATGTAGATCCAATAGCCTTAAACACCACACTACAGGATGGACCTGGTATAATTCTTTCAATGTGCCACTAAATTCAGTTTGCTAATATTTGTTGAAGAGATATTTACACCTGTATTCATGAGTGATATTGGTCTATAGGATATTTTTTCTTTATTTGTTATAGTGGGTTATTTTGGGGGTGTGTGGCTTTAGTATCAGGATTATGGTACATGAGATTCAAACAACATAGAAGTTTAATTCAAAGTGTATGTGGTGTGTGTGTGTGTGTGTGTCTGTGTGGAGAGAGAGAGAGAGAGAGAGAGAGAGAGAGAGAATTTTGTATTCACAAATGAAGAATACATATTTTTTCAATTGCCCAAACACATTTATAGAAATTTGCCATGTAGGGACTAGCAGTTGGCATAATGGCTATGTCACTGGACTCCCATGTAGTTGATCGCAGTTTGAGTCTCGGATTCAGTGGCTTAAACTTATGCCAGGCACGTGTGCATGCGTGCCCAAGATCCAGAGAGGAGAATGGAGGAGAAGGGATTGTGGTGTGGCCATCCCCCCTGGGGGGGTGTGATTTCTTGCTTTCTGTCTCTCTGTCTCTGTCATTCTGGCGAGTGTACGCACCCTATAGCAAAACCTCTAAAAAAAAAAGAAAAAAAGAAATTTGCCATGTATACAGAGATCTCTATAACTCCTCCAAATTCTCTTAACACAACGTAACAAAAATCAGAAATCAACTCAGACAAAATAAAACAGATAAAAAAATTTTTTTTTCGGTTCAGCTCATAGAACTGAAGGAGAAAACTGAAAAATTAGGACCCAAAGGACAAAAAGTGAGGTGGCTCTGGAAAACCACGTAACAGAAAGCACACGAGTCAGCCGTGGATGCAGCCGTGACCGGATGGGAACAGCTACAGCTGTTTTCAGTCTTATCATCTGCTTCAGAGTCAGTTGCCATGGAGAGAGCATCCAATTAGCCTAGGCCAGGTTTCATATCTCTCTGTAATCTAGAAATGTTCAGGGTGCCTTTTGTTCCCTTCATTGCCAAAGGGCATGTGTGCTTGTCAGAGAAAGATACAGAGAGAGAGAGAGAGAGAGAGAGCCTAATAGGGCATGACCATGCCACAATCTTTTTCCCTTCATTTCTCCAATTTCTCCATCCCATCAGGATGGGGGACACACACACACATGTGTGCCTGAAGTAGTTGTCAAACCACTGAGGCCAGGATTCCAGCTGTGATTGGCCACAGGAACTGCTCCCTACACCATTACTCAACTGCTGCCCTATGAGGCCCGCCCTGTTCAGCATATCTTAACTGGTGGCCTCACCAGACATTTCCTGATGTGGAAATGTTAGTTCTTCAAGAAAAACTGGACTAGTGTCACCAGAAGAAGGGGCAGTGGACGTGGGGTGTCAAATACAACTTGTCCTTCAGCTGGGTTTCTGCTGGTTTGTTCACTACATCTATTTGTTATGCCAAAAAATGTTAAGTGCTCAATTTTAACTGAATGATTAAATATAGCACATTTAAGGTGGTGTACGATGCAGTCATTTGAGTCATGACTTTATTTATCATTATGAAAAATGATTTAAAATGAAATTTTTAATTATAGAAAATAGGATAAAATCCATATAGTCTATGAATTAAATTTAGCTTACAAACTTTGTCTGCATATAACCAACACCTGAAAGAAATACATCAAAATGTAAACAATAGAATAATAGCATCTCTAGGAAATGATTCATGCACATAAATATATAATAATCTATATAACTTATACAACTGTATTTTCCTAAACTTTACATATTTCCCCACAATAAGAATATCTTAATAACTGAATATTAAAAAGATGAGCAAATTTATTATCAGACAAAAAAATTTAGGCCAAAAATTCAAGTGGCCTATATTATCATGGGCATCTCCCTGTGGGAGATCCAGCCTGTGCCTCAGAGAACCTCTCCAGCATGGCTTCTGGTTGGTGTTTTGAATGCTTGGGCTCTTTGGGATCCCTTACTTTCTGACCTGGTTCAAGTTTCTGGTTTTTTATTTTTAAGATTTTTTTTTTTTGGAGAGATTTTCGCTATAGGGCACGTGCACTTGCCAGACAGACAGAGAGAAACATAGACAGAAAGCGAGAAATCACCCCCCAGGGGGGATGGTCATGCCACAATGCCTTCTCCTCCCTTCTCCTCTCGGGATCTTGGGCACGCACGCACATACACCCAGTGTGAGTTTTAAGCCACCGGGTCCGGGACGCGAACCACGGTCAACTACATGGGAGTCCAGCGACATAGCCATTACGCTAACTGCTGGTTCCCATATTTTTAAGATTTTTTTAAAATTTAATTTATTTATTTTAATTTGAATGGAGAGGGAGAGAGACAGAGACAGAGAAAGGGGGACAGAGAGAGCAAGCCACTAGGTCTGGGGAGTCAACTGTGATTGACCCTGGTCCAGCACCCTTAACCACGATGCCACCTGCCGGCCCATCAGGTTCCTGTTTATTCTACCGAGCTCTGGACTTCCATTTGCTTGGCGTAGGGGTTGGCCGAGAGAAAACTGGCATCGGGATTCCCTCCTGTGTGGAAGGGAGGATGGAACGCTAGCGTGAGGGACTACTACCGCTTTTCAAGTGCCCACAGCACAGACAGAGCGGTAATGAGTAAAACCCAACAATTCCATCTAGCAAAGACCGCGACTGTTTTCTGTTCTCCAAGGATTGGGATTAAACAGACTGATTACCTTTTGTTGGTGGGGTAGGAAGAGAGTGGTGGGAAGGCCAGCTGGTGAAAACACAGAAAACCTTATTTTTGGAACTCTGACAGTGAAAAGTGGGTCCCCATGCCATCAGTATTCTAGCTGCCCAGTCTCTCCAAATCCCCCAATAAAACAGGCTTGCGGCCCAGGAGGTGGCGGAATGGTGAAGGCACTGGACTCCCACGTGGCCTACCGCGGTCCAAGTCCTGGAGCTGGCGACTTGGTTTCTCACTCTCTCTCTCTCTCTCTGGTCAAATTAAAAAATGATAATAATAAATAAAAACAATCCTTAAAAAGGCAAAACAAACAAAAAATCAGGCATAGGATCTAAACAGTCGAATCATGGCTAGGCTGTAGCTAATCCCAGCCAGCCCTAGCCCTCTCTCAGTAGCACCTTCAGCACCCCCGCAGGGTTCCAACCAGCAGATGGCGCCAAAGCGCAGCCGAGACGGGTGGCTTGGACTCAGCGGGACCTGCCAGGGCCAGAGAGGAGAGTAGGTTACTAGAGGGTCTCTGGGAAGGGGCCAGGACTCTGTCCACCCCGCCCCTTCTCAAGGTTTGAAACTCGTGTGTAGGGAGTATGAAAACCCCCAGTTAGGGAATGTGAGAACCCAAAGTGTGCATTTTCTGGGGAGAAGTGGATAAGCCATACAGAAGTAAGCGCACAGCAGTCTGGTGAAGACCCAGAGTTGTTCTGAAGTTTCCTCTGGTCTGAGAGTAGCTCATGCAAAGGTTTCTCGTCGCCCAAGAGACGCACAAGGGTGGCTGAAGAGTGGAAGTGGCCTTGAAGTCTGGTCCGGAAGTGTCTGTGCCAAAAACTGGGAAACGTGGGAAATTAATGTCTCCGAGGCTATGGCAGTAGACAAAGGCCAGGGAACCAGCAGTTAGTGTAATGGCTATGTCACTGGACTCCCACGTAGTCGACCGTGGTTCGCATCCCGGACCCGGCGGCTTAAAACTCACGCCGGCGCGTGTGCGTGCGTGCCCAAGATCCCGAGAGGAGAATGGAGGAAGGAGAAGGGATTGCGGCGTGACCATCCCCCCTGGGGGGTGATTTCTCGCTTTCTGTCTCTATGTCTCTCTGTCTGTCTGGCGAGCGCACGCGCCCTATAGCGAAAAACCTCCCCCCCCAAAAAAAAAAGCCTGAAGGGATGATAAGGAGTAGGGCAGTGGACACCAAAGCCAGCAGAATATTCAGGTGACCCTCCCTGAGTGCTACAAAAGTATCCCACAACTCAGATGCAACCTCCCGGGGGAAGATCGAAAGTGAGAAACACTAACTAGGAAAATGCTAAAAAAACAGAAGTGACTGAGTTTACCCTAAAAAGACTGATAATACGTGTGTGATTGGTGGGGTTTTAAAAAAATAGGTATTATATAGTGGGTAGACAAAATAGAACAAAAGCATGTAATAGAAAATGAAGTTATGGGACCAGCAGATGGTGTATTGGTTACGTTGCTGTTCTCCTACAGAGTTGACCATGGTTGGAGTCTTGGACTTGGCGGCTTAAAACTCAGGCTGGGCACATGTGTGGGTGTGCCCAAACTTCCAAGAGGAGAATGGAGGAGAAAGGATTGTGGTCTGGTCATCCCCCTGGGAGATGATTTCTTGCTTTTTGTCTCTCTGTCTCTCTGTCCCTCTGTCTCTCCACTGAGTGCCCACGCTGTATAATAAAAATCTCTCTTTAAGAAAAAAAAAGGAAAGAAAACGAAGCTACATCGATTTACCAGGCTTGATTCTGTATCCTGTGAAATGCATATCAGCTATCAGTTATGAATATTAAATAAAAATTGACTGCATGTAAGAAACCTTGGGCTGGGAATCAGCAGTTAGCGTAATGGCTATGTCGCTGGACTCCCACGTAACGACCGCGGTTCGCGTCCCGGACCCGGTGGCTTAAAACTCACGCCGGGCCTGTGTGCATGCGTGCCCAAGATCCTGAGAGGAGAATGGAGGAGAAGGGATTGTGGCATGACCATCCCCCCTGGGGGTGATTTCTCGCTTTCTGTCTCTCTATTTCTATCTGTCTGGTGAGCGCACGCGCCCTATAGCGAAAACCTCTCCAAAAAAAAAAGAAAGAAAGAAAGAAAGAAAGAAAGAAAGAAAGAAAGAAAGAAAGAAAGAAA
>NW_006159809.1:5284200-5297110 GCF_000334495.1 Tupaia belangeri chinensis
GTGGATGCAGCCGTGACCGGATGGGAACAGCTACAGCTGTTTTCAGTCTTATCATCTGCTTCAGAGTCAGTTGCCATGGAGAGAGCATCCAATTAGCCTAGGCCAGGTTTCATATCTCTCTGTAATCTAGAAATGTTCAGGGTGCCTTTTGTTCCCTTCATTGCCAAAGGGCATGTGTGCTTGTCAGAGAAAGATACAGAGAGAGAGAGAGAGAGAGAGAGCCTAATAGGGCATGACCATGCCACAATCTTTTTCCCTTCATTTCTCCAATTTCTCCATCCCATCAGGATGGGGGACACACACACACATGTGTGCCTGAAGTAGTTGTCAAACCACTGAGGCCAGGATTCCAGCTGTGATTGGCCACAGGAACTGCTCCCTACACCATTACTCAACTGCTGCCCTATGAGGCCCGCCCTGTTCAGCATATCTTAACTGGTGGCCTCACCAGACATTTCCTGATGTGGAAATGTTAGTTCTTCAAGAAAAACTGGACTAGTGTCACCAGAAGAAGGGGCAGTGGACGTGGGGTGTCAAATACAACTTGTCCTTCAGCTGGGTTTCTGCTGGTTTGTTCACTACATCTATTTGTTATGCCAAAAAATGTTAAGTGCTCAATTTTAACTGAATGATTAAATATAGCACATTTAAGGTGGTGTACGATGCAGTCATTTGAGTCATGACTTTATTTATCATTATGAAAAATGATTTAAAATGAAATTTTTAATTATAGAAAATAGGATAAAATCCATATAGTCTATGAATTAAATTTAGCTTACAAACTTTGTCTGCATATAACCAACACCTGAAAGAAATACATCAAAATGTAAACAATAGAATAATAGCATCTCTAGGAAATGATTCATGCACATAAATATATAATAATCTATATAACTTATACAACTGTATTTTCCTAAACTTTACATATTTCCCCACAATAAGAATATCTTAATAACTGAATATTAAAAAGATGAGCAAATTTATTATCAGACAAAAAAATTTAGGCCAAAAATTCAAGTGGCCTATATTATCATGGGCATCTCCCTGTGGGAGATCCAGCCTGTGCCTCAGAGAACCTCTCCAGCATGGCTTCTGGTTGGTGTTTTGAATGCTTGGGCTCTTTGGGATCCCTTACTTTCTGACCTGGTTCAAGTTTCTGGTTTTTTATTTTTAAGATTTTTTTTTTTTGGAGAGATTTTCGCTATAGGGCACGTGCACTTGCCAGACAGACAGAGAGAAACATAGACAGAAAGCGAGAAATCACCCCCCAGGGGGGATGGTCATGCCACAATGCCTTCTCCTCCCTTCTCCTCTCGGGATCTTGGGCACGCACGCACATACACCCAGTGTGAGTTTTAAGCCACCGGGTCCGGGACGCGAACCACGGTCAACTACATGGGAGTCCAGCGACATAGCCATTACGCTAACTGCTGGTTCCCATATTTTTAAGATTTTTTTAAAATTTAATTTATTTATTTTAATTTGAATGGAGAGGGAGAGAGACAGAGACAGAGAAAGGGGGACAGAGAGAGCAAGCCACTAGGTCTGGGGAGTCAACTGTGATTGACCCTGGTCCAGCACCCTTAACCACGATGCCACCTGCCGGCCCATCAGGTTCCTGTTTATTCTACCGAGCTCTGGACTTCCATTTGCTTGGCGTAGGGGTTGGCCGAGAGAAAACTGGCATCGGGATTCCCTCCTGTGTGGAAGGGAGGATGGAACGCTAGCGTGAGGGACTACTACCGCTTTTCAAGTGCCCACAGCACAGACAGAGCGGTAATGAGTAAAACCCAACAATTCCATCTAGCAAAGACCGCGACTGTTTTCTGTTCTCCAAGGATTGGGATTAAACAGACTGATTACCTTTTGTTGGTGGGGTAGGAAGAGAGTGGTGGGAAGGCCAGCTGGTGAAAACACAGAAAACCTTATTTTTGGAACTCTGACAGTGAAAAGTGGGTCCCCATGCCATCAGTATTCTAGCTGCCCAGTCTCTCCAAATCCCCCAATAAAACAGGCTTGCGGCCCAGGAGGTGGCGGAATGGTGAAGGCACTGGACTCCCACGTGGCCTACCGCGGTCCAAGTCCTGGAGCTGGCGACTTGGTTTCTCACTCTCTCTCTCTCTCTCTGGTCAAATTAAAAAATGATAATAATAAATAAAAACAATCCTTAAAAAGGCAAAACAAACAAAAAATCAGGCATAGGATCTAAACAGTCGAATCATGGCTAGGCTGTAGCTAATCCCAGCCAGCCCTAGCCCTCTCTCAGTAGCACCTTCAGCACCCCCGCAGGGTTCCAACCAGCAGATGGCGCCAAAGCGCAGCCGAGACGGGTGGCTTGGACTCAGCGGGACCTGCCAGGGCCAGAGAGGAGAGTAGGTTACTAGAGGGTCTCTGGGAAGGGGCCAGGACTCTGTCCACCCCGCCCCTTCTCAAGGTTTGAAACTCGTGTGTAGGGAGTATGAAAACCCCCAGTTAGGGAATGTGAGAACCCAAAGTGTGCATTTTCTGGGGAGAAGTGGATAAGCCATACAGAAGTAAGCGCACAGCAGTCTGGTGAAGACCCAGAGTTGTTCTGAAGTTTCCTCTGGTCTGAGAGTAGCTCATGCAAAGGTTTCTCGTCGCCCAAGAGACGCACAAGGGTGGCTGAAGAGTGGAAGTGGCCTTGAAGTCTGGTCCGGAAGTGTCTGTGCCAAAAACTGGGAAACGTGGGAAATTAATGTCTCCGAGGCTATGGCAGTAGACAAAGGCCAGGGAACCAGCAGTTAGTGTAATGGCTATGTCACTGGACTCCCACGTAGTCGACCGTGGTTCGCATCCCGGACCCGGCGGCTTAAAACTCACGCCGGCGCGTGTGCGTGCGTGCCCAAGATCCCAAGAGGAGAATGGAGGAAGGAGAAGGGATTGCGGCGTGACCATCCCCCCTGGGGGGTGATTTCTCGCTTTCTGTCTCTATGTCTCTCTGTCTGTCTGGCGAGCGCACGCGCCCTATAGCGAAAAACCTCCCCCCCCCCAAAAAAAAAGCCTGAAGGGATGATAAGGAGTAGGGCAGTGGACACCAAAGCCAGCAGAATATTCAGGTGACCCTCCCTGAGTGCTACAAAAGTATCCCACAACTCAGATGCAACCTCCCGGGGGAAGATCGAAAGTGAGAAACACTAACTAGGAAAATGCTAAAAAAACAGAAGTGACTGAGTTTACCCTAAAAAGACTGATAATACGTGTGTGATTGGTGGGGTTTTAAAAAAATAGGTATTATATAGTGGGTAGACAAAATAGAACAAAAGCATGTAATAGAAAATGAAGTTATGGGACCAGCAGATGGTGTATTGGTTACGTTGCTGTTCTCCTACAGAGTTGACCATGGTTGGAGTCTTGGACTTGGCGGCTTAAAACTCAGGCTGGGCACATGTGTGGGTGTGCACAAACTTCCAAGAGTAGAATGGAGGAGAAAGGATTGTGGTCTGGTCATCCCCCTGGGAGATGATTTCTTGCTTTTTGTCTCTCTGTCTCTCTGTCCCTCTGTCTCTCCACTGAGTGCCCACGCTGTATAATAAAAATCTCTCTTTAAGAAAAAAAAAGGAAAGAAAACGAAGCTACATCGATTTACCAGGCTTGATTCTGTATCCTGTGAAATGCATATCAGCTATCAGTTATGAATATTAAATAAAAATTGACTGCATGTAAGAAACCTTGGGCTGGGAATCAGCAGTTAGCGTAATGGCTATGTCGCTGGACTCCCACGTAACGACCGCGGTTCGCGTCCCGGACCCGGTGGCTTAAAACTCACGCCGGGCCTGTGTGCATGCGTGCCCAAGATCCTGAGAGGAGAATGGAGGAGAAGGGATTGTGGCATGACCATCCCCCCTGGGGGTGATTTCTCGCTTTCTGTCTCTCTATTTCTATCTTTCTGGTGAGCGCACGCGCCCTATAGCGAAAACCTCTCCAAAAAAAAAAGAAAGAAAGAAAGGAAGAAAGAAAGAAAGAAAGAAAGAAACCTTGGGCCGACTCCATGGTCTGGTGCCTAAGGCAGCCAGATCCCACATGGCCAACTAAGCAATTTGAGGAGCTTGACAGGCACATGTGCGTATGAGCCCAAAAATCTCACGGCAAGCTAGAGATGGAGGAGAAGGGATTATGGTGTGACCCTTCCCCACCATAAGGGAAGGTACTTTCACCTCTTCATCTCTCTCTGTCTCCCAACTTCTGTCTCATGAATGCACACAACCTCTAGCACAAAAGAAAGAGAGATTGACAGAAAAGAAACTTTAATATCTGAAACATGAGTTGGCCCATGACTTGGTGGTTAAGGCGGCCAAATCCTAAAGGGTAGACTGAGGGTTTGAGTCCTGATCTGGTGGTTTCATAAACACCCTGGGTGTGTGTGCATGCCCCCAAACCTGAAAGGATAGAGAAATGAAGACAGGATTGAGGTATGACCACACTCCATTAGGGGGTGATTTCTCCTCTCCCTCTCTCTCTTTCTCTGGTGTGCACCTGCCGTATGACCACCACCCCCCAAAAAAAAGGAAAAGAAAAAAAGAAAGAAATCTTAACAATTAGAAGTAGAAGCTATATAGACTACACTCTCTAGCCTCATTGTAACCAATGACTAAGTCAAAACAAAACAAAACCCAGCCAGTCACTTGAAAAATCAAAAAAGAGGAAAAAAATCCAATAGCACTACAATTATAGAAAAATCACTACTATATTAGATTCTATAAAGAAAGAATGAGTAAGAAAATACAATGTATCAAGTCTAAGATGCATGGAAGAAGCTGTTTTTTTCAGATAGAAATTCATAGCTTTAAATGTTCTTGTTAGCTCAGTGAAAGAGAATTAATAAACTAAGTATGCATTTAGAATTTTAGAAAAAGATAAAATGTTTCCAAAATAGGAGTAAAGACCTAACTATCAAAATTAATTAGAACTCTTTTCCATCTGAAACTACGAAGGTCACTGAAGAGAAGAAAAAGAAGGTTCCTGTTGCTTCAGAAACCAAGAAAAAGGTCCTGCTATACCAGAAACCTGTAAGAAAAGTGAAGAAATTTTGCAGAACTGAAGAAGTTTGTTCAAAAAATGCTTTGATATGAAAGGAGGAAGCCTATCTATGAGAAAGCTAAGCACTGTCAACAGGAAGTGTAGGTGTACGTGCAGAACTGAGATCTGAATGCCCAGGATAGCAAGAAAAGCTGACAAGTTCTATGTCCCTGCAGAAGCCCAACAGGCAATTGTCATCAGGATCAGAGGTGTCAATGGTGTGAGCCCAAAGGTCCAAAGGGTGTTGCAGCTTCTTCACCTGTGTCAGATCTTCAGGGACACCTTTGTTAAGCTCAACAGGGCTTCAGTTAGCATGCTGAGGATTGTAGAACCATAGTGTTCATGGGAATACCACAACCCAAAATCAGTAAGTGAACTCAGCTGCATGTGTGGTTATGGTGAAATCAGTAAGAAGCCAATAGCCTTGAGCGGTAACTCACTCCATCTCTTGGTAAATTTGGCATCATCTGCATGGAGGATCTGATTTATGAGTTTCTACTGTTGGAAAACACTTCAAAGAAGCAAATAGCTTCCTGTCTGTGGTCTTCAAGTCCTCGTGGACCTTCTCCATGAGGTGGAATGAAGTAAAAGACCACCCATTTTGTAGAAGGTGGAGATGCTGGCACAGGGGAAGACCAGATCACCAGGCTTATTAGAAGAATGAACTAAGGTATCTACCATTATTATTCTTTACCTCTTTCTTTCTTTCTTTCTTTCTTTCTTTCTTTCTTTCTTTCTTTCTTTCTTTCTTTCTTTCTTTCTTTTTTAAAGAGAGATTTTTGCTATAGGGTGCGCGCTCACCACAGAGACAGATAGCGATAGAGAGACAGAAAGCGAGAAATCACTTCCCCCTCAAGGGGGAATGGCCATGCCGCAATCCCTTCTCCTCCACTCTCCTCTCAGGATTTTGGGCACGCACGCACACGTGCCCAGAGTGAGTTTAAAGCCGCCAGGTCCAGGACTGGACCCATGGTAGACTACGTGGGAGTCCAGCTATGTAACCAGTTCACCATTTACTGTTCCCTCTATCATGATTCTTACTGTGATTTTGTCAGTTAATGAACAGTGACTTCTTTCAGGCTGAAAATGTTATTGATTAAATAACAATTTAAAAAACAGACGAATTTCAGTAAGAGAAAGTACAAAATATAAATCTCTTACCTTGTCCTTCAGGAACGCTTGGCCGTTGTTCCATCTTCAGCAGAGGACCTTTCCCCCACTCCAGTTTGCCTGCTCTAGCCCTTTAGGAGAGCAGGGATACAGCCTTCCTCACAGGTGAGTGCCCACTAGATTTAAAGGTGACCTTTAAAATCCCAGAGTCCACACCTGCATAGCCCAGAAGCTAGGGACAGTCCTCCTTCAGGATAACAACATGGCAGAATGATATGAGGACGAGATGAATTACTATAACCAACTGAAAAGTGGAAAGAGAAAAAGAGAGAGAAGAAACTTTAATAAAAGAGAAGTTGTATAGCTCACATTTTCTAGCCATATTGTAACCAATGAGTAAGTCAAAACAAACAGGTGTGTGTGTGTGTGTCTATGTATGTAAGTGTGAGTGTGGCTGTGCTATTTCAATTCTAGAATTACAGCAAATTATTGAATCTAGATCATTTCTAAGCATCCAATCCCAACACATAAGCACATTAAAAAATATTTATTTATTTAATTGTATTATTTTTTAAAAATTCACCAGAAAGAAACAGAGAAAGAGAGAGAGGGAGAGTGAGAAAGCAAGCCACCAGGTCCAGGACTCGAACTGCATTCGGCCCTGTGGGAATCCAGCACCTTAAACACCGTGCCACCTGCTGGCCCAAGCACATTTAAAGAAATGTGTCCCAGGACAGTGATGAACATGCAGTATAAACTAAAGATTTTGATGAATTCCAATTGTGCACCTGAAATTTCTTAAAGGCCTGCAGAAAGGAACTAGCCTGATTTCCTTATCAGTCTCTATCATCTGTAACTAACTGAACACTAAGCCAGGAACTCCGTGTCAGACAGCTATGATCTCATTTAACTTCTAATTGCAAAGGAGGTACTGTCAGCATTGCCCCTTAAACATGTAGTGTTCATGGAGGAGTTCAGGTGACCTGCTGAGGCTCAGCTATGCACTGCCACCCTGCGATGCTGGTGCCATCTGGGAAGGGCTCCATGTCCCGGACCCCAGGTCGACCTGAATACTCTAGTGCTGAGCACTGTGATCCTGACTGGCTAGAAGGCTGGGAACAGATCTCGGTGTGGCAAGACCCTGTCAAGGGTGTTTCTCTCTGTCTCTTTTTCTCATTAAACAAAAAACTTTTAGATGTACCTTGCCTTGCCTCACACGGCTAGCCTAATGCTGTGCCAGGAGTCTAGATGAGGTTTGCATGGCTCTGGAGATACTGGTCTTATCACGCTCTCATCTCTCATGATTTAAAAATGGTTTTGTCTCTATTCTTTTTTTAAATTTTTTAAAATTTTTTGAGAGGTCTTTTTTTTTTGGAGAAGTTTTTGCTATAGGGCACGTGTGCTCGCCAGACAGACAGAGACAGAGAGACAGAGAGACAGGAAGTGAGAAATCACCCCCTAGGGGGGATAGCCACGCCACAATCCCTTCTCCTCCATTCTCCCTCTCGGGATCTTGGGCACACACGCACACGCACCCGGCATGAGTTTAAGCCACCGGGTTCGGGACTCAAACCATGGTCAACTACGTGGGAGTCCAGTGGCATAGCCATTACGCTAACTGCTGGTCCCTGTCTCTATTCTTGTTGTATGCATATGGGGTGCTCTTTCTCTCTCTCCTTGTCTCTCTCTAATGAGTGCACATATCCTCTGGTAAATTTTAAAATGTATATATGTATGCTCACCTTAGTTTTTTTTTTTTTTTTTTTTTTTGTTTGTTTGTTTGCTTTGCGGCCCTGGGTCTGGTCTGAAGGGGCATCCCAGGTATAGCCCCAAGAGCATGGGGCACTGCGTTGTGGCATGACCACCACAAGGTGGCAGCAGAATCTGCAGCTTTTTCCCTATTCTAAAGTCCCACCTCTTTTTCATGCATCTGTTCAGGTTGGGGAGGTCTCCTTGTTCTCCAGATCCTCTGGTTGCTAGTTTGGCTTCAGAGTCTGCTCTTTGTCATATCACTATCCTGCCTCCCACAAAACAAGCCTGGCTTGCATTGGATCACACCGTTGCTAATACACAGTGCTTTTCTGTACTTGAGTCCCAGGCAAGGGCTAGGTTACAAAAAGCAGCTACTCTAGACACTGAATGTTGTAGAAACGTAGCCGTGTTGCTTCACAAAGTGTTTGTTTTTATTGTAAATAGTAGGAAGTGTCCGTAAGTTGCTATTTCATCATTTTCCTCCAAATTTTGGTATCCACTCTTAAGCAAAATCCATAGACTTCCCAGAATCAGCTAAATCTCAGGGACAGGAGACTATCCCAAGCCTGAGAAGATTAAAATTCCCCAAACTGCATTGGTGGTGCTGAATAGAACTGGTTCTCCTAGCTACACTTACCATCAGTTCCTCTGAGCTTTATTTTTTTTTTTTTTTACTGGATCGTTCTTTCATTCCATCCATCCTTCTTTATCTCTCTCTCTTTTTCTTTTCATGATAGAACATTTGTGTGAGCAGTGCTCTCCATAGGTTCTGGTTGTGCCATGATCTCCTCCCTGCAGTCCTCCAGCCTGCCAGGATCCCAGGCCCACACACAGGCCTGACATGTTTTCAGGCCGAGTTGGCCTAGGACTTGAACTGTGGTTGACATGTGGCTTCCAGCCTTGTAGTCCAGTAAGTTACCTATGGTGCCCCAAAGGCTGGGCCTGAGTATGTTATTATTAGTGGCGAGCCTTTTTGTTTTCCTCTGGTATTATATCTGTTTCCATCAAGTTAGTTCATTTCTTTCTTTTTTCTTTCTTGTTTATGTATTTTGGTCTCTGTCTTTCGTGTTGGAGGCTTTCCTCAAATGTCTGGTGATGCTCAACTCTCCAGACTTAAGTGGGCATATTAGAGAGCTGACTGGAAGTTGTGAGGAGTGTGTATGGGGGAGAGAGAGACACACAGAGACAGACAGAGAGAATAGAAGTGGGCTTTACATGGAGGGCAGGGAAGGGCACAGTTTTCACCATGGAACTCCCATGTCAGCTTTTGAGTCTTCTTTGTTAGGTTAGCTGGATTCTCGGAAGAAGGTTCTCCAGTCTACAGGTGAGTATGTGAGGCTGGCCGGGCACCCCCACAGCTGAGCACAGGATCTGCTGTTAACTGCTCATCTCGTCCTGCCATGGGGTTACCGTCATCTGTCCTTCCTTCCTCATGGAGTTGTTGAGAGGGTAGGAAAGGATAAAATATATGAATATGTTCTGAAAATAGTGAAATTATTTGGGCGCAATACTGAACACTGGGCAGATATGCCCATAGTTGAATATGACAGGACTCTTGTTCTCCGAATTTTAAAATAAAGGAGGCCGATGGGTAGGCAGATAATTACAACTCAGTATTTCGTGCTGTGTTGAAGGTTGGCACAGAGTCTAGGGAGAATGTACGAGTTGGAAATC
Source organism: Tupaia belangeri chinensis (assembly GCF_000334495.1). Classification (NCBI taxonomy): domain Eukaryota; kingdom Metazoa; phylum Chordata; class Mammalia; order Scandentia; family Tupaiidae; genus Tupaia; species Tupaia belangeri. The sequence goes on from NW_006159809.1 coordinate 5,293,774, forward strand.
TTACTCCATGTTGTTGTGGGAGAGGTAAGAGAAGCTTTCCCGAGGTTATATTCCAGGACATGCAGTGGTTAATTCAGTGTGGAGGGGAGAGTGAGCTGCCGAGCACAGAAGCATAAAAGACAATGATATGTTTGAGAAATGATTTGTGATTTCCTCTGGCTGACTGCGGGCTATGAGGGGAGCCCTGTGAGGCTCGGGGTGCAAGCAGTATATTCTCCTAACGGTCTGTGTGAATTCTATTGTGAAGGCAGTCCCTGATGTGATGGGATTTGTATTTTTGATATTACTTCTTTCTTCAGTTAGTGTGGAAAATGCCTTGGAAGGGATGATGGAAGAGGCAAGGGGGTGACAATTAGAGGTTGCTGCTAAGTCAGAAACCAGAATGGTGACTAGAGAGGAAGGGTGGGTTTGATGGCTATTTCGGAGATGAAACCCACCACCCTGGTGAACAAAGGAACGAGTAGTGAGAAGAGAAAAGAGTCCAGGCTGGCTCCCTGGCTCCTGGGCTGAGGAAGGGATGGGTGGCAATAACATTCTCTGAGAATGAGAATAAAGGGGGAGCGATGTCATCCGATCATTCCATACCTGTTTGTTGAACACCTACTGCATCCCCGTTGCTGTGCAGAATGCTCGGTATGCAGGGCTGAGCAAGATGAATACCTGTGAGATAAACAGATACTGTAACATAATCAGGAAAATACACGATTATAACTTGTGGAGTTTGTCCAAGGGTTAGGAGAAAATATACCTCTTGGTCTAATTTAGATTTGATGATCAAGGCAGGCTTTTCTAAGGAAGTGATGTTTGGAGTAAGGTCTGAGGATGAGGGGAGTGGAAGTAAAGAGATGGGGGGAGCCATGGAATGAGGAATACCCAGGGTAAGAAGCCAGTGAGAGCCAGCTGGGGTGGCTTGAAATTGGATACTGAGGAGGAAGCGGGGCATGGCAAGGCACGGGGTTGGAGGGATGAAACTTTTGATAGCAAAGGCGGGCCATTCCAGGCTTTGAAGTGGAGTAGTGATATGGTCTGATTTATGTTTTAAAAAACCTGTAGGTTGATTTGGAGCAAGCTAAACATGTGAGGAGAATACAGCGAAGGTCTAAGAGAGAGAAGGGTGGCGCGAGGGCGGTGGCTGTGGAGGTGGAGAGATCTGTTTACAACCTGGGGGGAGAGATGAAAGGTGCACGAGCAGCACAAGGATGAGGCACCTCTCCTGTGACCCTGCTCGCCCGTCCACACGCTCACACCTTCCTTGGCAGTTTTGTTCTGTGGACAGAAGTCTGACTACTTTTCCTATTTTCCAAAATCTTTTCAAAAGGGACTGGGAAGTCATGCCCACAAACATTAACAGATCATTTCTTTTCTTTTTTTCTTTCTTTTTATTTTTTTAGAGAATTGTTTTATTTAACTTTATTTATTATTATTATCACTATTATTTTCCAGTTTGATCAGAGAGAGACAGAGAAAGAGAGAGGAAGTAAGAAAGCAAGCCACCAGGTCCGAGACTTGAACCGTAGTCAGCCATGTGGGAGTTCAGTGCCCTCAACCACCATGCCACTTGCTGGCCCCTCAGACCATTTATTTTCTATTAACAGGATTCTTCCTACCTCCTGTCCCTGGCATAGTATCTTCAAGATGTATATTTTATCGATTACAGTATATTCTTTTGCTTATCTCTTCCCAAGACACAGAACTTCCCTTTTTCTTGAGATGTAAATTAAGCCTTTCTTGAACTAATCTCTCCCCAAAACACAGATCTTCCCTTCCAGTCACCAACCTAGGAATTGTGGAACCCACCGATAACCTACAAGACCCGCTTCTACATGTCCCGACTTTTTGGGCTAGACCAATGGAAAAACTTTTCATTAATTGTTGTCTGTCAATCTCAAAAACAAATAAAAGGAACTTCTCTGTACATGATCACCCCGAGAAAGGCATGTATGCCTCTTCTCTGGGCCTAGGTCACTCACATTTGGCTTGGAAATAAACCACATTAATTATTAATTATTAATTTTACAGTTGGTTATTTTTTCTGTCGACAGTTCCCCTTTTCCTGTGCACTCAGAGCTTGGCTATCCTCACAAATGGATGGAGGCCAGAAAATGCCCACACCCCTCTGTTCTCTCCCTGTGACCATCTCGGAGGGAGAATTCAGCGTGGCTTTGGTTAAGATGATAAACATAACTAGGTGGGATGAGAAGAGTGAGAGTTTCAAGTAGGAGTCACTCTCGCCCCAGATCTGGGACTTCGCTAGTTAGGCGCTGCAGAACCCTGGAGGGGAGCTAGCTGACTGCCCCTCTGCATACCTAGCTAACTGGGTCCTGGTCCCTGGAGAAGCTGCACCCGAGTGCTATGGCGTGCCATGGCGACAGTGTCCCCATCTCCGTGCCCCAAGGAACGGTGAACCACAGGTGGCAGGAGGTTTGGGAGCCAGACCCCTGGGCTTTCTTGCAGGGCCACTTTGTTGTCTTGGTGACAGTCATAGCTGAGCTGTGCTGTTTTGTCTTCACCCCTGGCAAAGGGTTAGTCACACCCTGCCTGGGAAGGGCTGGCGAGGCCACAGTTCAAGGGAGAGGAAATGCCAGAGGCCACAGAGGAGGGAGGAGCCAGGTACTGAGAGAAAAGCTAACCTCTGGTAAGTCAGGAAGTGAGGAATCAAAAATAAGGAAGTGCTCGAGGAACCACAGGATGGGGGCTTGTCAAAGGGGGACAGGGACTGACCCCAAGGAGCAGCCATGGCCAAGCAGGAACAATTGGAGCAATACGGTAAATAACGCAGTATTGGATTATTGCCCCAAATATAAAACAGACATATATGTGTCCATGTGACAGACAGACATATCTGAACGAATAAGTGAATGTGGAGGAGAAAGACGTTTTCCTTTGCCAGGAGTTCCTTTGACAAGTGTAGGTGTTCCTCCTCTTGGGGGTGGAGCTTAGTTCCCCTCTCGCCCATGTGGGTGGACTTGACTCAGTAACTGGATTCCAAGGAGGAGCGTTTGGGAAGGGAGAAACAGTAACGTTATGTTGGAGAACCCTGCACACACGGTCTTACCCACGTGCTGCCGTGTAAACACCATGTGCATTTATGAACCCCTGCATGAGGCAATGAGAGGGGCCCCGTCTCTGTGGCATTCTTCCCCCAAACTCATAGCCTCAATCTAGTCATGAGGAAATACCAGCTACACCCAAATGAAGGGATATTTTACAACATATCTGACCATCAAGGTAATTAATGTGGTTTATTTCCAAGCCAACTGTGAGTGACCTAGGCCCGGAGAAGAGGCATACATGTAAACTGCATTAATTATTAATTATTAATTTTACAGTTGGTTAT
>NW_006159809.1:5297525-5299945 GCF_000334495.1 Tupaia belangeri chinensis
CAGACCATTTATTTTCTATTAACAGGATTCTTCCTACCTCCTGTCCCTGGCATAGTATCTTCAAGATGTATATTTTATCGATTACAGTATATTCTTTTGCTTATCTCTTCCCAAGACACAGAACTTCCCTTTTTCTTGAGATGTAAATTAAGCCTTTCTTGAACTAATCTCTCCCCAAAACACAGATCTTCCCTTCCAGTCACCAACCTAGGAATTGTGGAACCCACCGATAACCTACAAGACCCGCTTCTACATGTCCCGACTTTTTGGGCTAGACCAATGGAAAAACTTTTCATTAATTGTTGTCTGTCAATCTCAAAAACAAATAAAAGGAACTTCTCTGTACATGATCACCCCGAGAAAGGCATGTATGCCTCTTCTCTGGGCCTAGGTCACTCACATTTGGCTTGGAAATAAACCACATTAATTATTAATTATTAATTTTACAGTTGGTTATTTTTTCTGTCGACAGTTCCCCTTTTCCTGTGCACTCAGAGCTTGGCTATCCTCACAAATGGATGGAGGCCAGAAAATGCCCACACCCCTCTGTTCTCTCCCTGTGACCATCTCGGAGGGAGAATTCAGCGTGGCTTTGGTTAAGATGATAAACATAACTAGGTGGGATGAGAAGAGTGAGAGTTTCAAGTAGGAGTCACTCTCGCCCCAGATCTGGGACTTCGGCTAGTTAGGCTCTGCAGAACCCTGGAGGGGAGCTAGCTGACTGCCCCTCTGCATACCTAGCTAACTGGGTCCTGGTCCCTGGAGAAGCTGCACCCGAGTGCTATGGCGTGCCATGGCGACAGTGTCCCCATCTCCGTGCCCCAAGGAACGGTGAACCACAGGTGGCAGGAGGTTTGGGAGCCAGACCCCTGGGCTTTCTTGCAGGGCCACTTTGTTGTCTTGGTGACAGTCATAGCTGAGCTGTGCTGTTTTGTCTTCACCCCTGGCAAAGGGTTAGTCACACCCTGCCTGGGAAGGGCTGGCGAGGCCACAGTTCAAGGGAGAGGAAATGCCAGAGGCCACAGAGGAGGGAGGAGCCAGGTACTGAGAGAAAAGCTAACCTCTGGTAAGTCAGGAAGTGAGGAATCAAAAATAAGGAAGTGCTCGAGGAACCACAGGATGGGGGCTTGTCAAAGGGGGACAGGGACTGACCCCAAGGAGCAGCCATGGCCAAGCAGGAACAATTGGAGCAATACGGTAAATAACGCAGTATTGGATTATTGCCCCAAATATAAAACAGACATATATGTGTCCATGTGACAGACAGACATATCTGAACGAATAAGTGAATGTGGAGGAGAAAGACGTTTTCCTTTGCCAGGAGTTCCTTTGACAAGTGTAGGTGTTCCTCCTCTTGGGGGTGGAGCTTAGTTCCCCTCTCGCCCATGTGGGTGGACTTGACTCAGTAACTGGATTCCAAGGAGGAGCGTTTGGGAAGGGAGAAACAGTAACGTTATGTTGGAGAACCCTGCACACACGGTCTTACCCACGTGCTGCCGTGTAAACACCATGTGCATTTATGAACCCCTGCATGAGGCAATGAGAGGGGCCCCGTCTCTGTGGCATTCTTCCCCCAAACTCATAGCCTCAATCTAGTCATGAGGAAATACCAGCTACACCCAAATGAAGGGATATTTTACAACATATCTGACCATCAAGGTAATTAATGTGGTTTATTTCCAAGCCAACTGTGAGTGACCTAGGCCCGGAGAAGAGGCATACATGTAAACTGCATTAATTATTAATTATTAATTTTACAGTTGGTTATATTTTTTTCCGTCGACAAAGGTTGTGGAAAAATAAAAAAGAAAACCTGAAAAACTGTCCAAGATGGAAAAGCCACACAAGACATGACTAAATGCAGTGTGGGATTTGGAGTGGATCCCGGAGGAGAAGAGGACATTAATGGGAAAACCCAGGGAAATCCACATGAACTGGAGTTTAGTTAACAAAAATGTCCCAGTATTTGCTGCTTTTTTTTTTTTTTTTTTCATGACCAGGTAGGCTTTATTCCAGGAATGCAAGGGTAGATCAGCATATGCAAGACCATAAATATAATACACCATGTTAACAGAAAGAAAGATAAAAACCATATGATGATTTCAATCGATGCAGAGAATGCATTTGATAAAATACAATTTCCCTTCATGATTTAGATTCTTACCAAGATTGGTATAGAAGAGTCATTCCTCAACACAATAAAATCCATATATAAGAAACCTATTGCTGACATTATACTTAATGGGGGAAAGCTAAAAGCTTTTCACTAAAACCTGGTACTAGACAAGGCTGCCCACTTTTTTTTTTTTTTAATTTAAATGTATTTGTTTACGTTCATTCACTGTACATCATTACAGCATACAAAATGAGATTTTCCATCCAGAGTACACTGTATATTGTCTCAATCAAGCACATCAACA
>NW_006159809.1:5300416-5323050 GCF_000334495.1 Tupaia belangeri chinensis
CTTTCCCTAAGCATCATCACAGCATACAAAATGTGATTTTCCATCCGAAATATACTGCATAGTGACTTAATCATGCATATTATTATAAAAAAATTTCCATTTATAGTTCCTAGAATTTTTTACCCCTCTTCTGGTATTTGCTTCTTAATTTTGACAACATACTATGTGTGAAAGAAAAGCAGTTCAGAGCAGTCTGTGGAATTCAAGGTCCAGGGAAGCTGTGAAGGCTGGAATAAACATGAGCCTGAGATTCGACTTATTCCCACACTGATCAGGGTTATTGCCCAAAAGGCATGTTTGAGCTCATGGTAAACAAGCTGTGATGCTACGAAGGATTACAGATCGTATAGTGTGAGCCTCACCCTTTCTTCATCTAGAGTTCATAACGTGGATAAGGCATAGCCAGTCAGTTGCCTTTATTATTTTAAACAACCCAATGTGATTTTATTTTTAGGTTTTAGCCATAGGGCATGTGCACTCTCTGGAGAGAGACAGAGACAGCGAGCGGGAAAGTGAGACATCACCCCCTAGGGTTGATAGCCATGTTGCAATCCCTTTTCCTCCATTCTCTCCCTGGAAATTTGGGCATGCACACATATGCACATGGCATGATTTTCTTTCTTTTCTTTTTTTTTTTGGAGAGGTTTTCACTATAGGACATGTGCACTCGCCAGAAAGACAGAGAGAGACAGAGAGATAGAAAGTAAGAAATCACCCCCTGGGGGTTTGGCCATGTTGCAATCCCTTCTCCTCCATTCTCTTCTCGGGATCTTGGGCATGCACGCACACATGCCCGGTATGAGTTTAAGTCACCGGGTCCAGGACTTGAACCGTGGTCAACTACATGGGAGTCCAGTGACATAGCCATTATGACAACTGCTGGTCCATCACCTGGCATGATTTTCAAACCACCGGGTCCAAGATTTGAACCATGATCAGCCATATGGGAGTCTAGCAGCTTAACTATTACTCTACCTGCTGCACACCCTCCACATAATTATTATTATTGTTTTAAAGAGGTGTTTGCCTTAGGGCACATGAGCTCATTAGACAGTATGGCAACACTGCAATCTCATCTCCATTCTCCTTCTGGGATCTTGGGCAGGCACACACATGCACCCAGCGTGATTTTCAAGCCACTGAGTCTGGGACTCGAACTGTGGTCGACCATGTGGGAGTCTAGCAATGTAACTGCTGTGCCATCTGCTGGCCCCTATGTGAATTCTTAAAGAGCAAGTTGTAAGTCGACCTCTTTGTTATGTAAACCAGCTTTTTTGATCACCATTTCCATGAGCACGTGTCTGGGAAATCAGTCTGTTCTTAGCAAATTCATCCTGAGCCTCAGCGTGATATCACTTTTATTTCACTTATTGACTGAGTCTTCTTTTTTTGGTTGATGTGTATAATGTAAGGTGATAATTTGGGGAAATTGAAACTGGACAAAGGATATATAAGAACTCTCTGTACTGGTCTCATGTTTTTTCTCTAAATCTAAAACTGTCCAAAGTAAAATTGTATTACAAAATGCATCTAGGGGCCAGTTCCATTACATAGCAATTAAGGGAAGCAGATCCTACATGGCCAATTGCAGTTCAAATTTCAGCACTAGAATCTTGAAAAACAGACCAGGCATGTGTGTATGCGTGTACCCAAAATCCTGATAGGAGGGAGGAATAAAGGAAAAAGAACTGTGACGTGACCGTGCTTCATTAGGGATGCTTTCTCTCACTCTTGTTCCCTGGCAAGCACATGTACACTCTGGTAATAATAAAAATAATAATGTATAGAGGCCAGCAGGTGTCATGGTGGTTAAGGTGCTGGACTCTTACATGGCTGACCATGGTTCGAGTTCCAGACCTGGTGGCTTGCTTTCTCACTCTCCTTCTCTCTCTCTCTCTGGTCAAATTGAATAATAATAATAATAAATAAAATTGAATAAATAATTCTTTAAAAAATGTATCTAGGAGGGTACTGATTCAGTGCACAGAAAGCTTCCTCACTTTCATCTTTCTCCCATAAAGAATTATTTATTTAATTTTATCCTTTACCATTATTATTATTATTTTCCTTTTCTGGGAGAGCTTTTTGCCATAGGGTGCGTGTGCTTGCCAGAAAGACAGAGAGAGACAGAGAGAAAGTGAGAAATCACCTCCTAGGGGAGATGACCTCACTGCAGTCCTTTCTCCTCCATTCTCCTCTCAGAATCTTGGGCATGCACACACACGTGCAGCGGTTTAAGCCACTGGGTTCAGGACTTGAACTGTGGTTGACTACATGGGAGTCCAGTGACGTAGCGACTACATGGGAGTCCAGTGACGTAGCCATTACGCCATCTGCTGGTCCCTATCCATTACCATTATTACTTTCTAATTTGCTATAGGGCATGTGCATTCTCCAGAGAGAAACAGAGAGAGAGGGAAAGTGAGAAAGCAAGCTGCCAGGTCCAGGACTCGAACCACAGTTAGCTGGGAGTCTAGTGCCCCAACCACCATACCACCTGCTGGTCTCTGTTTTTTATACATTTTCTTTTCTTATGTCAGAGAGTATGAGTTCATGTACAAGAGAATGGAGAGAGAGAGAGAAGAGAGAGAGAGAGAGAGAGCAAGCATTTCCCAAAAGTGCCTGGTCATGCCTCAAGCTCCCTTCCTCTAATTGTCCATTTTTGGTGAGTGCACACATCCTGTAGCTAAATAAATAAATAAATAAGTATGTAAGTAAATAAATAAATGAATAGAAAAAGAAAAGAAAGAAACGAAGGAAGGAAGAAGAAAGGAAGGAGGAAAAAAGAAAGCAGAGCGCGGTAATGCACTTAACAGTTCCCAGGTTCTGGCCAGTGATTCTGAACTGTGGAGAGGCCTCTCATTTTTCAGTTTTTCAGATTCCTTGTGCCTTTATCCTTCTGGCCTAGATGCTTCCCTGACTTTCCACACCATGGACCACTTTCTGGTATCTGGACCATAACGCTGGAACAGAATGCTGAGGAGAGTTCTTGTTGCCTAGAAATGGCAGATAAGGTCCAAAGCTGAGAACAAGAACACCTGCCCAAAGAGAGAAAAAAACTAAGTACCCCATATTGCTAAAGAAAGTTGCCAGGAGTTTAAGTCAGACCTCTCTGCCCAGGATCATGACAAGGAAATGAAAACAGTGCGTACACTGCAGCTGTCCACACCCTGTGTGAGAAGAGGAGAAGGAGGAACCTGCTCAGTCCGGCTCAGTCTGTGGGTGAGCACGTTTGCTGAGAGCCATGCATCTCCTGGCTCCTTTTTCTGCAAGCCAGAGAAGGGAGACTCCAAGAGGACGATTCATGAGACTGGGAGAATAGTCCCCGAAGGACGTTGGCTGTGACAGTGGAAACCCTGATCTTGCCTGGCCTATCTAAGCAGCAAAGAAGAGAGAGAGCAGAGCAGAAAGGCAGAGCAGCAAAGCAGCCTTCTCTAGTCTGGAGCTGCCTGAGTCTCTTGAGGTTATCAGCCAGGTGGAAGTGAGCTGGCTTGTATTCCTGATGGACACTACCACCCCCTGTAGCCTGACAGAAAAGGGTCCCTTGCTCTGAGTCCTGTGCGGAGGAGGATCAGGAGCCACCTTCCCTCATCCTGGCCCTCCTCAGTGTCAGATACGTCCACATGCCCACCTGGAACCTTCCTGTGCCTCATCTTCTAGACCATAGGCCCAGGACTCCAGAATTCCCTGCTCACTGGCTCTGAGCTCACTGCTAGCATCTGTATGGATCTCTTCCTTCTCATCCTGAGGGTGGACTGTGATCCTGTATTTACTCCTAGGCCCAAGGACTGGTGGAAGGGCCACTGTTAGTATAGATGTAGAGGGAACCTGAGAGTCTGACATACCAGAGTCAGTCCTGACGGTGCCTGCCAGGGCCCAGGTGATGGTTGTCTCAATGTTTAGAGATTGTTCAAATCTCGAATGTCTTCCCCTGCTCTTTGGGTTTGAAAAACCTCTAGGGACCAGCAGATGGTGTAATGATTACATCATTGGATTCCCACACAATTGACTGTGGTTCGAGTCCCTAACCTGTCAGCTAAAATTCATGCTGAGAGTGTGTGCATGTGTGCCCAAAATTCTGAGAGGAGAAGAGGAGAAGGGTTTGCAGTGTGGCCAAATCACTCTGAGGGTGATTTCTCACTTTCTGTATCTGCTTCTCTCTGGTAAGCTCACAAGCCATATAGCAAAAATCTCTTTCTCTCAAGAGAGAGAGAGAGAGAGAGAAACCCCTGTAAATATTGGGGTACCTGAAACTCAGTCCTTGAATTTTTTTTTCTGTCTGTACTCATTCTGTCAGAAATCAAGTCGTTTCATGGATTTAGTATTACTTAACATTTTTATGACTCCCAAATTTGCTTCTTCAGCCCTAATCTCACCTGAACTCTAGAATCACATATGCAACTTACCACTCAACATCGCTACTACAATGTAAAAGAGACACCTCAAATCTAAATCAAATTCTCAGTTTCACTGCCCACCTCCCCAACTTGATCTTTCCCAGGTCTTCTGTGTCTTAGAAAACAGAAACTCCATTATTCCATTTGCTTAGGCCAAAAACCTTAGAATCATCCTTGACTCTTCCTTCTCTCATACCTGATGTCTATTCTATCAGCCAAGCTTTCTAGCTCTACTTTCACCATCTAAAACACAAAATACGAAATAAACACTTCCCACCACCTCGGTGCTGAGGCTACCCCTGTGGTCCAAGCCATGAATCTCTCTTGCCCAAACAGTCACAAAACCCTCCTTCTCATTTGTGTGCTGACTTCCTTGCTTTGCTCATCTGTTTTACGCTTAGAGCTCGGGGTAGCATTTTCATGTGTAAGTCGGTCCCGTCACTCTTGAAAGACTCCACGCTCCCATCAGTTCCCCGAGTACTTCTCCGGTGGCGGCCGTTACTGCCCTCCTCACTCGCTCTACTGCTGACACATGCCTCCATGCTCTCAACCAGCTGGCATGCTTGCCACACGGGCCTTTGCAGTTGCTGGTCTCCCAGTCTCTCTCTCATGTTTTCCCCGGGTGTCCACATGTTCCTGTTCTTTACTCTTTCAGAAAATTCTCCCAAGACCACTCCCATAAACTCGCACCCCCTTCCTTATTGCTCGCCATCCTCCTTACCACACTTTCTTTATAACACTCATCACCCCCTGGCATCTTATGTAATTATTTTTTTAATCTGATGGCACTCCTCCTCCCCCTCCCATATACCTAGTATCTAATACAGTGCCTGGCACATAGATTGCGTTTAATACTTTTTAATGAAGCAAGTGAGTAGATGTGGGTGAGAAATGTGTTGATGGATGAGATTAGAAAGGTTGGGATGGTGGCAGGATTTTAGTGCCATGCTAAAAGTCTGCGTTCCATTTTGCTGCTGATAGTCAGTAAGGATTTATGATAGTGTTTGGTAGGTAGGTAACATAGTGGCCCTGAAAGTCTCCATCTCCCTTGCGGCTGGCAGGTGGTGTGGCGAAGAGCACTGGACTCCCATATGGCCGACTGTGGTTCAAGTCCCAGACCTGGAGGCTTGCTTTCTCATTCCCCCCGCCCCTCTTTCTCTTTGTATGTGTTTCTCTCTGGAAATATTTTTTTAAAAATAATAAATTTAAAAAGTTAAATAAAATAATTCTTTTTTTAAAAAAATGTCATTCACTCAATCCCTTGAATCTGTTAACATGTTACCTTATATGGCAAAAGAAATTTTACAGGTGTGATTAAGGATCTTGAGGTGAGAGATAATCCAGGATGGTCTCAGTGGGCCCACTGTGGTCGGAAGGGTCCTTCTAAGTGAAGAAAGATGCAGGAAAGTCGGAGTCAGAGAAGGAACTACAGTGATGAAAGCAGAGGTCAGAGTGACTGGTTTGCTGGCTTTGTAGATTAAAGGGAACCACCAACACTGGAAGGGATGTAATCAGCCTATGGAAACCAGAGGGGTCAAGGAAACGGGTTCTCCCCAGAGCCTCCAGAAGGAATACAGCCTTGCTGACAGCTGGGTTTTAATCCAGTGAAACTCACTTCAGATTTCTGACCTACAGAGTTGTATGATAATATGTTTATGTTGTTTCAGTCCATTAAGTTTGTGATATGTGTTACGGCAGCAATAGGAAACTAATACATAGCAATTGTGGTATAACTTACATTCTCGGAAGATGACTCGATGACACCACCACAATCTGACTCTCAGAAGTTGCATCTATACTCTAGCATCTGTTGTAATGGGTGAATATCCCTGCTCCCATCAAAAGCTAATGTTAGCTGTCAAATTCCCAAAACACCGTCAGAAAAATCTGTTTTATTAAGTTAACTTGCTCATTAGACTCACTACAATAACAGGAAGCAATACCTCGCCAGACTCTAAGTAGTGTCTCACCATGGGGAAATTCAGACAAAGTACTTATAGGGTTTTAAGGGCCTGGGTTGGGTGAGTTTAAGATGAGTCTTAAAGGTAGAGAACTGGTTAGGAATGGACAGAATTTAAAACAGCCTTGGACTGAATGGCAGTTAGGTCTTGAAGCGAGTCTCGATGAACAAGTCATTATAGCTTGTTCAGTCTTATCTCCCAGGAACAGGTATTTCCTGGAGCAAGAAGTTCAGTTATTTTCACTTGGTCTCAATGTCATTTACCATGGAAAAAAGGTGTGCCCAGGCCCAGTATGGTTAAATATAGGAACAGGGGATTATACTGGCCTTAACTCTCACCCAAAACTCCACCAGTGGTCTGGATTCCACTCTCTCTCTTTACTCAGTTGGTTCTCTGACTTTGCCTGTCTCTGAGTGTCACCTGTCCTCCTTCTCTACTGAGTCATTCTTTTTTTTTTTTTTTTTGGAGAGATTTTCACTGTAGGGCGCGTGTGCTCGCCAGACAGACAGAGAGAGACATAGAGACAGAAAGCGAGAAATCACCCCCCAGGGGGGATGGTCACGCTGCAATCCCTTCTCCTCCATTCTCCTCTCGGGATCTTGGGCACGCACGCACACGCGCCCAGCGTGAGTTTTAAGCCACTGGGTCCAGGACGCGAACCGCGGTCGACTACGTGGGAGTCCAGCGACATAGCCATTACGCTAACTCCTGGTTCCCGTCTACTGTGTCATTCTTATCCTGGAAAAAAATAAAATAGAACTCTCCCTACTAGTCCCTTTGACATCTGCATCATTTCTGTTTCTCTTTATAGAAAAACTTCTTGAAAGAGCTGTCCACGGTTATCACATTTGGTTCTGGCTGTCCCTGCTTTGCCCTTGGCACGCCTGTAACCTCTCTAGGTCCCTGGAACACTCCATACCTGCTTGTCTTCAGTCTTTGCACCGTCTGTACCCTTTGCCTGGGCTGCTCTTTGCTCCCACCCACTAGCTTCCCATGGCTGGCTGCTGCTTGTCATTCAGAAATCAGCTTAAATTTCACTTTGTCTATTATGTCATCCCCATTAATAAATGGATTTTTATTGTGGTAAAGTGTACATTACATATAATTTACCATTTTAACAATTTTATTTTATCATTTTTGAGAGGTTTTTGCTATAGGGCACATGTGCTTGCCAGAAAGAGAGAGACAGACAGAAAGTGAGAAGTCACCCCCCAGAGGGGATGGCCATGATGTAATCCCTTCTCCTCCATTCTCCTCTTGGGATCTTGGGCATGCACGCACACACGCCCGGCGTGAGTTTAGGCCCTTGGGTCCAGGATTCAAACTGCGGTCGACTACATGGGAGTCCAGTGACATAGCCATCGTGCCAACTGCTGGTCCCCATCTTAACCATTTTTAAGTGACCCTAAGTGCATTCCACACTGTAGTGGAACCGTTACCACCACCCATCTCCAGAATGTTTTCATGTTTTCCAGCTAAAACTGTACCTACTGAATAATAATGCCCCATTCTTTGCCCTCAGCCCTTGGCAACCACTATTCTACCATTCTTCAAAAAGTTCACGGAAAGTGCATATGAAAACCTATGCATAGATTTGACTTTTTTGCACTAAAATAAACTTGTACTTTTATTTATTTTCCATGAAAGTACAAGTCCCCTTGTACTTTCTGTCTCATTCCACTATCCTAGGAAGTTTGCCATAACTGAATCATGTACTATTTGTACTTCTGTGTCTGGCTTATTTCACTTAGCACATCTCAGGTTCCATCTAGGTTGTAGCATGTGTTAGAATTCCATTCCTGGGAACCAGCAGTTAGCGTAATGGCTATGTCGCTGGACTCCCACGTAGTCGACCACAGTTCGCGTCCCAGACCCGGTGGCTTAAAACTCACGCCGGGCGCGTGTGCGTGCGTGCCCAGGATCCCGAGAGGAGAATGGAGGAGAAGGGATTGCGGCGTGACCATCCCCCCTGGGGGGTGATTTCTCGCTTTCTGTCTCTCTGTCTCTCTCTGTCTGTCTGGTGAGTGCACGCGCCCTATAGTGAAAAAACCTCTCCTCTTTGGCTATAGTATTGTTGTGCGAGTCTCTGTCTGAGTCCTTCCTTTTTTCCTGTTCATTTTTAATTGCCAGAAGGTGCTGCACTTGCTAGAGAGACAGAGAATCATCCAATGGGGCATAGTCATGCCACAGTCCTTTTTTTATCCATTCTTCCTTCCCGTCAGAGTTTTGGGAACACACACGTTCACTTGCCCAGTGTGTTTTTTTCAAGCCACCAGGGCCAGAATTCAGTGCAGTTAGCCATGTGGGATCTGACTCCCTTAAACACTGAGCTACAGGGCCAGCCCTGAGTCTTTCCTTTCAATTCTTTTTGACATATACCCAGAAGTGGAATTCTGGATCATATAGTTGCTCTGTGTTTAATTTTTTAAGGAACTTCTACAGTGGTTTGCACAGAGGCTGCACCATTTTACAACCCACCAGCAATGCACAGGGCTCCAGTTTCTTCACATCTGTACCAATACTTGTCATTTTCTGTTCTTTTCGTTTGTTTTATACTAGATATTCTAATGAATATGGATGGTATGTCAATATATTTTCTTCCTCTAAATAGCCCTCATCGCTACCTGAGATGTCTCACACACACACACACGCACGCACACACACGCACACACACACATGCACGCACACACACACCTTCTTCACATGCGCACACACACACACATGCACACACACACCTTCTCCTCTCATCTTATTGTAAGCTTCATGAGAACAGGGATCTTGTTTAGCACTACCTTCCTGGGGGATGAGTTCTCACTTTCTGTCTCTCTGTCTCTCTTTGTCTCTCTGGTGAGTTCAAAAGTCTTATAGCAAAAACCTCTCTTAAAACAAAAGAGAGAAAAAGAAAGAAAGAAAAACCTTTAAACATTGGGGTACCTGGAACTCAGTCCTTGAATATTTTTTTTCTGTCTGTACTCATTCTGTCTGGAATCAAGTCCAGTTTCATGGATTTAATATCACTTATATTTTTATGACTAAATTTTTATATAAAATTTTAAAAGAATTATGTATTTAATTTTATTTATTATCTTTTTTTTTTTAATTTGACCAGAGAGATACAGGCAGAGAGAGAGAGAGAGAGGGAGAGCGAAAATGAGAAAGCAAGCTGCCTGGTCTAGGACTTGAACTGTTCTCAGCCATGTGGGAGTCCAGTTCCTTAACTGCCACACCACCTGTCAGCCCCATCAGTCCCTTATTTTGACTTTTTATAGAGAGAGATTTTTATTTTCTACAGGGTATATGTGGCTTATTTTGACTTTTTATAGAGAGAGATTTTTTTTTCTATAGGGTATATGTGGAAATGCTCACTGGAGATACAGAGACAGAGAGAGAGAAAGTGAGAAATCGCCCCCCAGGGAGGATGGTCACATCACAATCCTTCTTCCATTTTCCTCTTGGGGTTTTGGGCCCTCACACACACATGCCTGGCGTGTTTCAAGCTGCTGGGTCTGGGACTCGAACTGTAGCCTACCATGTGGGAGTCTAGTGGCTCCCAATTTTGACTTTTAATAATTCAAACACTATGCTCAAATTGTTAGTCACATTTTACATTTTGCTTATTACTTTCTGAGGAGATACCTAATCTAAGGCCTATGAACTCATCCTGCAGGTCGCAACATAAATATAAATTGCATAAACCTGAAGCAGTCAAGATCTTGGTGTGCTTAAAGGACTGAAAAAGGGTGGCTTATTTGGCTGGAGGAGAGTGGGTGCAAGAAAAATGGCGTAGAGTGAAGCTGGGTGGTCAGGGGGAAGGTGCACAGGGCCACGATACAAAGTTTGAATTTTGTTCTTTTTTAAAAATTCTTTTTTGTTTTAATTGCCTGAATGCACACAGACTTATCAGAGGCAGAGAGAGAGAGACAAGGAGAAAGGACCTTCCACTGGGCTCAGGTCATGCTGTAATCCCTATTCCTCCATTGTTTCACCCTGTTGGGATTTGGGACGCATGCACATGTGCACCTGGCGTGTTCCCAGGCTGCTGGGGCTGGTACTCAAAACATGGGGTCTGGCTCCCTTAACCATGAGGCTATGGGGCTGCCCCAAGTTTGGGTTTATTCTAAGTGATAATCATATAAGGATTTTATGTGATTAAAATCTGTCTAATTTTTGTTTCAAAACATATCCCATAGTGCCAGGAATTAGGGTAAACCACTTGTCTGTTCAGCTATTTGATGACTACTTGCCGAATTGAACTGGGGATTAGTGAGTGGAGGGGAACATTCCCCCAGTGGAGATGCCTTCTTATGGCTAACAGTTAACCCCAAAACTTCAGGGTTGAAGCCTTTTCAAGTTTCCAGGCATGGGCTATATTAACACACCTAGACCCTGTCACTGTGACAACACTGGCTTAGGGTCTAGCTCCTGAGGTATGCTAAGATGCTAAGACAAAGACTGTATTCTTTTCTTTGATCTCACTTACCCAATTTGTAATTATATATTGTTTCTTTGTGTGTGTGTGTGTGTGTTTAAAAACATTTTCGTTTTAAAATGGAGCAGCCCTGTGATGGGCAGATCCTAGAAAAAGTCCATGAGTTGTTCTGATTTCCTTTTGCTCATCTTTTCCCTTTTCTTGTCTGACAAAATCCCTGGGGAGCCTTTTTTTTTTTTTAAAATAATCTTCTGTTTTTCAGTTTAGGCTGGGGTGTCAGAGATTCCAGCAGTTTATAAGTAGAGCAAAGTATTGAATGAAGCTTAGGATTTTAGAGAATAGATAAGTCATGGTGAGGAACATGGAGGAAAACTGTCCACATATTGAAAGAGATCTCTGGGCAAAGGAATAGGCCCCCAAATCATGATCACGGAATATGTCTCAGGTGGGGACATGCAGACGAGGTCTGAGTTCCTCCTCCATGGAAACATGGATGATGTCAGTGTGTTTGTGGGCTCAGGGGCCTGGCAGAATGGGAGGCTGACATCACCACCCAGGGGACCAATGAGCTCAGACTCCAGGGAGGCCTCTTCACAGCCCCCAACGTTCTGGAGCAACAAACATGGCCAAGGGGGCCCTTGGGGTTGAGCTTTTTTCATTGCTGTTCAATTAGTGTTCTTTTACCCACCCGCCAGCATAGAATCCTATTTCAGCACTGTGGAGGGAGACAGAGGGAACGAGTAATGATGCTCTGCACCCAGGCAATTTCAGCCTGTGTGGGGGGTGTATTTCATTTCCTAAGAGAACAATCTGCGGGGACAGACCTGTGACCCCAAGGAGCTAATGGCTTAGGTGGAGAGATGAACTTGCAAACTAATAAAAGCAATAAAGGAAAGTGAATAAGCTTCAAGATTAGGCCTGGCTACTAATCTCAGTCGTCATTTAATTAGTAACCATCTGACCTTAGGCAAGTTGGTTAAATACACTGGGCCTCAGGGTTTGTTTTTGTTTTTAGTTTTGCTATGGGGAGCAAGTGCTCACCTGAGAGAGAGAGAGACAGAGAGACAGTGGGGAAGTGAGAAATCACCCCTTAGCGGGAAAGGCCATGCTACAATCCCTTCTCCTCTCAGGATTTTGGGCATGCATGCACACACATGTGCCCAGCCTGATCTGCAATCCACCGGGTTTGGGACTTGAACCGTGGAGTCGGTGATGTGAGATTCAGCCCCTTCACTGTCATACCACTTGCTGGACCAGAGTCTCAGCTTTTTGACTGTTAAAATGGAGACAGTAATTCTTGTCTCAGAGCAGCAAGATTGTGAAGATTAAATGAAAGAAATTATGTCTCTAACACCCAGGAGGTATTGAGTAAACCGAGGCTGTTATAGCTGTCACTGTTGCCACTACTCAGTCACACAGTATGACAGGAACAAAGCAGACGGACAGTCGACTCTCTGTGAAAAGAAGGAAAGCGTCTCTTCACAGAAGACCACACAAGCTTCAAGGATCTTGAAGAAAGAATACACAAAGTAAGCAAGGGGGAGAAAGAGGAAGAACGTTTCATAGAGAAGAAACAGTCTCAGCAAAGACTAAGGGGGAAAATGAACAAATACAGTGAATTAAGATCAATTTATTCCAGCTCAACCTACATGAACTATTGATAAGTGCCTTTTTTCCAGGCCCTTTGCTAAAGTGCCCAGAGCATAGGGATGAGTTATAATATTAAGATTACACTTACTTTATTTTTAAAAATTTGCCAGAGGGCCTCCCCGGGAAGAGACAGACAAAGAAAGACTGAAAAGGAGAAAGCACCCCCCCCCCTCCATGGGGTGTGGTCATGCCACCATCCTTCTCCATTTCTCCACCTTGTCAGGATTTGGGGGCACAGAGGCACGTCCATTTCTCCACCCTGTCAGGATTTGGGGGGGCAGAGGCATGGGGCCTGGCATGTTCTTCAAGCTGTTGGGGTTGGGATTCAAACCATACGGTAGACCTCTTAACTACTAGGCACAGAGCCAGTCCAAGACTAACACTTTATTTTATTTTTCAACATTTATTTATTTTTCTATTTATCTGTTGTGATTTTTGGGTCATTAGGTCTGGGACTTGAATGGTAGTCTGTCATGGTTCAGCTCCTCAAACACCATGCCACCTGCTGGCCCCCATTTTATTAAATTAATTAAAAATAATTAATGTAATTTTACTTAATGTTATTATTTAAAAATTTGCTATAGGGCACTGGTGCTATCCAGAAAGAGAGAGAGAGAGAGAGAGAGAGAAGGAGAGAGAGGGAAAGCTGACAGGTCTAGGACCTGAACTGCAGTCGGCCATGTGGGAATTCAGTGCCTTCACCATGCCACCTACTTGCTCTATTTTATTTTATTTTTAAAAAGTTTTTTTTTTCTTTTTTTTAAAGAGAGAGATTTTTTTACTATATGACGTTTGTGCTTGCAAGAAAAACAGAGAGAGACAGAGAGACAGAAAGTGAGAAATCACTCCCCAGGGGGATGGTCATGCCACAATCCTTCTCCATTCTCCTCTCTGGATATTGGGCACACATGCACATGCACCCGGCATGAATTTTAAGTCGCCAGGTCTGGGACTCGAAACACTGTCAACTACGTGGGAGTTCAGTGACATAGCCATTACATTATCTGCCAGTCCCTAAAATTAAAAAAAATAATAATTTGTTATGATAGATGAGAAAAGTGAGGCATATAGAGATTAGTAATTTGTCCAGTTACAAAACTATTATAGAAACTGGTCTAGCTGCAGTTTTCATCTATACGGTGTAACTCCAAAGTCAGTGCTTCTGACTACTTTGCTGTAAGAGACGGAGCTGTCATGAGGATACAAAAGTTGTAAAATCATATTGTAACGCCTAGGATATACGGATATACACAGGAGGCTGAGGGCCCGGAGAGAGTGAGATCATAAAGGGAAGATGTCACAAAGGGGAGGAGGACTCTGGAGTTTAATTTTAAAGAGTATGTATGTCATTCCAGGTAGAATGGATGATATTAGCAAAACAACATCAAGAAGGGAGGCAAGGAGAACAGTCATAATAGATCTTATGCAAGATGCAAGGACCTAAACTATCAATAGATCTGACAGGGATAGGGGAAATAAAGAGGAGGGAATAGAGGGGTAAAATTGGCAGGACTTGGCAGGCTACTGAATGTAGAGGTGAAGGAAATGGAGGAACCTAGAATGACTCTCAAATTTCTGGTGTGAGCACGCAGGTGTCATTGGTTAGTTGTGTTTGAGAACTAAAAGAGCATAAAATCAGTTTTGAAAATATCAAATATGAAGCACCTGGGAGATTATTTAAAAATAGATATGCATTCAACAAAATATTTGGAGACTTCATTAACCCACTTTCAATAATGGATAGAACAACTAAAAACAAGATAGAAAACTGGATAATAGCAGAATATTCACTCTTTTCAAATGTACATGGGTATGATAGACTTTAAAAATAGATTTAAGGGACCAGCAGTTAGTGTAATGGCTATGTCGCTGGACTCCCATGTAATCGACCGTGGTTCGAGTCCCAGACTCAGTGGCTTAAACTCATGCCGGGTGCATGTGCCTGCATGCCCAAGATCCCGAGAGTAAAATAGAGGAGAAGGTACTGTGCCGTGGCCATCCCCCCGGGGGATGGTTTCTCACTGTCTGTTTCTCAGTCTCTCTCTGTCTCTCTGGCAAGTGCATGCACCCTATAGCAAAAACCTCTTCAAAAAAAAAAATAGATTGAAAAAGATCGAAATCATGTGAAGTATGTTTTCTATTCCACAGAGGAATTAAAGTAAAAATAACATAAGGAAATTTGAGAGTCTACAAATAAGTGAAAATTAAATAACACTTAAGTAATGAGTTGAAAACAAAATCACAAGAGAAATTAGAAAATATTTCAAGATGAATGGAAATTAATATACCTCATACCAAAAGTTATGGGATGCAGTTAAAATAGTGCCAAGAAGGAAATTTGCTGCTATAATGGCCTATCTTAAAAAAAGGAGAAAGTTCTCAAATCAATAACCTGAACTTCCCGGACCAGCAGGTGGTGTAATGGTTACATCACTATTCTCCCATGCAATCGCCTGCTGTCTGAGTCCCAGACCCAGAAGCTTAAAACTCTGCTGGGCAAATGTGTGTGAGTGCCTCAAATCCCGAGAGGAGACTGAAGAAGGGATTGCAGCGTGGCCATCCTCCCTGGTGGGGGTGGGAGTGATGGGGGGTGATTTCTCACCTTCTGACTCTCTGTCTCTCTGTCTTTCCGGGCTTTCCGGGGAGCACACATACCCTATAGCAAAACTCTCTCTTAAAAAAAAAGAAAGAAAGAAAGAAAGAAAGAAAGAAAGAAAGAAAGAAAGAAAGAAAGAAAGAAAGAAAAGAAACTGAACTTCCACGGTGAGGAATTAGAACAAGAAGAGCAAATTAAACTAAAGCAAGCAGAAGGAAGGAGATAATAAAGATCAGAAAACAAACAAATGAAATAGAGAATAGAAAAACAATAGAGGTAATCAATAAACAAAAAATAGGTTCTTTGAAAAGATCAACAAAATGGAAAAACTTTTAACCTGACCAAGAAAAACAGACAGAAGACCCACATGAAAAAGAATGAGATACATATAAATTTAGTAAAGCGTAAGATTTGTCATTGAAACTGCAAAACATTGCTGAAATTTAAAAAGACTCAAACAAATGGAAAGATATCCCATGTTCATTAATCAAAAAAGATAATATTGTTAAGATGGCCATATTCAGGTCATTGCTAATGGTAGCGCTGTGATTAAGCACTGTGCATTGGGAGCTAGATCCTACATGGCTGGCCACAGTTCGAGTCCCAGCCCTGGCAGCTTGAAACACATTCAAGGCTCATGTGAATATATGCCCTGACAGGAAAAAGAAATGGAGGAAGAAGTGTTGCTACAGGACCATGTCCCCTATTGTGGTAAGTGCATGAGCGCTCTGGCAAAAAAAAATAGTTGACGGGTACTCCACACCCTGAACTACAGAGTCACAAAATCTCCATCAAAACTTTCTAGCAGGCTTTTTGTGGTTGTTGCTGTTGCAGAAATTGACAGGCTTATCCTAAAATTCTTTTGGGAATTGTAGGGACACAGAATAGTTAAACAACCTTGAAGGAGAAGGACGTAAAAGAAAATAAGTCATTCCATTTATGGTTAATTGATATTTAACAAGAGTAAGATGAGAGAGAGAGCGAGAGAGAGAGCGAGAGCGAGAGAGAAGGGAACATTCCCAATAGGGTCTTCCATGCCACAATCCACTCCCATCCTTAGCCAACCCTGGATCAAAAGCACACACATGCCTGCATATCTGGGGGGGAATCAACCTGCATGTTCAGGGGGGTTCCAGACACCAACCCAGAACCTGCCTATGTGGGTCAGTCTCATGGAGCATTGTTAAGTGCTGTGCCACCATTTGGCCCCGATGATGTCTTTTTCAAATAAAGAGGAGTGAGGCAAATTGCTGAGTGTCTGTGTGCGTGTGTGTGCGCATGTGTGCTTGCACAAATATTTATGGTGAAGTTTAGGGGTTAAGCAAATTGGTGAGATGTCAAACAGCTGTTGAGGAAAATGCCAGTGAGAATTCACTAGGGGCAAGAACAAGGCCATGGGGATCGGGACACAAAGACGTTTTTAGAGATGGGTACCTGGGGTTACTGGCAGCACTAGTTTCCATGTTTATGCTCTTTTCTTAGTGTCCTGAGCAGTACAGGAGCATAGGAGTAGAGAAGGATGATTGAGGGACCAGGTGATGGCATAATGGTTAGGTCTCTAGATTCCCACATGGCCAACTGTGGTTTGAGTCCCGTAACTGGAAGCTTGAAATTCATGCTGGGCGTGTATGCACGTGTGCCCAAAATCTCAAGAGGAGAATGGAGGAGGAGGGAATGTGGTGTGACTGCCCCTCCTGGAGGGTGATTTCTTGTTTTCTGTCTCTCTGTCTGTCTCTCTCTGTCTCTCTGGAGAGTGCATGTGCCCTATAGCAAAAAATCTCTCTAAGAAGAGATAGAGAGAGATACAGAGAGAGATATGATTGATTCGCAACTGGAATTTGTAAACTAGTGAATTGTGCATTGATGGTGATGTGGAAGACTAGAACCATCACCTTGTCTTGGGAAGGCTCAAAGGGAGATCAAAGCCTCCTTTGTGATGCCAGGAGTGTTCTGGGAAAAGGCTAAAGGAAGCTGGTTTAAAGTAAGGTCAGAGATAGAGAAGAATTATAGAGCAGTGAGAGAGAGAGAGAGAGAGAGCCCAAGGGCTTTACACTTTGATAGATGTCAAAGGTTATTAGAATTGGAAGCAAAGATGACTTTTTTCTGGCTCTGTCTTCTGAACAGATCTCGAATGCAACTCAGAGGACAAAACTTCCAGAGGCTGATCTCTGCTTCAATTATGTTGGCCCAAAGCAGGCAGTCCACACGTCCAATTGAATACAGGTATTCATCCTAGGTATTCTTCTTTTTTTGGAGAGGTTTTTGCTATAGGGCACGTGTGCTCACCAGTCAGACAGAGAGACAGAAAGCGAGAAATCACCCCCAGGGGGGATGGCCATGCTGCAATCCCTTCTCCTCCATTTCTCCTCTCTGGATCTTGGGCATGCATGCATACACGCCTGGCGTGAGTTTAAGCCGTCAGGTCCGGGACTGGAACCACGGTCGACTACGTGGGAGTCCAACGACATAGCCATTACACTGACTGCTGGTCCCGCTAGGTATTCTTGGTTTTCTGGCACAGAAATGGAACTATACAAATCAGTGGCTATTGAATAAATAATAATAGATAGTGGTTTATCTGTTGGAGAGAAGATGGAAAGGAATAAGAAATTTTTTCATGAAATTCAGAAATTTGTTTAAAATATTGAATTTGAAGTGGTAACAGGATATTAGGCAGCAGTGGACAAAAAGCATCCAGAAATCCAAGTCTGAAATTTAAAGAAGAATGTTAGAAGTCATATACAGAGATTTTTATTAAAAATGCTTTTAAAACTATGAAATGCTTTACAAATTTTCCCATCATCCTTGCACAGGGGCAGCGCTAATCTTCTCTGTTATCATTTTAGCATACCTGCTGCCAAAGCAAGTGCCAAGATGTAGATTATTTTTGAACCTCTGGACTTAAATGAAATCACTCCGGGACAGAGTGTAAATAGGATAGAAAAGGAGTTTGAGAGGAGAACCAGACTTTTGGATAGACTACAAAACATGGTAAAGATTAAAGATGCCCAGCACAATACGTGTAGAATCAGAAGACTGAAGTGTTCCAGGACTAAGGAAGGAAGAAATCTTTGAAGGAAGAAAGAGTGTATCATGTAGCCTATTGCTGTGTAACCAAGGGACCCAAAAACCACTGAGTATGTGACCAGCTAGGGTGGCTCTGCTTATGGCCACAGTTTCTGTAATTGGTCAGCCAGGTAGTTCAGGCCAACATCGCTGTTGTTCCCTGTGGAGCTGTGGGCTATGCTACACATGTTTTCCTCATGGTGATACCAGAAAGACTAGAGAGCAAGCCCAGCCCTGTAGGTGCATTTCAGGACTCTGTTTACCACTTGTCTATCTCATTGACCAAAACAAGTCCTATGGCAGAACCCTAAGTCAAGTTAGGGAACTACTCTCCACCTGCAGTGCAAAGATCTGCAGAGTCACGTGGAAGAGTGAAGAGATGGGAATAATAATGCAATGAACTATGTATGTTCGGGGTGTTAACTAGGCCTGCACTCTAACGTTTTCTGAAGGCTTCGGTTAAGGGTGTTAAAGGAAGCCCATTCTCCTCTTCTTCCTATTCCTTGTTGGTATATGGTAGCTGGGGTCAACGAAGTCAGCTAAGGAATAGATCAGGTAGAATGAAGGCTGGAAAAATGCCTCCAGACTGGACATTAGACAATTTAGGAGCACCTTGGCAACACTGTTTCCCTGGAATGGGTTGAGTTGAGACATTTAGGAACTAGTACCAGATGAAAAGAAGGAATATAAATACATTTTTAAGTAGTAAAGGGAATGGAGGAACTGGAATAGCTTAAAGAAGTGAAGTTGAGGGGAAAGATTTTCAGTGGGAAAGACTCATGCATGTATTTACTGACCAAGGTAAAGCAGAGAGGGGAATGTTGAAGCTACAAGAGGGAAGGAAGATAATTGCAGGAACCATCATGGAGAGATAGAAAGCATCTTCTCCCAGAGGAGACATTAACTTTGGAAGGTGATAGGGCTTCCCATTCCTCTTAAACAGGAGATAAGGAAGAATTTGGTGAAATAATAGTGAAGTAGAAGGAAGCTGAGTGTTTAATAAGGTGTGATAGTCCTATCAATAAAGTGAGAGGCTAAGGTACCTTCCATTTAAAAACACTTTTATATGTATTTATTTATTTTTAATTCCATTTGTTATTATTTTTAATTTGACCAGAGAGAGACAGAGAGAGAGAAAGGGAAAGCAAGAAAGGAAGCTGCCAGGTCCGGGACTCGAACTGTGGTTGACCATATGGGAATCCAGCACCTTTAACCACCATACCACCTGCCAGCCCTAAGGCTAAGGTATTTTCTAAGAATGAGGAGGATGGGGAGCAAAGCTAGGGTCTTTCTTTTTTTCTTTTCTTTCTTTCTTTTTTTAAAAAGACTTATTCATGTGGGACCAGCAGATGGCATAACGGTTATGTTGCTGGATCCCCACGTAGTCAACCGCGCTTCAAGTCCTGAGCCTGGTGGCTTAAACATGTGGGGCACCACACATGCCCAAGATCCTGAGAGGAGAATGGAGGAGAAGGGACTGCAGCATGGCCACCCTCCTGGTGGTGATTTCTCGCTTTCTGTCTCTCTCCGTATCTATAGCATGAGCATGTGCCCTATAGCAAAAATCTCTCTCTCTCAAAAAAAAGAATTATTCATTTAATTTTATTTACCATTATTCTTCTTCAGTTTGACCAGAGAGAGAGAGAGACAAAAAGAGAGAGAGAGAGAAAGCAAGTTACTAGGTCTGGGACTCAAACTATGGTTGGCATGCTGGAGTCCAGCACCTTACCACAATGCCACAATGCCACCTGCTGGCCCCAGAGGCCAGGATCTTTTTTTTTTTTAGAGAAAAATTTTTGCTATAGGGCATGTATGCTCGCTCATCAGAGAGACAGAAAGGATAAAGCACCTCCTGGGGGGATGGCCATGCCGCAATCCCTTCTCCTCCATTCTCCTCTCGGGATTTTGGGCATGCACGCACATGTGCCTAGCATGAGTTTTAAGCCACGGGTCCTGGACTCGAACTCCAGTCAATTACATGGGAGTCCAGCAACGTAACCATTACACCACCTGCTGGTCCCAGAGCGGGAGTTGTAAGTAAAGAGAGGAGAATCATAAATGATTGCTCTGAGCAGAAATGGAAGTCAAAGGTTGGATGAACACCCCTGAATACCCAAATGATATTGAGCAACCCAAATGTGTCATAGCGGTGGTTGCCATGGTTACAATCCCTCCCCCCCTTCCACAGATGGGGAAAGAGAGTAGAAATGTGGTATAGTGAAAGACCAGCTGTTAAAGGAAACTAGAGAACCAGAGAAGATTTTAGTGAAATTGGTGGCTCATGAGAATACAGGTGAGCAGCAGCTAAAGTTTATTTTGCCAAGCCCTGTGCTGGGTATAGGTGGTCAGTATAGGCTACTGCTTAGAAAATAGGCATTTGAATCAGAGGGACTTGGTTAGAATGCTAGCTTTATTATTTATGGCTGTGAGATGTAGGGTACTACCTATTATCTCGGCTTTCTGGTTGTAAAATAGGACACAAATCTACTGCAAAGGATTACTGTTAGAATTTAATGAAGTCAATGTATGGGAAGCCCTTACTTTGGGTATAGTGATGGCACACAGAATGTGCTGAATACATTTTAAGTACTAAAGCTGGAACTGAATCAAAGTGATTCTGACTGCGTGTCCAGTGCTTTTCTGGTCCTCCTCACTAACCTGATGTTCTTTCTGTTTGGAGGGCATTACCTTCAGGCAGGCAATCTTCAGTGGAGCTTACCCTTATCAGCTGCTCCAGACTCCTACATGCATGTTGGTAAGATGTGAGGCCTCTGGCCTTGGTAGGGGATCTAAAAACTGCTGACAATAGGAGAAGCTAGTTTAACCACTATTGTACACATCTGTTCTACACACCAGTCTGCTTCTTGCAATGAATGGAAAAGCTTTTTGCTGAGTGAGATGCTAAAATGGGTGCCTGGCAGGACCCTCTGTCATGTACTTCTAGAGATCTTTAGAAATGAAAGGATACATATTCTCCCTACCCCACCCACTTCTGTCTGAAATTGTTTAAGCATGAGTAATGAAATAAATTGAGGACAGCCAGAGATTATCTACAGACAGGTTTAGCAACTTGCTCAGTTCCTGGCAAACCAAGACTTGTAACCATTTTCCTCACTACCAATTTGTTTACTTAAATTTTTGTTTTTTAGGTAGTAACTACTATTTAATTGAAAAAGCTATACAGGGACAAGGAAAATAATTTCCAAGTGCAAATGATATAAGATTTAAAATTATGGTCCTACTTCAGGCCCTTTACTTTCAATCCTTTTCCTGGCTGTCACTACTGTTAACAAATTTTTGGGTATCTTTCCAGAAATATTCTACCTATACAATTACACACACACACACACACACACACACACACACATATACATATGAAGGGACTTCAACAAGTTCATGGAAAATGGAATTAAATTATAAATTTATTTTAGTGTAAAAATTTGAAAAACCTGCATAATTTTTTAAAAAATAAGATGCATTTTCCATGAGCTTTTTTCCCCTTTATTCACGAGGGAGCATGTTTGAGCACATGAGAGTAAAAGAGAGAGACTGAGAGAGAGGAGCATCCTTCTTAAGATCTGGCACGCCGTGATCTCCTTCCTCATTTCCTCCAGCCTGTCAGATCAGCCTGTCAGATCTTCAGCACTTGAGTGTGTGCCTGATGTGTCCCAGGCTGATAGACTTTGGGATTCAAACAGTGACCCGGCTTCCCTTGAGCATGTGTTACTGCTGTGCGAGGACCCAGCCTTTCATGAACTTTTGGAGACCACTTCACATTTATGAATGTTTATTATTAAAACATAACAAAGCAAGTGGGAACATTATATATTGCTTCATGCCTTGATTCCTCCCCCCCCCCCAAAATCTGGAGACAGCTCACATCCAAATAATATTTCTTTTTCTTTCTTTTAAATGATTTCATGATAATCCATAGTATGGTTGTTACACAAATTATTATTATTTTTTGAGATAGTTTTGCTATAGGACAGAGAAAGACAGAGAGAAAGAAAGTGAGAAATACCCCCCTCTCCCGGGGGGATGACCATGCCACAATCTCTTCTTCTCCATTCTCCTCTTGGGATTATGGGCATGTATGCACCTGTGCCTGGTATGAATTTCAAGTCACTGGGTCTGGGACATGAACTGAGGTGGACCACCTGGGAGTCCAGCACCTTAACCATGATGCTACCTGCTGGCCTCATATGGCACAATTTAGTCTCAACTTCTAGTTTGGTTCTTTTGACATGCCTTTTTATTTTTGTGACAACACTATCACTATCAGGTTCTAAACCTGGTAGTGATATTCAACCTATTCATTCCTGTTATTTAGTAATCCCTGCCAATTCCTTCTGTACAGTGCCTTTCGTATTTGTCCATTCTTTGCCATTCTCATTGTTCTGATTTATTTCTTGCCATCTCCTATAGCATTTTCCTGTCTCCAAATTCTCTATGTCCACACATCTTGCATACTTGTTCTTTTTGAGAGAGGTTTTTTTTTTTTTTTTTGCTATAGGGCACGTGCGCTCGCCAGTCAG
>NW_006159809.1:5323113-5341320 GCF_000334495.1 Tupaia belangeri chinensis
CAATCCCTTCTCCATTCTCCTCTTGGGATCTTGGGCACGCACGCACATGCACCTGGCGTGAGTTTTAAGCCACCGGGTCCGGGACGTGAACCACGGTTGACTATGTGGGAGTCCAGCCACACAGCCATTACGCTAACTGCTGGTTCCCTTGCATACTTGTTCTTAATCAGGTTTCTGAATCCCAAGGTTCTAGTCGTGTGACCCTTTTCTTTTCTTTCAAAAATTTTAGTTTGCTAGAGGACACATGAACTTGACCGGGGGGTGGGTGGGTAGTGAGAAAGCACCATCCATGGGGCCTGGTCACACTGCAGTCCCTTCTCCTTCATTTCTCCTTTTGGGATTTTGGGCATGCAAGCACACACGTTTCTCAAGCCTCCAGGCTAGGACTGAACTGTCATCTGGCCATATGGAATCCAGCAAACTTAACCATCCACCACCAGTTTGTCCTTGTCACTCTTTTTCTTAAAAATCTTCATTGGGTTCCCATTTATTGCATTTTGTAAAAACTAAAGCACTGATAAATAAACCAGATTTTCATTTGTCAGAGGGTGTGCGAGGTCACCAGAGAGAGAGGAGAGAGTACCTCTCTCCTTCCAATAGGGCATGGTCAGTCACAATCCTTTTTATCCATTCCTCCTTCCCTAAGGATTTTGTGCACTTGCACACTAGGTACCGGTGTGTTTTTCAAGCTGCTGGGGCTGGGATTCCAAATAGCGTTGACCATATGGAATCTGCTTTCCACCTCAGTGCTAACCACTTAATCATTTAACCACTTAATCACTGTACTACCTCTGACTCAATAAATTGGAATCTTACATTGTAATCAAGGCAGTTTAGGAAATGCAGATACCTGAATTAAAATCTTCAGATGTATTTAAACAACAAAACCATAAAACTATGCAGGAGCATCTGATGCATTTGGTTGCTGGATCAGTGGGATTATTAGAACAAAGCACAAAGTTTCAACCCGATATTTAAGGCCCCTCACAGTGGCTCTCCAAGGTACCTTTCCAGCCCCATTTCTTACACATCAGTGTAAATGGAATTCTTGCTGACTGTCCTGAGTGCCCCTCAACAGCTTCCAGTTGCATCTTTTGATCTTTGAAGCCCAGTCTCTATGAAACATTCACAGCCAGACGTGATCCCTGAACTCAATTCTATGAACTGATTTTCTGCCTTATTTCATACTTTCGGATTCCCCAGCACCCTCACCCCCACCCAATCCCTACTGTGATGTCTGTCAGCAGACACCTGGTCTTCATTCGCGCCTACGGAGCCTTTTGCACGTTGTGGCAAAGGTGTTAAGCACGCATTTGTAGGATCAGTGCCATCCCCTGACTTGATAATCACGCTACATGTAGTGTCGTTAACTATTCCTGGCTTATAGTGGGCTTTCAGCACGTGTCTGTGGATTCAATGAGCAAGTGAACGGAGCCCAGCCTGACAAGGCCCAGAGAACTACCAATCCCAGGGGACATTGCGCGAACGACGGCGGGCGCGGTGACGTAAGGGGGCGTGGCGAGCCTGAGGGAGGGGTCGTCCTGCGGGTGGCTGGAGGCTGGGGCTGCGGTGGAGCCTAGGGTGAGAGAGAGTGTGAGGGAGCGAAAGGTGAGCCGGGCTGCAGGAGGGGACGCGCTGCCGGGCGCCCCCAGTCTATGGATCGCGGTAAGATGGCGGAGGCGGAGAGCCTGGAGACAGCCGCGGAGCACGAGCGGATCCTGCGAGAGATCGAGAGCACAGACACGGCCTGCATCGGGCCCACGCTCAGGTACCCCGGGGACCCGGGCCACCGACGGGCGAGCACGGGCGGGACAGGAGGGCAGTCTCCCTGGGGTCGGTGCGCCGGCTCCGCCCTGGGGGAGACCCGCCAGCGCCGGCATCCTGGGCGAGGCGGGTGTGCCGCCACAGCCCGACGTGGGGTCTCTCCCGATCGCCCGCCCCACAGCCCGGTTACTCAGGAGGCGCCTTCTGCCTCCCTCGAGGCTGGGGCAGCCTTCGTTCTCCGTCCGAGCCTAGCCCCGCGCCGGGGAAGTGAGCGCCGGATAGACGGTGGCTCTCAGCAGATCTTCCCCTGGGGACATCACTCTGTTCCCTCAGAGTCCAACCCGGTCCTGCCCTAGACGTTAAGTCTTGCTCTTTAGACAAAACAGCGTTCCCCCCACGGTCTGTTGCTCGGAATGAAACTCTTGCTTCAGAGTCACAACCACTTCTCAAAAAGGAGTCTCGGAAAATCCTAGGCCCTGGAAGTAAGTTTCCCTCAATCCACGCCCCTCTTCTGGGAGCCAGTGCTTGTAAAACCCGTTAGGAAGACGACCCCACCCTCCCACCCGCTAAGGTGCAGGTTTAGGGTATGGCATCGCTGCAGAAAATTTACTGTGGCCTCTCGGTTACCTTTGCACACGCCTCCATTTTATTCGGAGATGTCAAAACAAACCCCAACCTACCTGAACTTATTTAGCAACATTTCGGTAGCACTTGTTATGTCCAGTGCAAGGCATTGTATTAAGTGGTTTACAGAAAATCACTGACTTAAATCACGAAACACTCCTATTAGAAAGGTTTTGTTATTCCTCTCACTTTACAGACGAGGCACAGAGAGATGAAGAGGCCCAAGGTCATAGAGAAAAAGCAAGAGACTTGAGATTCCTACTCAGGCAGTGTGGATCCAGACACTTGGCCTGTTGTTCTACCTTAGTTGAGAATTACCATCTCTCTGCACATAACTCACCAAGCCTAATTTTGAACTACTTTTCCCTTCCCACTCAGATTCCTGGTACCTTAAAATGAACTCATCCTGTTTCTTCTTACCGTGTGTTCTGATGTCTCTGCAGTCAATAGATAGATATTACCTTCTCTTCCTTGGAGAGTCTTGGGTCTCTGCTCCTCTCTGGTTTGCTGTAGAGCATGTGTGCTGGCCAGAGAGACATAGAGAGGGAAAGTGAGGACTCACCTTTTAAGAAGGGGTGGCCACTCTGCAGACCCTTCTCCATTTTCTTCTCAGGATTTTGGGCAGGCATGCACATGAGCCCTGCATAATTTTTTTTTTTTTTTGAGAAGCCTTTTCACTATAGGGCGCGTGTGCTCGCCAGACAGACAGAGAGAGACAGCGAGACAGAAAGCGAGAAATCACCCCCCAGGGGGTATGGTCACACCGCAATCCCTTCTCCTCCGTTCTCCTCTCGGGATCTTGGGCATGCATGCACACGCGCCAGGCGTGAGTTTTAAGCCACCGGGTCCAGGACGTGAACCACGATCGACTACATGGGAGTCCAGCGACATAGCCATTACACTAACTGCTGGTTCCCAGCCCTGCGTAATTTTTAAGCGGGTGGTCTGAGACATGAGCTCCACTGTTGGCTATGTGGGATCCAGCTGTGTGACCTCCACACCACCTGCTGAGCTTCTGCTTGCTTTTTCTTGGGGATAGTTGCCTATGACAGAGTGACTAAGGAAGAAAGGCTGGGGACATTGTTCCTCATACCCACCTGCACAGTTTCCTTCTCCAGGACTCATTGCTCATTGCAGTTCTCCTAGTGCTATCCCCGAACATAACCATCCTTCCTATTTTGCCTTTTGGCCCCTTTAAGTGACTTTGAGCTCCCTTTTTGGACTAGTTCTTGCATACAATTGTGCCCCTCCTCATCAATGCATTATGACTGTGTCCGTAATGCTCCTATTTCCTATTTTCTTAAGCTCTTACGGGTCAATGACCTTTATTTTGTAGTCTTTACTTTTATGAAAACTCTCTCTCTCTGTCCAAGATTTTACTAAGTATGTCTACAGATGGCAGCTTGGTAGCACTCCCACTGGAACAGTTGGGATTATCTGAGTTTTTAGGAGGAATTCTTTATCAGTACATTAGTACTGTCAGTGTTGTCTTGATATGCGTTTGGTTTTCAGTTGCTGTCATTCTTGTTTTGCATGATAAATGACTTTAGTTTAGTGGTATACAGTTAGTTGTGATTTATTATGTTAGCCAACCACTGAATAATGACATATACTTGTATCAGCTGAATTTTGGCCTGTAATTTTCTAGTATTAGAACTTTAAGATCATATGTGGCACAGTCACAGTGGTGCAGGGAGCAGCATGGTGCTCTGTGGGGTTGGAAGATGTACGGCGGGCTGCGGGTTTGGATCCCAGGTTGACTTGAAATACTCCTAGTGCGTGTACCCAAGATCTTGACTAGCAGGAGTATTGGGGGAAAGGGATTGTGGCATGATGAGACCCTGTTGGGAGGGCCAGTCTCTTCCTTTTTGTCTTTCTCTCTTTCTGTTTCTCTGTCTCTTGCTCTCATGAAAGAAATAACTAAACTGTGAAGAAAATAAAACAAGAGTATATGTGTTATGGGCCCCACGATGATAATATGTGCTGGTAGATGCTGTTACATGGCAGCCAGAAGCCATATGTGATGCCTGGATTTGATTCCAGGTCCGTGCTAAGCTGGCTGTGGTGGCGCGCAGCTGTAGTCTCAGCTACAGGGCAGAAAGATCTCAGCATAGCAAGGCCTTGCTTAAAAACAAAAAGATAGGACCAGCCAGTGGTGTGGTGTTTAAGGCAACTGGATCCCACATGGCCAACAGTGAGGTTTGAGTCTGGACCCAGTGGCTTGAAAACATGCTGGTGTGTGTGTGTGTGTGTGTATGTGTGTGTATGCATATCCACATGCCCAGATTCCTGAGAGGAGAAGACATTGTGGGGTGGTTATTTCCGTGGGGAGTGCTTTCTTACTTTTTCTCTCTGTCTTCAGAGAGCCTATAGCAAATTAAAACAAAACAAAACAAAAAAATAAAAAAAAAGAATATATACACTCTGGTTCACATATAAATTAGACATTCCCCATAAAATTTGTTTCATTGTTATTACAGTTTTTTCTACTAGAAAGCAGGGATTTTGTGGAAGCAGATGAATTTATGGAACCTTTGCCCCAAGAGGGCACTGTAAAAAAAGTTTGCAAACCATTGCACTGTCCTATTAGTTTTAGTTGCTCTTCCTGACGCCCTGTATCATTATTAGGGGCTGTTCACTTTTGGTTGCATCTTTTTTGGGGCTTATAATCCTAAATCTTATTGTCAGACCCAAAGTTCAATTTTTTTGAACAACAGATAAGTATTACCCACCATCTTTGTCCGTAGTTTAGCTGTCCCTGCCCATACTCCTAGAGGATGATCTCACCTTTTTCCTTATCCAATTCAGAGGCAGCAACATGCACAGACTTGATATCTTAGTTCCCATGCCTTGCTGTGGATGCACTGCCATTGTCATCTCCCGTTTTTCCATCACAGTCATTGAACAGGTTCGACTAAGACTGTAGGATCCTTCCTAACTACCCTAATTGGTAAATCTCAAGCTCTTTTGCATATCTTCATAACGTGTCTTTCCTATATCTTTCATCTTTTGAAGTAACATTTTTAAGGCACCAGATTTTTATCTATTCATAAGGATTTCTTTTTTTTTTTTGGAGAGGTTTTATTTTGCTATAGGGCACGTGCACTCACTGGAAAGACAGAGAGAGATAGAGAGACAGAAAGCGAGAAATCACCCCCAGGGAGGATGGCCGATGACCACACTGCAATCCCTTTTCTTCCATTCTCCTCTCAGGCTCTTGTGCACTCATGCATATGCTCCCAGCGTCCAGGACTCGAACCTCAGTTAACTTCATGGGATTCCAGCGATGTAGACATTACACCAACTGCTGGCTCCCATAAGATAGGATTTCTAACAGAAGAGAAGCTAGAGAATAGAGAGTAACAGTAAATTGATAGCAGATATGAGATTAGTATACCCATCCGTAAAACTGCTCTTGCTCTTTGAAAAAATCCACTTAGCAGTATTGCCTAACAACACATTTTCCTTTGCCAGCTTTTATTTGTGTTTTGGTACCTGCTTGGTTTCCCTGCTGTGATCCCAAATTATTTTTCCAGTTTTATCTCCTTTTGTTTGAGGCATCACAGTGATTTGGCTTTTTCATTATGTAACTATTCTTGGCTTAGTCTTGAACCTATGCGCAATGCTGGTAGATTACCATGTATCTTAAGGGAGTGTCTGTTTTTTCCTTGTAAGTCTGAAAGGCCAGGTATAGCCGCATATGTAGAGGCTGTTGCCTAGCAATTCTTTTGGGAAGCAGCCGTCTCTTCATCTTAAAAATTATTTCATTAACTAAAAGTCTCAATTTTGGAAAGAGGCCCATAAGATGTTAGGGCCTGTCCTGTTTTTAAAATAGTATAGATTCTTGCTGTGTGGTACAAATTCTAAAAGTTGGATCACTAATCACTTAAGAACAATAGCTCCATGTTTTCATTTTTAAAATCCCGTTTCTATATCATTTACTCAGTAGAAGTCATTTCTTCACTTTGCTTTCTGGGTGATAGCAATTAGCACTCAGTCTAATTACTACTTAAGATTTTGTGTTAAAACTTCAAAGTTTAACAGTGAAATAAATTGCCATTTTAAAAATAGCTATATTAAGATATAACTTTTGTTATCATGCAATTTACCCACTTAAGGTGTGCTATTAAGTAGTTTTTTTTTTTTAAAGAGTTACTTGTTTATTTAACTCTATATGTTGCTATTTATTTATTTATTTATTTATTTATTTTAATTTTGACCAGAAAGAGAAAGAAAGGGAAAGTGAGAAAGCAAGCTGCCAGGTCTGGGACTCAAACTGTGGTTGGCCATGTGAGAGTCCAGCACCTGAACCACAATGCCATCTGCCAGCCCTAACTAAGTAGCTTGTAGTATATCCACAGAGTTGTGCATAAATCACTGCATACTGGGGTCAGCAAGGGGTATGGTGGTGAAGGTGCTGGATTCCCACATGGCTGACCATGCATGGTTTGAGTCCCGGACCTGGCGACTTGAAAATCACATCAGACACATGTATGAGTGTGCCCCAAATTCCGAGAGTATAATGGAGGAGAAGGGACTGTGGTGTGGCCATCCCTTCTATAGGGTGATTTCTTGCTTTCTCTCTCTCTGTCTCTCTCTGGTAAGTGCATGTGTCCTATGGCAAAGACCAAAACCAAAACCAAAACCAAAAAACAACAGTAAAACAAAAAACCCCATAACCTAATTCTAGATCATTTTCATCACCACAGAAAGAAATCCTATACTCATTAGCAGTCACTCTTCATTCTATTCTCCTTCCTTCCCTAGGTAATTACTTTCTTTCTTTATGGGTTTTCTTCTTCTGGACATTGGAACATTTCAAGTAAATGGAATCATACAATATATGCTTTTCTGTAACTTTCAAGGCTCATTCAAGTGCTAGTATGTATCAGTACTTTATTTCTTTTATTTCTGAGTAATACTCCCTTGTGTGGCTATATCATGTTTTATTTGCTCATCAGTTGATGGGCATTTGTTATTTTTCCATTTTAGGGCTGTTATGAACAATGCTTCTATGATCATTTGTGAACTAGTTTTCGTGTGGACATATCTATTTCTTTTCCTTGGGTACATACTTAGGAATTTCTAGATCACATGGTAACTCTGTGCATAACATTTTGAAGAACTATTGGGCTGTTTTCCAAAGAGTCTGCACCATTTTACTTTCCCACAGCAAGGTATGAGGGTTCTAATTTCTTCACTTTTTGTCAGCACTTGTTAGTATCCTTTTTATTTTAGCCATCCTAGTGGATGTGAAGTTATATTTCATTGTAGTTTTGATTTACATTTCCCTAATAGCCATTCTTTTCATGTGCTCATTAGTCATCATTTATTTTCATTGGATCCTTTGCCAATTTTTAAATAGGATTTTTAAAAATGTTTTTACTGTTGCATTGTGGGAATTCTTTACATATTCCAAATATAATTTCTTATTAGGTATATCATTTGCAAATACTTTATCCCATATTGTGAATCATCATTTTATTTTATTTTATTTTAGTCTAGTTTAGTTTTAGAGGTTTATGCGTTAGGGTGTGTGTGTGCTTGCCAGAGAGAGAGAGAGACAGAAACAGAGACAGAGGAAAAGGGAGCTGCAATCCCTTCTCCTCCATTCTCCTCCCAGAATCTTGGGCATGCGTGTACATGAACCTGGCCTGAGACTGAGACTTGAACCACAGTTGGCCATGTGGGAGTCCAGGGACACAACCATTATGCCATTTGCTGGCTGCCATCTTTTATTTTCTTGATGTCTCTCACTTTTTTAACTTTTGCTGCACAAAGTTTTTAATTCTGATAAAACCCAGTTTGTCTGCTTTTTCTTTTCATTTTTTTTTTTTGAGAAATACCTATATATATATATATTTTTTTTTTTTTTAAGAGGTTTTTGCTATAGGGCACGTGCACTTGCCAGAAAGATAGAGAGAGTCAGAGAGACAGAAAGCGAGAAATCACCCCCCGGGAGGGATGGCCACGCCGGAATCCCTTCTCCTCCATTCTCCTCTCGGGATCTTGAGCACCAACGCACACATGCCCGGTGTGAGTTTAAGCCATCGGGTCTGACACTTGAACCGCGGTTGACTACGTGGGAGTCCAGTGACAGTCATTATGCCAACTGCTGGTCCCAATTTTTTGTTTTGTTTGTTTTAACAAGAGTCTTCCTGTGTCATGGTCCTTGTCCCAGATAGGGCCACATAAGGATTTCTTTTTTTTTTTTGGAGAGGTTTTATTTTGCTATAGGGCACGTGCACTCACTGGAAAGACAGAGAGAGATAGAGAGACAGAAAGCGAGAAATCACCCCCAGGGAGGATGGCCGATGACCACACTGCAATCCCTTTTCTTCCATTCTCCTCTCAGGCTCTTGTGCACTCATGCATATGCTCCCAGCGTCCAGGACTCGAACCTCAGTTAACTTCATGGGATTCCAGCGATGTAGACATTACACCAACTGCTGGCTCCCATAAGATAGGATTTCTAACAGAAGAGAAGCTAGAGAATAGAGAGTAACAGTAAATTGATAGCAGATATGAGATTAGTATACCCATCCGTAAAACTGCTCTTGCTCTTTGAAAAAATCCACTTAGCAGTATTGCCTAACAACACATTTTCCTTTGCCAGCTTTTATTTGTGTTTTGGTACCTGCTTGGTTTCCCTGCTGTGATCCCAAATTATTTTTCCAGTTTTATCTCCTTTTGTTTGAGGCATCACAGTGATTTGGCTTTTTCATTATGTAACTATTCTTGGCTTAGTCTTGAACCTATGCGCAATGCTGGTAGATTACCATGTATCTTAAGGGAGTGTCTGTTTTTTCCTTGTAAGTCTGAAAGGCCAGGTATAGCCGCATATGTAGAGGCTGTTGCCTAGCAATTCTTTTGGGAAGCAGCCGTCTCTTCATCTTAAAAATTATTTCATTAACTAAAAGTCTCAATTTTGGAAAGAGGCCCATAAGATGTTAGGGCCTGTCCTGTTTTTAAAATAGTATAGATTCTTGCTGTGTGGTACAAATTCTAAAAGTTGGATCACTAATCACTTAAGAACAATAGCTCCATGTTTTCATTTTTAAAATCCCGTTTCTATATCATTTACTCAGTAGAAGTCATTTCTTTACTTTGCTTTCTGGGTGATAGCAATTAGCACTCAGTCTAATTACTACTTAAGATTTTGTGTTAAAACTTCAAAGTTTAACAGTGAAATAAATTGCCATTTTAAAAATAGCTATATTAAGATATAACTTTTGTTATCATGCAATTTACCCACTTAAGGTGTGCTATTAAGTAGTTTTTTTTTTTTAAAGAGTTACTTGTTTATTTAACTTTATATGTTGCTATTTATTTATTTATTTATTTATTTATTTATTTTAATTTTGACCAGAAAGAGAAAGAAAGGGAAAGTGAGAAAGCAAGCTGCCAGGTCTGGGACTCAAACTGTGGTTGGCCATGTGAGAGTCCAGCACCTGAACCACAATGCCATCTGCCAGCCCTAACTAAGTAGCTTGTAGTATATCCACAGAGTTGTGCATAAATCACTGCATACTGGGGTCAGCAAGGGGTATGGTGGTGAAGGTGCTGGATTCCCACATGGCTGACCATGCATGGTTTGAGTCCCGGACCCGGCGACTTGAAAATCACATCAGACACATGTATGAGTGTGCCCCAAATTCCGAGAGTATAATGGAGGAGAAGGGACTGTGGTGTGGCCATCCCTTCTATAGGGTGATTTCTTGCTTTCTCTCTCTCTGTCTCTCTCTGGTAAGTGCATGTGTCCTATGGCAAAGACCAAAACCAAAACCAAAACCAAAAAACAACAGTAAAACAAAAAACCCCATAACCTAATTCTAGATCATTTTCATCACCACAGAAAGAAATCCTATACTCATTAGCAGTCACTCTTCATTCTATTCTCCTTCCTTCCCTAGGTAATTACTTTCTTTCTTTATGGGTTTTCTTCTTCTGGACATTGGAACATTTCAAGTAAATGGAATCATACAATATATGCTTTTCTGTAACTTTCAAGGCTCATTCAAGTGCTAGTATGTATCAGTACTTTATTTCTTTTATTTCTGAGTAATACTCCCT
The DNA here is from genome assembly GCF_000334495.1 of Tupaia belangeri chinensis. Taxonomy (NCBI): domain Eukaryota; kingdom Metazoa; phylum Chordata; class Mammalia; order Scandentia; family Tupaiidae; genus Tupaia; species Tupaia belangeri. The sequence continues at coordinate 5,333,575 of NW_006159809.1, forward strand.
TGTGTGGCTATATCATGTTTTATTTGCTCATCAGTTGATGGGCATTTGTTATTTTTCCATTTTAGGGCTGTTATGAACAATGCTTCTATGATCATTTGTGAACTAGTTTTCGTGTGGACATATCTATTTCTTTTCCTTGGGTACATACTTAGGAATTTCTAGATCACATGGTAACTCTGTGCATAACATTTTGAAGAACTATTGGGCTGTTTTCCAAAGAGTCTGCACCATTTTACTTTCCCACAGCAAGGTATGAGGGTTCTAATTTCTTCACTTTTTGTCAGCACTTGTTAGTATCCTTTTTATTTTAGCCATCCTAGTGGATGTGAAGTTATATTTCATTGTAGTTTTGATTTACATTTCCCTAATAGCCATTCTTTTCATGTGCTCATTAGTCATCATTTATTTTCATTGGATCCTTTGCCAATTTTTAAATAGGATTTTTAAAAATGTTTTTACTGTTGCATTGTGGGAATTCTTTACATATTCCAAATATAATTTCTTATTAGGTATATCATTTGCAAATACTTTATCCCATATTGTGAATCATCATTTTATTTTATTTTATTTTAGTCTAGTTTAGTTTTAGAGGTTTATGCGTTAGGGTGTGTGTGTGCTTGCCAGAGAGAGAGAGAGACAGAAACAGAGACAGAGGAAAAGGGAGCTGCAATCCCTTCTCTTCTCCTCTCCTCCCAGAATCTTGGGCATGCGTGTACATGAACCTGGCCTGAGACTGAGACTTGAACCACAGTTGGCCATGTGGGAGGGACACAACCCAACCATTATGCCATTTGCTGGCTGCCATCTTTTATTTTCTTGATGTCTCTCACTTTTTTAACTTTTGCTGCACAAAGTTTTTAATTCTGATAAAACCCAGTTTGTCTGCTTTTTCTTTTCATTTTTTTTTTTTGAGAGATACCTATATATATATATATATTTTTTTTTTTTAAGAGGTTTTTGCTATAGGGCACGTGCACTTGCCAGAAAGATAGAGAGAGTCAGAGAGACAGAAAGCGAGAAATCACCCCCCGGGAGGGATGGCCACGCCGGAATCCCTTCTCCTCCATTCTCCTCTCGGGATCTTGAGCACCAACGCACACATGCCCGGTGTGAGTTTAAGCCATCGGGTCTGACACTTGAACCGCGGTTGACTACGTGGGAGTCCAGTGACAGTCATTATGCCAACTGCTGGTCCCAATTTTTTGTTTTGTTTGTTTTAACAAGAGTCTTCCTGTGTCATGGTCCTTGTCCCAGATAGGGCCACAGGTGGGTGCCATTGTGCTCTGCCAGTTTAGGTTGAACTGGGAACCAAACCCAAGCCTCCCACTCTGCCCCCAGTCATCAGGTAGCAATTCCCTCCCACTTATACTACTGCTGCTGGACCTTTTCTCTTTCCTCTTTTTAATTTGCCAGAGCTTGTTTGTGGTTGCTGGAGAGAGATGGGGCAGGAGGGAGGAGCCGGGAGAGGGGAGAGGAACAAGCGAACACCCTTTTCACCCCCCATGGAGATAGCCATGCTGCAATCCCTTCCCCTCCACTTCTCCTTCCTTACGACATTTTGGGCAAACAAGCACACACCCTGGTGTGTATCTGAAGCCATTGGATCTGGGACTCGAACCATGCCGTTGGCAATGTGGGATCCAGCTGCCTTAACCACTATGCCACTGGCCAGCCCTCTTTTCTCTTTCTTTCTTATGTTTTTGGTGTTCTATCTAGGAAACTTTTGCTTAACTCAGGATCACAAAGATTTATTTGTCTATTTTTCGTAAATGTATTATTACTTTGTCTCTTACGTTTAGGTCTCTGAATTATTTAGAATTAATTTTTGTGTCTGGTGTATAGAAGGGTGTCCAGTTTCATTGTTTCATTCTTTGGTGCGTGGCTATCTAATTTTTCTAGCACCATTTGTTGATTGCTACCTTTTTACTAAAAGGATAATTTATTTATTTAATTCCATTTGTTATTAGTATTATTAATATTCTAATTTTACCAGAGAGAGATATGTAGAGAGGGAAAGGGAAAGTGAGAAAGCATGCTGCCATGAACCATGGTCAGCCATGTGGGATTCCAGCACCCCAGCCACCACAGGCCTGAGTGCCACCTTTTTATACCCAGATTCCTGGTTGCTTTTATGGCCTTCTTATCATGAAGTTTATATTCTTTTTTTTTTTTTGGAGAGGTTTTCACTATAGGGTGTGTGCGCTCGCCAGACAGACAGAGAGAGACATAGAGACAGAAAGTGAGAAATCACCCCCCAGAGGGGATGGCCACGCCACAATCCCTTCTCCTCCATTCTCCTCTCAGGATCTTGGGCACGCACGCACACATGCCCAGCGTGAGTTTTAAGCCACCAGGTCCAGGACACGAACCGCGGTTGACTACGTGGGAGTCCAACGACATAGCCATTTCGCTAACTGCTGGTTCCCGAAGTTTATATTCTTTATTTGTGATTGAAACATAACATCAAAGACCTGTCACAGAGTTTATTTAACTTTGCTGTTCAGCCTAACTTCCACCTATAGTGCTCTCATCCAGGGAGACATCAGCTCTATGGTTTGAAATATTTTCTCTTTTTCAGTTGCTGCCTCCCATTTCTGAGGTTCCCATAAGAATGCTGTGATTGCTGTGTTTGATTTTGCCTGAAGGACTTTACTTAAAGGCTGATCCTTGTTTACTTTATGACAGCGGTCCCCAACCTTCCCAGCACCAGGGACTGGCCTCGTGGAAGGCAATCTCTTCACCTATGGGTGCAGGGGATAGGGACGTGGGGGTTGGTTCAGGGATGACCCAAGTGCACCACATCCACCCTGCACCCATTTCCACCACTACCACATCGCAATATACCGTGACACAATCGCACAGCGATAGGATTCATGCTCTGTGAGAATCTCGTACCACCGCCGATCAGGCAGGAGGCAGAGCCCAGGCGGCAATGCCAGTGATGGCACGTGGCTGCAAACACAGATGAAGCCTCATTTGTGGACCCACCAACATCATCTCCTACCCTGCTGCTGCCGCAGGTCCAGTGGGCTCAGTAGACTGGCACCAGTCAGTGGCCCAGCCCCTAGCACACTGTGGACCAGCACCTGTCCTCAGCCGGGGGATTGGGGACCCTGCTTTATGGAATTATTTTGTGTCAAACTATTCAGTTTTATGAGTAACAAAGTATATTAATGGTAAAACCTTATCTGTTTATTATCTTTTTCATTATTGAAACATTATGTCAACATGGTAAGAAATTTGGGAACTAGATTATGATTTACTGATAAGCCTATAACACAAGTACTTTTGTTTTGGTGCATTTCCCTCTGGATGTTTGTTTTATATATTTTGTTTTTAGGATGTTGTGCTCTTGCTGTAGGAATAATTTTCTTTTTTTTAAACTTGTTTGCTTATAAAGCTGTCTCTTCAAGGAAACAAGTTGAGGGTATCTTTTCAAAAGCTGTTCTATTTAATGATATTTGATCATTAGATGCGGGGACCTGGCTTCCCTGCTTACTACTTTCATGCCTTTGGCCACATGACTCTTTTCTCATCTTTTGTCTCTGCCCACACATGAACTCAGTTGTGTAGAAATCAGTTCACCATAATCCTTGTTTCGTGACACTTTCTCATTATTGGTTCAAAGTTCTCTTTAATCAATTAATAAATCAATTAATTTAGTTTTATGAACAACCTGCCACCCAAGTGGCTAAATTTTTCTCATCTGTGAAATGATGTACCATCTACATTTCAGGACAAGTATTAAGTTAATAAAGAGAGAGAGAGAAAGCATCCTTCATGGTACCTGCTAGGCAGTAATTACTCAGATATGAGTCTTCTGAAATACTTAAGTATTTTTATTTTTGAAGTTTTGTTAATTTAATAGTTTTTAAAAATAGTTTATTTATTGCTGTAGGTGCATGCGCTTGCTGGAGCTGGAGAGAGGGGAAAGAAAGAGAGAGAGAGAGAGAGACAGAGGGAAAGTGAGAAATCACCCCCCTGGGGGGATGGCCATGCGTCAATCTCCTCTACTCTATTCTTCTCCTGGGAGTTTGGGCACACGTGCACACATACCTGGTGTGATTCTTGAGCTTCCAGGTCTAGGACCTGAACTGTGATTGGCCATGTGAGAGTCCAGCACCTTAACCACTATGCTACCTGCTGGCCCCAGTTTAGTGGTTCTTACTTTTTTTTTTTTGCTCCTACATGTGTGTGGGATACACTATCCATCAATAATCAGCCCCTGTAAGTGTTTACTTTGGGATAGAGTAGAGATAGGGTACAGATTGATTAAAGCCTTTCGGGTGAGGCTTAGCTCATAGTACAGTGATAATACACTGCTCAAGAAAAGCCAAATCTGGGACCAACAGTTAGTGTAATGGCTATGTTGCTGAACTCCCACATAGTCAACCACGGTTCAAATCCTGGACCCAGTGGCTTAAATTCATGCTGGGCATGTGTGCGTGCGTGCCCAAGATCCCGAGAGGAGAATGGAGGAGAAGGGATTGTGGTGTGGCCATCCCCCCTGGGGGGGTGATTTCTCGCCTTCTATCTCTCTGTCTCTCTCTGTCTTTCTGGTGAGCGCACATGTCCTATAGCAAAAACCTTTGCAAAAAAAGAAAAAGAAAAGCCAAATTTCACATGACTAACGTGGTTCAGATCTCTGTCTCAATCAGCCTGAAACACACTGGGTGCATGTGAGTGCTCGAGATCTAACATGTTAGAAGACTGGAGGAAGGGGACTGTGGCATGGCCAGCCCCGTGGAGTGCGCTTCTCCTCTCTCTATCACATGTGCATTCCCACACTCTATCATGTATAAGGGGAAGAAAAAAACTTTATAGTAAAGAGAGAAATTAAAAAAAGAAAAGCCCTTTAACTGATTCTGACATGCTCCATCCTTGACACTCACTGAGGTGAAAACTTTACCTTCCAATATGGATTACTTATTTTTTAAATAGTAATTGCCTGTTAAAACCAATGGTTTTTATGTTTTAATCATAAATATAATATAATAACTTTTAAAAAGAAGAAACGGGCTGGTTCTGTAGCATAGTGGTTAAAGGAGCTGGATTCCAGCCTTGGCAGTTTGAAAAACACACCTGGCGCTAGTGCGTGCATACCCAAGATCGTAACAGGATGGAGAAGGAATTATGCCATGACCATCCCCCATTGGGGATGCTTTTTACTTCTCTGTCTGTCTCTGGACAGTGCAAGCATCGTCTGGGAATTTAAACTAATAGGTAAAAACAAGAAAATAGACAACAAAAAATTTAATTTTACCATCTTGCCAGCACTATTTTTTTTAAAGAGAGATTTTTGCTATAGGTTGTATGTGCTCGCTGGAGGGACAGAGAGAGACAGAGAGACAGAAAGCTAGAAATCACTCCCCCAGGGGGGATGGCCATACCGCTGTCCCTTCTCCTTCATTCTCCTCTTGGGATTTTGGGCATGCATGCACATGTGCTTGGCATGAGTTTTAATCCATTGGGTCCAGGACTCAAACCATGGTGGACTATGTGGGGGCCAGCCATGTAACCATTACACTATCTCCCGGTCCCTCTTGCCAACACTTTTTTATTTGTGTGTTTCTTTTTAACATTTTTCACATGTATTTTGTTACATTAAGTATTAGGTACACATTATATGCCTCTTGCTTTTTCAGTTATTATCTAGTTTCATACTTTGTTATGTATTATATAGCTATATAAGTGACCTTAATAATGAATTTATTCATCCATATATTCATTCATTTGACTGTATATATTGAGCATTGTCTGTGTGTCAGAAAGTTTTCCAGGCTCTGGAGTACAGAAAGGAACAAAACAGACAAGTCCCTACCCTTGTAGTGGGCACTCATAGACTAAACACATAAATAAACTGATATATAGTGTAATGCTATTTAGTGGTTAGTGGTACGTCATGACAGTGGTCTTGCTTTCAGTTAGCTGTTAGGAAAGATTGTTCCGGCAGGGGTCTGAATAGAGTAAAATAGCAAGCCTCAGCTTGCTGCGGGTAGTGCCTTCGTACAAAGGCTGCGACAAGTGCCATGGCCTTCAGGAGGATGATAGTGGGAGGTGGTGGAAGGAAGGTAGTTAGGGTCTAACTTTGCTTTATTCTAAATGATGTGGGAAAGCACAGGAGAGTTTGAAGCAGGAAAATGATATTCTAACATGGAGGTTAAACAAATAACATTCTGGGTCCATGTGGAGGTAGGATAAGAGAGAAAACGGGGTAACCAGTCAAGGGATATTTGCTGCATGCAGTAATGTATGAGGGAGAAGGTGATGAGAAATAGTTGGATTTAGAAAGTTTTGAAGTTCGAGCAAAAGTGATGGATTAGGTATGGAAGTTAAAGAGAAGAATCAAGGTTAATTACCAGGCTCATGACCTAAGTAACCAGCTGAATGGTACCAGTGATGGGGACTGAGAACAAGGAGGGGGGGTGGGGGGGTGAAGGAATGCTGTTTTTCTTTATAGCACTTATTGCTTGTCATATTTATCTTTTGATGGTCTCTCCCACTAAAATACATATTTTTTGAAAGGAATAATTTTGTTTTCTTTGTTTGCTGCTGTGTTCTGGGAACTTAGAGTGCCTGGAAAATAGTCAATAATCAGTAGATGCTTGTTGAATTAATAGAAGAATAAAAAAATGACATTACTTTTTTTTGGAGAGTTTTTTTTGCTATAGGGCACGTGCGCTCGCCAGACAGACAGAGAGAGACAAACTTCTGACAACAGAGTGCAGGACCCTGAAGAACAGGTTTTAGGGGTCAATCAATTTAGACTATACATTTTTAAATTTTTTTTTTTAGAGATTTTTGCTATAGGGTGTGTGCGCTTGCCAGACAGACAGAGAGAGACAGAGAGACAGGAAGCGAGAAATCACCCCCCAGGGGGGATGGCCACGCCGCAATCCCTTCTCCTCCATTCTCCTCTCGGGATCTTGGGCATGCACGCACACGCGCCCGGCGTGAGTTTTAAGCCACCAGGTTCGGGACGCAAACTGCGGTCGACTGCGTGGGAGTCCAGCGACATAGCCATTACACTAACTGTTGGTCCCTAGACTATACTTTTGATTGATAAAGAGAAAGAAAAACTATAAAATTATACATAATCCCCAAAAATAAGCATTTCTGACACATTGAAGGTTTCGGGATTTTCATCAGTTTTATCTTTTCTCAAAAGCCAATCATATTTTTTAACGAACTATTTTTTATTTAATTTTATTTATGTATTTATTCATTTTAATTTGACCAGAGAGGGACGGGGCGGGGGGGGGGACGGGGAGGAGCAAGAAAACAAGCCACCAGGAGCAGGACTTGAATCACAGTCAGCCATGTGGGAATTCAGTACCCTTAACCACCATGCCACTTGCTTGCCCCTCAAGTCATATTTTTTAAGACCGTTAACCTGCTTATCAGTTCATCAAACCCCAGATACTAGCCTAGCCTTGGTAGCATTTGATGCTGCTATCAGCAAGCTGAGGCCACAGTAGGGACCAGGGTTCTATTCCAATCCCACCCCAAAAGCTGGCAAGGTGACCCACTACACATAGTAAGTAGTTCCTGCTACTTGGGAGGCTGAAGCAAAAGCATGATAAGTCTAATTGATTAAAGCATTAAATCTAAATGCATAATGTATAAATAAAGTTTAGCATTTAGCAAAAAGTTAAAATTGTGCATTTGGGAGGAAGGGGGTATAAAATATTAAGTAAATTTTCTTCAAGTGTAGAATGGGGGATACATTTAAAATTTTTTTTTTTT
>NW_006159809.1:5341416-5342134 GCF_000334495.1 Tupaia belangeri chinensis
CTCCATTCTCCCCTTGGGATTTTGGGCATGTGTGTACATGCACCTGGCATATTTTACAAGCCTCTGGGTCTAGGACTTGAACTGTGGTCAACCATGTGGGACTCTAGTGCCTTAACCACCCTGCCACCTGCTGGCCCCGTGAATAAATTTCTGTGGTTCGATAAGGAGAAATTAGTTTTTTTTTGGAGAGGTTTTTGCTATAGGGCGCGTGCACTCGCCAGACAGAGACAGAGAGACAGAAAGCGAGAAATCACCCCCCCCAGAGGGGATGGCCACGCTGCAATCCCTTCTCCTCCGTTCTCCTCTCGGGATCTTGGGCACGTACGCACACGCGCCCGGTGTGAGTTTTAAGCCACCAGGTCCGGGACGCGAACCGCGGTCGACTACGTGTGAGTCCAGCGACATAGCCATTACGCTAACTGCTGGTCCTGAGAAATTAGTTTTAAAACAAAATGCCCTCATAGAATTGCGAAGCAAACTGGAGAAATGAAAGAATTATGCAAGAGCCCTATTATAGCTGATAAGATGATGCCAATTAGGTTTAATCAGCAAAAGGCTCCATGTCTGATTTTATTTGTGTTAAATAAACACATGTTTCAGGACCAGCAAATGGCATAATGGTTATGTTGCTGGACTCCCATGTAGTTGACGGTGGTTTGAGTCCTGGACCCGGTGGCTTAAAACAATGCTGTTCATGTATGTGGATGCCCAAGCTACC
>NW_006159809.1:5342194-5374592 GCF_000334495.1 Tupaia belangeri chinensis
GGGGAGGTGATTTCTTGCTTTCTGTCTCTCTGTCTCCCTGGTGAGTTCACGTGCCCTGTAGCACAAATCTCTCTAAAACACACACACACACACACACACACACACACACACACACACAGAGTTTAAAAAATTATTTATTTTAATTATTTTTCAATTTTTTATTTATCATTATCATTTTTTTTCATTTGCTACAGCGCACATGTGCTCACCAGAGAGATGGCAACCAGTGGCAGTGGGGTGGTGGTGATGGGGAACTAGAAATCAAGCTGCCAGGTCTGAGATTTGAATGGCAGTCAGCCAGGTGAGAGTCCAGCACCCTAACCACTATGCCATCTGCTGGCCCCAACACAAATTTTTAGTGAAGTTCTTGAAAGGAAGTTCAATGGAAGGTTAGGCTAATGTGTTATCTGATTTATTCAATCAAACCACAGAAAAATTAGTCACCACAGAAAGAAATTAAATGATGTAATGACATCACAACTTATTTTGGAATATAATGTGTATGAAGAGTAATTTGGTTATCGAGGTAAATAAAAATATATTGATTCTTTACATTTTTGAAGTTCATAGTTTGCAGCATTTGCTAATGAAGTAATAATTGATTTAATCATATGCCAAATCAAGCTTCCTTCTATAGGCAACTTAAGCAAATAAAATGAGTGAGTCACTTGTGTAATGAAATGTGTCAGAGTTGAGATGTTGAGCAATGATGACATTTTAAGTTTGCTTGGAGGGAATAGAAAAAATAATGAGGGAGAGGAATTAGTAAAAACTGAGGTATACAGCTAAACTTTCAATCTTGAGACTCGAAGTGACTAAGAGGTTAGTTTTTGGAGATGTTTGTCATAGCTGTGGGAAAGAAGAATAAGGCCATTTTTGTGATGTGGTAGTGTCTGCTGGAGTAGTTAGAAAGCCAGCAAGACAGTTTACTCAAAGACAAACTGGTGTTATGTGGACTTTGTTCCAATATTTGAGTTAAGGAGAGTTCAGCTAAGAAACAAACAATAATAGAGTATTTTAATGTTTTGACTACTTTAAAAATGCAATTTGGCATGTTATGTATTATAAATTATATTTTACATTTATAGATGTCTGTAGAATGATAAATGCTTTTACTTATATTGCATATGACTTACCAATGTTTTATACCAACTTTTGACTATTTATTGGGAGTATTAATTATATTTTAATTTAGTTTTTGAGTTCTCCTCAATCTCTTCCCCCTTTCACTCTGGTTAATTGACACTTGATGGTTCTTTCTCTATCTCTTATTTTTTCCTTACCTTGCTCTAGAGAGAAATTAGTTGGTTTCCAACAATCTGCGTAATTTAAAAAATACACATAGGGCCAGTTAAGGCAGATGAATCCAACATGGCCGACTGTGTGATTTGAACCCTGGACCTGGTCGCTTGAAAAACACTTTTAGTATGTGTGAGTTTGTGCCTGAAATCCCAAGAAGAGAACAGAGGAGAAGGGACTGTGATGTGGCCATCCTCCTTGGGGGGGTGGTTTCTCACTTGCTCTCTGTATGTCTCTGGTGAGTGCATGTGGTCTTAGCAAAAACTAAAACAAAACTAAACAAAATATATGAATAGTGCCAAGGAAGATTGGCCCCAGTGAGCAGCAGTTAAGCACTGTGCATAGGGACCCAGATACCACATGGCTGACTACAGCTTAAATCCTGGCCCCTGTGACTTGAAAAACACTCCAGGCATGTGCGTGTTTGTGCACCAAATCCTGAGGAAAGGGGACTGCGGAGTGACCGAGCCCCATTGGGACGTGCTTTCTCCTCTCTCTGTCTTTGGCAGGCATATGCACCCTTAGCCAATTGAAAACAAACAAACAAAAAAGTGATGGGCCGACCCTATGGCCTGGTGGCTGAGGGAGCCAGATCCCACATGGTCAAACTCAGTTTGAATCCTGGACCCAGCAGCTTGAAAAAGATGCCAGGCACATGTGTGCATTTGCTCAATTCCTGACAAGTTGGAGAAATAAGGAGGGATTGTGATGTGACCATACTCCATTGAGATTACTTTATTCCTCTCTCTGGCAATCACCCTCAAGCATATCCCTTCAAGCAAATAAAAATAAAGGACAGCAAGTGACATGGAGGTTTAGACACTAGATCCCACATCAATGACTGCTATCCCATATAGCCAACTGTGGCTTGAATCCTGGGCCAGTGGCTGCAAAATCATACCAGGCACGCGTACATGCATGCCCAAAAGTCTCTAGGGGATTGTGGACTGGCCATTCCCCTTGGGGTGATTTCTCACTTTCTCTCTCTTTGGTGCGTGCACATACCCTGTAGCAAAACTAAAAGAAAAACAAACAAAAATGGTGAGGAAATTGGGGCAAAGTGAAAATAAGGGTAGAATGAATATGAAGTCAACAGTGAGAACAGTTAGCAGATTTGTATCTGAAGGTCTGTACCTTTTAGCTCTATGCTTTCCAGCAGCTAGTGTAAAAGTGGTATGTTTAGTTTTTTGAGGTATGTTATGGTAAAATAAAAAAAGTTGTTACTTAGGATAAGCACAGTTATTTCTTGGCTCTGAGTTACAGAAAACTTTCTCTCTGTGTTCTGACGAAGAAGGCTCTGTGTAATGTAACTTTAATATCCATATAGTCAATGCAGAAATATGTTTTCTTACATTGTCCTTTAGTGAAAGCATGTGAAATAACTGAAGTATAACTTAGTAAAAGCAATTCTGCAGGGAGCCAAGATAAAGTGGCCCAGGAATGCAGTTCTGTGATGGTCTTGTCTTGATCATGGTGTAGAGTTTATAATACCTGCAGTGGGGTTTGGAAGTGCATTAACCCCACCCCCACTTTGGAATCATTGATTACTTTGAGACTCTTGAAAACAACAGATCATTTCCTTAGTTAAATGCATGTGTGTGCAGTCTCCATCATTTCTGATTTGGAAGAATGTATTCACTGCATTCTTTAGTTAAATATTCATAAGGACAACTTTTAGTACTCAGACTTTTGGATAAGTATTGATCATCAGAAAGTTCAAACTTTTACTTTCTGTCTTTGTTTTCAGAATATATCACTTACCTGTGTTTTTGGTTAGTTACACAATATGCTTTAGAAGTAAGCTAGCTGTGATTCTAAAAGCTAAAGACCTTGAGTAAGCTACCTTATGCCTCCAAAAAAGTAGAATAAGGGAGCGTAATCAAGGATAGGACCAAGATTCTCCTCTAGAAGTTATTTTGGTGTGTGCTAGCATAGAAATAAATGCCACAATAATTTTGTTTAGAACAATCTTTTTTTTCGGAGGAGGTGACGGAGGCACCTTTGGACATGTGCGCTTACCAGAGAGAGTGAAAGACAGAGACAGTGAGAGAGAAAGTGAGAAATCACCCCCCTCCTCAGGGAGGATGGACATGTTGTAATCCCTTCTCCTCTACTCTCCTTCTGGGATCTTGGGCACGGAAGCACACATGCCCGGCATTGAGTTTCAAGTCACCAGGTCTAGGACTTGAACTGTGATTGGCCTTGTGGCAGTCCAGTGACATAACTGCTATGCCATCTTCTGGTCCCTGTTTAGAACAATCTTAAATTTGATGTTTAAAAAGACTGACCCACCGTGATGGTTAAGGCCATGGACTCCCACATGACTGACCATGGTTCATGGCTTGCTGTCTCACTTTCCCTCTCTCTCTTTGTGTCTCTCTCTGGTCAAATTAAAATATATGAATGAATAGATAAAATTAAATAAATAATCCTAAAATTAAAAAAAACAAAACTAATCCACCGTGGCTATTTGAAATATTGCCAACAAATAGAGTAACCATAGATGTTTTGCCTAAAGCTGTATAATTTAAAAAAATAAACTGGCTGGAAAATGTGTGCCTAATGTACTTGTAAGTCTGAAACCTATCCTGTTCTAGGCTTATAGTTTTTTAAAATTGAGATATATTAACTCCCAAGAGCATAGTGACTAAAGGAAGAGATTTAAGCATGTATCTATATGTACATAATTGTAACTTAGAGCTTTAAAATGCACATTACCTGTGAAACATCTAAGGGAGCAGGAACAGTGCCACCAACTGGATTACTTTAATGTGGTTTGTGATGATACCTGTGAACTACAGCTCTGTTAAAATGCGTACCTAGCATTCACAGTCTTGAAGGTTATTCCATTAACATACACCTTGCGCTTTTGTGAGTTTATATCTTTAGTTACTAGTGTGACTTGATAGTCAGATTGATCATTAGATAAAAGCAAAAGCAGAAACAGTGACAATAACAGTTTCTTTTAACAGTACTATCATTTGAATATTTGGGTGCTTCCAGTGTTCAGAGCTTTAGATAAGTGTTCTATTGTATGTTAGCTAAATGATGAAGGACATTTCTCAAATGGGATGATTTGGATTAAAATATAGACTCCTTTGCTTTGCATAGTTTGTGATTAAAACGCTGTGGGAGAACACAGTCTTTTAATTTGGATCTTGTTTTTAATAGACCTGGAACAGAGCAAGCTCTGTGATTCAAGTATATCTTTGGTACTATGATATTGTACAGTAGAGAACTGACATCTGTTGCATATTCCCAGCCAAGTCTCGTTTCTTCCTATTGTTCTCAAAATCTCTATTTTTGAAACTTGCTTCTTTGTGTTTTTTTTTCTTTGCAATTTTTGCCTTTGTTCCTTTCCTTATATGTGTGTTTGCCTTTGTATCTTCCTTCCACTTCTTGTGATTTAGAACTTTAAAATACACATTGTCCAGGAGAACATCTGAGTAAGCAAGAATCATTACACTGCAATCAATTTCCACTTCCTGAGGAAGCCTTGGTGCTAACAAATAATACAATTCTTTCTTTTCTTTTTTTAATATTGATAGTTTATTAGGTGCCAGCAACTCTTCTGCTTTATATGGTCCATCCAAGATAATCTTCACACTGTTAGCATTTCCATTTATTTATTTATATTGCCGACAGTACCTGTGCTTGCCATGTGGGGGGAGGGAGAGAGAGAGAGAGAGGGAGAGAGAGAGAGAGAGAGGGAGAGAGAGAGAGAGAGAACCTCTAATGGAGCAATGTCTGTCCAAAATCCTTTTCACTCTATTTCTCCAATCTGTCAGGATTTGAGGCATGCATGCATAGACACCTGGTGTGTTTGTCAAGCCTATAGGACTGAGATTTGAACTGTTGGTCAGCCTTGTGTGATCTGGCTCCCCATGCACAATTAACTGCTTAACTGCTGTGTGACAGGGCTGGCCCCAAACAATAGGATTCTAAAATATTTGAAATATAATCTTATCAAGCAACATGAGTGATCAGAAACAGCAGACTTTGGATTGATTGAATTTATGCTTTTTTTTTGGGGGGGGCTTGAAGGGTTTTGTTGTTTTGTTTTTATTTTTGTTTTTGTTTTTGTGCCATAAGGTGTGTGCACTTGCCTAAGAGAGAGTCAGAAAAAGGGATATTGAGAAATTGTTCCCTGGGGTCATGGCCATGCTGCGATCCCTTCTCCATTCTCCTCTTGGAATTTTGGGCATGCACACGCACATGGTGTGAATTTCAGGCCTCTAGGTCCAGTACTAGAACCAAAGTAGACCATGTGGCAATCTAGCGCCTTAACCACCATGCCACCTGTTGGCCCCATGTGTAGTTTGATTTAAGGAAAGGCATGTTTATGGAACACATTGAAAAAAAAAATAGTGGAACTAGCCAAGTATTTTGTTTTTGAGGGAGTAAAGAAGATCCTTGACATTTATAAGAAGGAGATATATAATGAAGATATTTTAGCACTGAAGTAGCAAAAGCAAGGGGAAAGCAAAATGAGAAGAATTCTTAAAATCCAGAGAAAAATAGGTTATTATAAGTCTTTTAAATGAAAAATATGGGTTTGACTATATACATTTATTTATTTATTTATTTATTTGTTTATTTATTTATTTATTTATTGCTATAGGGCACATGCACTTGCTGGAGAGAGACACAGAGAGACAGGGAGAGAGAGAGGGGAACAGTGAAAAATCGCTCCCAAGGAGAGATGGCCATGCTGAAGCCCCTTCTCCATTCTCCTCTTGGGATTTTGACCATGTATGCACATGTGCCTGGCATGTTTGTCAAGCTTTGGGGTTTGTAATTGGAACCGTGGAGTCAGCCATGTGAGATCCAGCACCTTAACCATCATCCCACCTGCTGACTGCTATTGATTTTTAAAAGTTAAGCTTTTTATTTTGAGATAGTTGTAGATTTGCATGCAGTCATAAGAAATAATACAGGGATTCTGTGTGTCATAGCAAGGACCAAGATATTGACATTGTATCTTTTTTTTTTTTTTTTCTTTGAGAGGTTTTTGCTATAGGGCACTTGCACTCGCCAGACAGACAGAAAGAGATGGAAAGTGAGAAATCACCTCCCCAACCCAGGGCGGGATGGCCACACCGCAATCCCTTCTCCTCCATTCTCGTCTTGGGATCTTGGGCACACACGCACACACGCCCGTCATGAGTTTAATCCACCAGGTCTGGGACTCGAACTGCGGTTGACTACATGGGAGTCCAACAACATAGCCATTACGCTAACTGCTGGTCCTGACATTATATTTTGACAATCAAGTATTGAACTTTTCCTCACCGCAGAGAGCGCTCATGATGCTCTATTACAGCTCTGTGACTTCTCTGTGCCTTTATTTCTTTTTTAAACCCTGGGAACTATTACTCTGTTTTCCACTTCTGTAATTTTTGTCATTTCAAGAATGTTATAAGAATGGAATCAAACAATAATTAGTCTTTTGAGATTGCTTTTTTAATTTCAGTCAGCATAATCCTTTGGAGATTCATCCAGGTGATTGTAACTGTTTTTAAAAAAATTTGTTCTCGCTCATTAAAAGAGCACTTTGCCTAAAACAAAGGACTAGTGTGCAAAATGTTTACAATCTTTTATAAAACTGTAGTTTATATTTTTATTCACAATGGGACCAGCAGTTAGTGTAATGGCTATGTCACTGGACTCCCACGTAGTTGACCATGGTTCGCGTCCAAGATCCGGTGGCTTAAAACTCACGCCGGGCGCGTGTGCGTGCGTGACCAAGATCCCGAGGGGAGAACAGAGGAGAAAGGATTGTGGTGTGGCCATCCCCCCTGGGGGGTGATTTCTCGCTTTCTGTCTCTCTGTCTCTGTCTGTCTGGTGAGCGCACGCACCCTATAGCAAAAAAACCTCTCAAAAAAAAAATACCCCACAAAATAATTGTATCTGTTAAATTGTTATAAATAACACCTGTATTTTTGATACATGTGAAATTGCAACTGAAATTTATTTTGCTGATGTTTCTGCAGGAACTAAATAAAGTTTTTGTCGGGAAAAAAAATGTCCAGTTGCCTCTTATCAGGGTGAAGAATCTTTAGGGAATCCCCCCCCCCTTTGTTTTTGGCCAGAGGGCATATGTGCTTGCTGGGGAGAGAGAAAGAGAGAAGAAGCGAGAACTCAGCACCCCACATGGTCATGCTGAAATCCCTTCCCTCCACTTCTCCCTTGTTTCAGGATGTTGGGCTCATATGTGCATGCTTCTGACATGTTTTTTGAGCCTTTGAGTCTGTGCGTCAGCCATGTGGAATCTAGCTGTCTTAACCACCATGCCATGGGCTGGCCCCAGGTGGTTTTATATATCAATAGTTTATTCCTTTTTATTTCTGGGTTGTATTCTGTTCTGTAATTGTACCACAGTTTGCTTACTCATTCCCCTATTGAGATATCTAGGTTGTTTATAGTTTCTGAATATTACAGATAAAGTTCCCATAAATGTTTGTATACAAGTTTTTTGTGTGAATATATGCTTTTAGTTCTCTTGGTGTATGCCTCAGAGTGGAAATGCTGGGTCATGTGGTAACTGTGTTTAACTTTTTGAAAAACTTGTTTCTTGAAGTGACTGCACCATTTTACATTCCCACCAGCAACTTATGAAGGTTCCAATTTCCTTCTTTATTTCCTTCCTTCTTTCTTTCTTCTTTCTTTTCTCCTCTGTCTCTCTCTCTTTCTATCAGAGAGATTTTTGCTATAGGGTGTGTCTGGTCACCAGAGAGACAAATGAGAAGGCAAGCAATCACCCCCCAGGGCTTGCAGTCCCTTCTCCTCCTGCCATCCTGGGCATGCACGCATGTGCACCTAGTGTGAGTTTCAAGCCACTGGGTCTGGGACTTGAAGGGCCGTTGACCATGTGGTAGTCCAGAGCCTTAACCGTTATACCACCTGCTGGCCCCTGAAGGTTCCAATTTTTCCACATCCTTGCCAGCCTTCGGTGTTATCACTCTTTTTTAATTTAGCTATTTTGATGAGTGTATAGTAATATCTCATTGTAGTTTTAGTTTATATTTTTGTAATCATTAATGATGTTGAATGCCTTTCCTGTGATCAGATGTTACACATATATCCTTTCTGATGACTTGCCTCTTCATGTCTTTTGCTATTTTCTAACTTGAGTTTTTTTTAACTGTTGTGCTTTGAGAATTCCTTATTCTATATACTAACCTACTGTGGGATATGTGCTTTGTAAATAGTTTCTCCTCTGTAGCTTGCTTTTTATTTTCTTAACAGGGTCTTTTGCAAATCAAAAATTTTAATTTTGGTTAAGTAGTCTAGTTTATCAATTTTCCTGTGTGTGTGTGTGTGTGTGTGTGTGTGTGTGTAGAGTGAGTGAGCTTGTTTTCGGTGTCAAGTTTAAGAACTCTGACTAGCCCTAGATCTGGAAGATTTTCTTCTATATCCTTTTTTGTTGTTGTTGTTAACTAAATTGTAAATTTTACTAAAATGTAAAAAGCTTGTGATCCATTTTGGCTTAATATATGGAGTTTTTTTTTTTTTTATTTTTTTATTGCTTAGGAATGTCTAGTTACTCCCTAGAGGAGTAACCAGAGAGGCTCTCTTTCCTTCACTGAATTGCTTGTGCACCTTTGTCAAAAGTTACTTGGGCGGGGCTAGCCAGTGGCATGGTGGTTAAGGTGGCTGGATCCGACAGGGTGACTTTGTGGTTTAAGTCCTGGACCCAGTGTCTTGAAAAACACACTGGGCGCATGTGTGTGCATCCTTAAAATCCTGAGAGGAGAATGGACAAGAGAGAGTGGCATGATCATCCTCTGTGGGGGTGATTTCTCACTTTGCCTCTCTGTGTCTCTCTGGTGAATGCATGTGCCCTATAGCAAAAACTGAAAAAAAAAAAAAAATTACTTGGGTGTACTTGTGTAGGTCTGTTTTTGGTTTCTCTCCTTTTTTGTTGATCTATATGTTACCCCTTGACCAATACCACAGTCTTGATTACTGTGGCTATATATAGTAAGTCTTGATGTTGGGTATACTGATTCCTCTTTATCTTTTAAAAAAATCTTTATCAAAATACTTTAACCTTTTTTTTCTCCTAGTGCCAGAGCTGGGATTCAAACCCAGATTAGGCTTGCTATAAGACCTGTGGTTGTTTTTTTTTTCTTTTTTTTTCTGTAGAGTGTATATGCTATCTAGAGAGAGAGACACACAGAGAGATACAGAGAAAGAAAGTGAGAAATCACTCCCCAGGGGGGATGGCCATGCTTCAGTCCCTTCTCCTCCATTTTCCTCTCTGGTGTTTGGGCACACACACACATGTACTTGGCATGATTTTCAAACTGCCAGGTCCAGGACTAGCTGCCAGGTCCAGGACTTGAGCCGCAGTTGGATATGTGGGAGTCTAGCACTTTAACCACCATGCCACCTGCTGGCCCCACTTTAATTTTCCTGCCTCTTCATATAAATTTTAGAATACTCTGGTCTTTATCAATAAAAAAAAAAGTCTTGCTGAGATTTTGATAGGAATTGGATTATACTTCTATGTCAGCTTGGGAAGGATTCTTATCTTTACTACAGTGAATCTTCCAGCACACAACGTGGTATGTTTTTTACCTTTATTGAGATCTCTTTTGCTATCTTTTTATCAGTACTGTTTAGTTTTTAGCATATAAGATTGGTACATGCCTTGTTAGATTTACACCCATTGCTCTTTTTAAAGTGATTGTAAATATTATCATGTTTTTGATTTTGGCATCTATGTGTTTATTGCTAGCATATAGACACATAATTAAGTTTTGTATCCTTTTTTTTTTTGGAGAGGTTTTCGCTATAGGGCGCGTGTGCTCACCAGACAGACAGAGAGAGACATAGAGACATAAAGTGAGAAATCACCCCCCAGGGGGGATGGTCACGCCGTAATCCCTTCTCCTCCATTCTCCTCTCGGGATCCTGGGCACACACGCACAGGTGCCCAGTGTGAGTTTTAAGCCCCAGGTCTGGGATGCGAACCGCGGTCGACTACGTGAGAGTCCAGCAACATAGCCATTACGCTAACTGCTGGTTCCCAAGTTTTGTATTCTTATCTTACACCTTTGTGATATTGGTGAACTTACTTATTAGTCTAGGGCTTAAAAATATTTTTTTCTTTGTGTGTGTATGTGTTCCTTGGAATTTTCTATGTGGATAATGGTCATCTGCAAATGGGGACAGTTTTAGTTCTTGTCCAGTCTTTTCCCTCTCCCTCCCCCCTTATTTCACTGGCTAGAACTTCTAGGATATTGACTCCGACTGGTGAAAGTGTACATCTTTACATTTTTCTGTTCTTATATATACATATATTGAAACTTCACATTGTATGCCATATATTCATACAATTTTTATTTTCAGTTATACCTTTATAAACATGTCATTGTGAAGAAAAGTGGCCTCTTTAATACACAAAGTTTTGGCACTTTATAAAGCTAGGAAAACTAAGCCGCCAACAGTCTACCACATTTAAACTGTCATCACCTCAGTTACCAAATTCATACTTTGGAAAACATGACCCAGAATTTGCCCTTGTTTCCGGACACCTTAAAATAAGTCAGAACCTTATTATAGGTTAATTCCAGAAAAAAAAAAAAAAACCCAGATGTCAGTTTTGCATTATTATTTCCCGGTCAGTACGCAAACTTGGTCAGGAGTTTATTTTTGCTACTTGGCATCTTTGGCAAACTAGGCATTGGGAGGACAGGTCCCATGTTGCTTAGTATCTATTTTAAATTCTAGCCATGCATTGATAGGAGAAGAGGAGAGAAATTTCGCAAGGTATCTGAGGCAGAGTTCTATAAGGTTTTAATTTTTGGCAGCATGTTGCTAGAAAGACTTTGAAAATTCCCTTGACTCTTCTGTTTTCTTAGCTTGCTAAGCTAAGACCAATTATGTATGGAGATGGCATCAGGGATATTTCTTTTTTTTTTTTTTTTTAAAGAGAGATTTTTGTGGGCCGGCCAGTGGCGTGTTGATTAAGGACTCTGGACTCCCACATGATGAACTGCAGTTCGAGTCTTGGACCTGGTGGCTTGCTTTCTCACTTTCTCACTCTCTCTTGCTTGCTAGCTTTGTCCCTCTCTGGTCAAATAAAAAAAAGTAAATAAAGTTAAATACAATAATTCTTTAAAAAAAAAGTTAGAGATTTTTGCTATAGGTGTGTGCACTCATTGCAGAAACAGAGACAGAGAGACAGAAAGGGAGAAACCACTCCCCTCCCCAGGGTGATGGCCATGCCACAATCCCTTCTCCTCCAGTCTCCTCTTAGGATTTTGGGCACACTTGCACATGCACCCAGAGTGAGTTTGAAGCTGCTGGGTTCAGGACTTGAGCTGTGATTGGCCATATGGGAGTCCAGTGATGTAACCACTATGCCATCTGCTAGTCTCCAGGGATATTTCTTTAAAGGGTTTGTTGTTGTTGTTGTTGTTTGTTTTCCTTTTTCCCCTTCCAAAAAGGGCCAGCTCCTGTGGTGCAGCAGTAAAACAATTTTCCTGCAAATCTGGAAGCCATATGACCAGCTCTAGGTTCAGATCCTTGGGTCTGCCTGAAAACATGCTGGGCACATGCATAGATGCCCAGGGGCTTGAGGAGCTAGAAGGTAGGGGGAAAGAAGATTGCAGTGTGATGAGACCTTGCCCAAGAGTGCTTCTCCCCCCCCCCTCTGCCTTTCTCTCTCATGCACACACACACTATCATTAAAAGAAAAAAGAGTCTGAATGAAGGAGGAATGATCATTTTATCTGGTACAGAAGTGAAGAGTTGCTGCAAAATCCAGATTGCTGTGTCTCTGAGTAGAAATAAATAAAGCACATGCGCTTGTCGGAGAGGACAGAGAGACAGAGAGAGGGAAAGTGAGATAATGATGCCCCTAAGGGGGATGGCCATGCTGCAATCCCTTTTCTTCCATTCTCTGTTGGGAGTTTGGGCACACGTGCACACACACACCCATCATAATTTTCAATCCACCGGTTCTGGGACTCCAACCTCCGTAGGCCATGTGTGTGTCCTGTGCCTTAATCACTACGTGCCTGGTGTGGGATTTTAACTGAGTCAATGATGTGGAATCCTGCCTTCTATTACAGGGCTTAACTGTACAGTAGAATGCACCACTGTGCCACATTTAAGGAGGTGCCATTTCTAGTTTAAGCAATGTAGATTAAAATAAGAGTAATTCAAGGGAACCAGCAGTTAGCGTAATGGCTATGTCGCTGGACTCCCATGTAGTCGACCGCGGTTCGCGTCCTGGACCCGGTGGCTTAAAACTCACGCCGGGCGCGTGTGCATGCGTGCCCAGGATCCCGAGAGGAGAATGGAGGAGAAGGGATTGCGGCGTGACCATCCCCCCTGGGGGGAGATTTCTCGCTTTCTGTTTCTCTGTCTGTCTGGTGAGCGCCCAGGCCCTATAGCGAAAACCTCTTAAAAAAAAAAAAAAGAATACTTAAAAAAATTCATGGAAAAATGGAATTAAAGTATGGATTTGCTTTGGTGCAATTAATTGAAATTCATGCAGTTCTTTTTGTAATATGCTGTTTCCGTGAGCTTTTTGAAAGGACCTGCTTGTATATTTATTAGGACAGTTATCCAGCAGATGGCGGTCAAGATGTCTTGATGAGAGAAAGGGTACCAGTGGATAGGTGTAGACTTAAATTTTAAGTATTTAAAAATTTCTTGGGCTGATCCTGTGGCTTAATGGTTAAGGGAGTTGGATCCCACACGGCCTCCTAAACAGTTCAAATCATGCCCCACTGGCTTGAAGAACATGCCGAGCATACACGTAGGCACATGTGTTCTAGAATCCTGAGGGAGTGAGGAAAGAGAGAAGGGGTTACAATGTGATCACATGCCTTGGGGAGTGCTTTCTCTCTCCTCGTCTCTCTCTGTCTCTCTGCCTCTCTCTGGTGAGTGTACACAGCTCTTGACTGAAAAAAAAAGTATTCAGAAATTTCTTACAAAATCTAAATGAGAGCTTTTTTAAGTTGCACTTATAGATGCAGTAATTTTAAGTGCGCTGTTCATATATTTATTGCCTTTTTCCTCTGATTTTTATTTCTCCTACATTTTTCTTATTTTAATACTGACAGCATTTTTTTTCTTTCCCTGGAGAAATAAACTCTTACGTGAATTTGCTTTGAAACTATTTTGGATTTTTGTGTTTGATGTGTTCAGTTCGCAGTTTAGTCACTCTGAAGCTTTAGTATGGATGTGTCTTGCCATGTTGAGATGACAATGCTTGGATCCAGTTAATAGCTCCATTGTATGTTGAATAAACCTCACATCTTTGCCAGAGATGTGGGTATTACTCAGTTGTGATTCTATCATTGTGTGGTCAGCTGGGATTCCAAGTTCACTTGTTATTGCTCAGAGTTTCCAGAAAGTTGCCCTGGGTAGGAGTAGGCTTTTGATATTATTCACTCTCTAGAGATGCTATTTCTATAGTTGGGTTTGGAAATTTTATTTATTCTTTATGCATCAAGATTAGTCACAGTACAGGTGGAGGTTACTGTTTTATTTCTGGTATTTTGCATATCCTTGAGGTCTTTATCCACCAGCTTGTCAGCAAGTAGGAGCTCGTGATGGGAACATTACCTACATTTGTATGGACTGGATTGATGTGGCACTAACAGTACCAAGAGAAGCTTAAATTGGGTTTTTAGGTTAGCAGGTTTTGAGTTCATCTTAAAAAATGATTTTCACCCAAGAGGAGAATGGAGGAGAAGGGATTGCTGTGTGGCCATCCCCCCTTGGGGACGATTTCTCACGGTCCCTCGAGCGCATACACCTTATGGCAAACCCCCCCTCCCCCCAAAAAAAGGTGACTTTCAAACAGTGTATCAGGGCTTGTTAATGTAGATTTCGGGGCTCCACCTGTAGTTTCTAATTTAGTAGGTAAGGGTTAGGGCCTCAGAATATGCATCTTTGTGTAGTTTCAGGTGATTCTGATGCTGCTGGTTTGGGTCCCACACGTAGAGAACTACTGCCTGAACATAAAATTATTCTATTGTTTCTAAATATATACCATGGAACACCTAGCAAAAAGGAGGGTAGATTTAAATCTTTGAGAAAACTTCAATAATCTTAGAATTTTTTTCTCAAGATGCAAAGGAATTTTTTCTTTCTGATTTTGAATGTGATATATGTATAGTGTAAAGAAATTCTGAACACACAGAAAAGCTTGAAGATAAAAGTAAAAATGATTAAAGTCCCATTATCAATACAGTAAGCATTTTAGTAAACATAATTTTAGATGTTTCCTATACATTTATATAAATTTGTATATCATTTGAAAGGATCCCATTTATACCTGATGTGGAATCTTTGTGATCTACTTCAAAATTACATATTTTTGGGACCAGCAGTTAGTGTAATGGCTGTTGTTGAACTTCCATGTTGCTGACCACGGTTCGAGTCCCAGATCCAGTGGCTTAAACTCATGCTGGGCGCATGTGCGTGTGTGCCCAAGATCCCGAGAGGAGAATGTAGGAGAAGGGATTGCGGCATGGCCATCCTCTTGGGGGATGATTTCTTGCTTTCTGTCTCTCTGTCTCTCTCTTTGTGGTGAGTGCATGAGCCCTTTAGCAAAAACGTCTCCAAAAAGAAAAATTAAAAAAAAGTATATTGCCAAATTGCCCTTTGAAAGGTAATATGAATGAATACTTCAATAACAGTGTTTAAACTTTGCCTGCAAAATGGTTTTAAAGATGCTAACTTTCTCTACTCCAATCTTTATATAGTAGTAAAATTTTTCTAGGAAATGACTCTTGGAACTAATAAGAATTCTGGTAGGTTTGGGATGGAGAGTCCTTAGCTCTACCTTTCAAATTTCTATCATGGGTAATATTATTTATCTTAGCCTCAAAACATTTTTCTACACATTTCCTTTTTTTTTTTTTTTTTGTGCTATAGAGTGTCTACGCTCACCAGAAAGACAGAGAGAGACAGAGACAGAAAGTGAGAAATTACCCCCAGGGGGGATGGCCATATCTCAATCCCTTCTCCATTCTCCTCTTGGGATCTCGGGCATGCACGCATACACACCCTATCACAAACTAAAATATAATAATAATAATAAAATTAAATCTTTTAAAAAATTATTTGAAAAATATCTTGTTATAAAGAGAATGCAAATTAAAACCATGATGAGATACACTTAACCCCAGTTAGAATGGCTAGGCTCAAAAAAAAAAAAAAATAAAGAACAAGTGCTGATAAGGCTATGGTGGGAAAGGAACCCTCTTATACTGTTGGTAGGAATGTAAATTTGTACAACCTCTGTGGAAAGCAATATGGAAGTTCCTTAAAAGCCTACAAATAGAACTACCACTGACCCACTAATCCCACACCTGGTATTTTCTCACGGTATAGGAAAATATTCAGTTGGGAAGACACTTGCACATCCATGTTTACTGCAGCGTTATTCCTAACTGCTAAATCATGGAACCAACCTAAGTGTCCAAAAACTGAAGACTGGATTGAAAAACTTTGGCATATATATACTATAGAATATTCTTCAGCTATAAGAAGCAATGAGACCGTATCATTTGATTCAAAGTAGATGAATTAGTAGGGTGAATATGAGTCTGTGATTAAGAAAATTTAAGAATTGCTAAAATGAAGGATCAAGCAGTGGTGCAGCAGTGAAATATGATGATGGACTCGCATGGGAAGGTTCTGGGTTTGTGTTTCAAGGTCTGCCCTCTGGATGCCAGGTACGCATGTGCCTGCTGTGATCTGCCTGTCTCTCTCTTTGTGGCGAGTGCATGAGAAATAAATTTAAAAAGGAAAGAATTATAAAATTAGATATAATTATTTTTCTTTGTTCTATAGAATTACTCAAAATGAATTCTCATCTTTTGTGTTTTTCTTTTCTAATAGGTAAATCTTTGGGATGGAATATGACTAAATTTGTTCTTATGGTGTTTATAGATGTTCTTTTTATTTATTTATTTATTTTTGCTTATAAACATTTTTAAAATATCTGCAATCAATTTCTGTGTTAGTTCCAAGGACTATAAAGACAAAATTAGTAGGGCGTAGTTTGTTGGGAATATCTTTGGCAGTACACTCAAATTCTTAAATTGAATGTCATGTTTAAGTTATTTTTCCATAATGTCAGATTTTTTTTTCAGAGAGGACAACTGTTTCTAAAATACTAGAAACATAGGAAGTGAAATTAGTTGTATCATCCATTTTTGTGAATGCTTAGTTTTTTTCCATTGAGAGTGGGAGGGGTGTTAGATATGAAACAAAACTCTATACTTAGAGAAAATTATTGAAGCTGGACAGTAGGTACATGGTGAGAAATTCACTTACTCTAGAACTTGAATGAAATGAAGTAAAGTTTTGGCAAATATTTTGATCTAGTTTCATATTTCCTGAAAATATATAGGTTTAATTTGTGGTAAATATATTCTTTTTGATTGAACATTTGATTCAGTTTGTAGTTCAGTACAATTATTATTTAGTTGTAGTTAACTGAATACCAAGATGGGAAAATTAATATAGAAATAACATATTCCTTTTAATTAAGTTTTTCTTTTCTTTTTAATACAGGGAATATATCATTATTTATTCTGGTTTTTTGGGGGCATTAAATTTTCCATTATAGAAAATTGCAAATATGCACAAGAGTAGAGAAATTGAATCTTCCATGTTCTCGTCCTTTTATAGTTACCTGATAAAGGAGGGTTGAGTGGAATTTGGCTTCATTTTCTAGACAGATGTTCAGGGAGACAATGCATGTCTTACACTTCCTGGCCTTATCCAGAGATAATAAAAGGTAAGAGGATTTTTTTTTTTTTTTTAATTTCAGACTTATTTTGCTCTAGGGTATATATGCTCACTGGAAAGACAGAGAGAGAGAAAGTGAGAAATTGCCCTCCGGGGGGATGGTCATGCCACAGTCCTTTCTCCTCTATTGTCCTCTTGGGATTTTGGACATGCACACGCACGCGCCTGGCATGAGTTTTAAGCTGTCGGGTCCAGGACTCAAACCACGGTCAGTCTTGTAAGAGTTCAGCCCCTTAACTACTATGCCACCTTCTGGCCCCAAGAGGATAGTTTTTTTTCTTTTTCTTCTTCTTCTTCTTTTTTTTTTAAATAATAGACATTTATTTAAAGTAATACACCTGCCGACCAAATTATTTTTAAATTAAATTTTTCAGGTTCGACCCCCACTTCATAAAAATACTTTAAGAACAACCACATCCACGATTGCAATCTAGTTACTTCTTTGCCCACTCTTCTCTCTCTTTTCTTTCCCGAATAACCTCTTTTAGATATGGTTCAAGGTAGAAATTATCCTCCTCGTATTTTGTCCACTGCTCTTTAGGCAATATCTGCTGCCTCATGGTCAGGTCCAGGGCTCTCTTCATGAGAAACATCCTGTCATTATAAAGGTTCTCAGGAAGTCTTTTTATGGCTCCCTTCACATCTTCACATCTTCATTCTCGTATATCGTATCGTCTCACATTAACCCCAGTTTATTGAATCCTGCAGCATTGAAATACCATTTTCGAATACCATCCAGCCACCGACCTGATGCTGAAACGGCTGGCCTGCTCGCCATTTTGACCTGAGAGGATAGTTTTAATAGTGCTGTCTAGAGAGTCAGTAATAGAGACTTTAGTGTGTCGTGTAGACTGTAGTGTCCTTGAAGCTCATTTCAAACTCTGAGTTTCCTGTAAGAGTAAACTGAAGTGAATTGCTTGAGATCACACAGTTTTGTTACTCAGGGAGTTTAGATTTAAGGTACATTCTCTAACCCAAATTTAGTGCTTTTTCTCCTTAATTTTGGCCTTTAAAGTATATCGTTTTGGCTATGTTTTGTATGGCTTTGAGTTTATAATTTTTCCTAGTGATCCTATATTAGGATTATTTCTTGATGGCACCCTTAATTCATATTTTTTTACTTATTCTTTTTCTTCCAATCCATTTTCAACTTTATCCTTTTTATAAAAGATCTAAATTCTAGACCGTTTCATCTTTACTTTGTGTTTGTATTCTCCTATAGCGGTATTTCCTCTTTTTTTTTTTTTGTCTCTTTTCTCACATTGAACTAAAAAACAGTGGGAATTCTTTCTTTTTATCTAGCTAGAGTAGCTTCTTTTTCTGAGGGGATCAGAGAAAAAGACACTTTTTGTGGCAGGGAGGCATCGTTGGGAATGAGAGGTATAGCTAAAAATGGTGGGATATTTTGTAAAAACTCTTCCCTGTCCCTTTGGAAAACCATCCTTGCTGAGAAAGAGGACCACACGAATGCTGCTTGGTTAATATAGGAAAGGGTGAACCAAAGGAAATGATGGAGTGGCCAGTGATGCCCACTGGCCCCAGGCATGGTGATCTTAGTGCTGAGAATCCCAGGGGAAGTTACTCCTTTAACTGCAGTTTCACTTCCTCATGTCTTATCTAAAGTCCTCTTCCTCAGTTAAACATCCTCTCAGAAGCTTGATTTACCCTTTGCCTCTTCTCCTGAGAAATACTTTAAACTGAAGTATATTTGTACAGCATTAACGGTTCCCCTTTGGGAAGTTTGCTTTGTAATATAACCTAAATCTTTCTCAATAAATTATCTCTTCCTCTTCACTCTAGTGTGGTTGAAATGACATTGTCTCTGGTTGTAAATTGAGGTAGTTAATTCTTCTGGCCATGGAGACCAATGAGGATGTCTACGAGAGCTCGTCCTTCAAATCTTGACTGTATAGGATGGCATATGGGTTGTGTGGGTAGAAGGCCTATGTGTATTGGCAGTATGCTAAGATTTGTTGGATAAGAATTTTTTTTTTTTTGGAGAGGTTTTTGCTATAGGACACATGCGCTTGTCAGAAAGACAGAGAGAGACAAAGAGATAGAAAGTGAGAAATCACCCCTCAGGGGGGATAAGAAGTTTTTTTTTAGAGAGATATTTTTGTTATAGGGTGTATGCGCTTGCCAGAGACAGAGAGACACACAGAGAGAGAAACAGACAGAAAGTGAGAAATCACCCCCCACAGGGAATGGCCACACTGCACTCCCTTCTCCTCCATTCTCCTCTTGGGATTTGGGGCACACACGGACATGCGCCTGGCATGAGTTTTAAGCCACCAGATCAGGGACTCGAACCACGGTCGACTACATGGGAGTCCAGTGACGTAGCCATTATGTCATCTGCTAGACCCTGGATAAGATTTAAAAAGAAAATCAGGACTCTCCACCACCGTGGTAACTCAGTGTCCTGCAATGCTGAGGTCTCATGGGAAGGTCCTATGTTCACGTCCCAAGGTCTCTCTGTACACACTAGGTGTATATGTGTACCCGGGATCCTGGCTGGATGGGAATGGAGCACAGGGAAGACCCTTTTGGGAGTACATCTCTTTCTCTCTGAGGAAATAAGTGAACTTAAAAAATATTCTTTGTCTTTTTATTAAAAAATTACTATTTTTTAAAAGAATTATTTGGTGCCTGGTATGTGTTCAGGATAGGAAGGTGAATAAATGTGCTTTATGTTCTTGAATAGTACGTTGTTTTCATGGGGAAGAAGATTATGTAAACATCCAATTATGATACATGATAAATATATGTGTTTATAAGGGAGAACAGATAAAATAGTAATACATTCTCTAAGTAGAGATAATTTTTAAGCTGTACTTGATGAGATGGTGAAATCAAAATATTTCTATGTAAGGAAGAACATTTTCTATGGCTACTGTAACAAATTACCACAAACTTAGTGGCTTAAAACAACACAAATTTTGATCTAGCCAGTGGCATGGTGGTTAAGGAAGCTGGATCCCACGTGGCTGACTTCATTGTTTGAATCCTGGACCTGGTGGCTCGAGAAACGTGCTGGGCCCGTGTGTGCATGCATGCCCCAAATCCCGAGATGAGAATGGAGAGTGGTTTGCGGCATGGTCAACTCTCCTGAGCAGTGATTTCTTACTGTCTCTCTCTCTCTGTCTCTGGTAAGCACACATGCTCTATGGCAAAACTTAAATAATTAAATAAACCACAAAATACAAATTTATCACTTTATAGTTTTGTAGTTCAGGAATTTGACATGAGTCTCTGTGGTTCATAATCAAGGTGTTACCAGAGCTGTATTCCCCTCTGGGAGCACTAGAAGAGAATCTGCATTTCCTTGCCTAAGTCCAGCTTTCAGAGGCCATGTGGTTCCTTGGTTCACAGCTCCCTTTCTCCATGTTCTTAAACCAGCAACAAAGCATCTCTCTGACCCTGCTTCTGTCTCACATCTCTTTCTCGACTCTCTTCTTTTGTCTTCTTCCTTCATTTTTACAAAATCTTGTGATTACACAGGGTCCACCTGGATAATCCAGAAAAATCGCCCCATCTCACAGCTGATTAACAACTTTTATTCTACTTGCAACCGTAATTCTCCCCTGTCATGTAATTTAATATATTCAAGGGGTCTGGGTGATTAAGGTGTGGGTATCTTCAGGGACTACATTTCTACCACAGGAAGGGTCATTTTTCTGTTATTATCCTGCTTAAAATCTTGGTTGATTAACTGCTTTTTTTTAGGGGGAGGACCAGAATCCCCACTTAGTTCCTTTCATTGACATCATGTTTACTTAGATGTTTTGTGGAAGTTTTAGGGGGAGTGTTAGAGGTCTCGCCTGGCCTTGTAGACTTTTTAGTGGAGTCTTGTTTCCAGCTAGTGCTTCTCAAATTTTGTTGTACCTCAAAAATATTGGACAAAGGATATAAAATTGTGTATTATGTCTGAGACCCCTCCCCTTTTCTGCCAGGCTTGAGAGTCACCAGTGGGCCCACAATGGACTAATTGTTATTCTTAGAAATATTCATATATTTTGATATTTCCATGCTTTCTGTCTTTGCTGTGCCCATGTTACTTGCTTGAATTTCATCTCTCTCCTTTCTTCCCCTCACCTCTGCTGGATAAATTCCTATTATTTTATCAAGGTCTAGATGAGATGACATCTCTTCTGAGATGTTTTCCTGACTCATTTCCTGTTAGAACTTCTCTGTTAATTTCTTTTCTACTTACATTTCACACTTTTTATATTTCTGTTATAGCCATTTACTTGTTATGTATACTGTCGACATTTATTTCCTGAGCAGGTTATGAATTCTTTGTTTCTAGTGCTTACAACATATAGGCAGTTCTGGTAGATGCTCAGTGTTCATTTGATCAGTTAACAAATAGCAGTTAATGAATACATTCCACTTCTGGTTAGATCATAATCTATTAGCAGCTTCTCCACAAAGTGAACAGAGGAAATTTATCAAGTAGGAAGAACTGATTAAAATATTTTTGATTATTAGTGGATTTTATATGAATATATATATATTTGTTTGTTGCTCTGCATCTCACCTAAATATATGGGTAATATTCACCAAATTTCAAGATTGTTGGACATAAAAATTAAGGTTACATGATATTCACTTTGAGTTCTGAGGGCTGGGTCACCTCAAAGTTAGGCAGTTATCATTCCAGAACAGCTGATACTGAGTTAAGAGGTCCACGTGACTGGCAGTTGGAGGGCCATGCCATACATGTTAAAGATGCCACAGACAGAGAAACAGTGGTTTCAAATGTGAGCCTTAAATCAAAAGTCAATTGGCGGATGATCTGTGTTTGATTACAATGGAGCTGCTTCTAACAAGGGAAACTGTGTAGAATAGGCAAGATTTCTCTGAATGATGGTTACTGTGAATGGCGTGAGCATCATGACAGTGATTAGCAGGAAAACAATTAGTTGTTTATAAATTTGTATTTCTCTCTCATGCCACAGTGCAAGAGAACAGTCTTTACCAGCAGACACCTCCCTACTGGAATGAGACATGGAACTGCTCCTGCTGGTACGCCATGGCTCCAGTGGGAAGATTGGGGCTGAGGTTTACTGTCCTCAGTGTTCCCTTCTCTTCCATTTTATTAATATGTCTCTCTATAATGTCTACCCACATTTTTTTATATTCCTGATACAAATTATTCTGGTGTCCTCTTTTCTTATATACCCTCTTTTTTCTAGTTCAAGTTTATTCCTCCCCAGAGGCAAAAGGAGCTTATCACCTAGTTGAATTATTCCCGTTAAATAGTTTTTCCTGAAGCTCTTACATTTCATTGACCTGTTTGCAAGGAGTGTCCTTTCTACCATTTTCTGCTTAACAGCCACACCCACTCTTTTCTTTTTTTTTTTGGAGAGATTTTCACTGTAGGGCAAGTGCGCTCGCCAGACAGACAGAGAGAGACAGAGAGACAGAAAGCGAGAAATCACCCCCCAGGGGGGATGGTCACACCGCAATCCCTTCTCCTCCATTCTCCTCTCAGGATCTTGGGCATGCACGCACACGCGCCCGGCGTGAGTTTCAAGCCACCGGGTCCGGGACACGAACCGCGGTCGACTACGTGGGAATCCAGCGACACAGCCATTACGCTAACTGCTGGTTCCCCACACCCACTCTTCAAAGCCTACTTCATGTATTTTTTTCTGATTCCTCCTAGTAGTTTAGTAGTTTCTCTTCCTTGCTTATGAAGAACATATGTGTTCATACCTCTGTTATAGAACTTATTGCATTACTTTCATGTGGCAATTCTTTCCTTGAAAATTAAGCATTTAATTTTCCACGAGTTTTATATTTAGAACCAACACATGATAGTAAGATTTGTGATTGGTAAGAGGAGGAGTAAACCTTTCTTTTATAGAGAACTCTATTTGAAATGTAGGTAGTTCTAAGGCAAGAATATATATGGAAGTTTATATCTGGAATTGGATTATTATTTTCTTTTTTTAAGAGGTTTTTGCTATAGGGCACATGCACTCGCCAGAGAGACAGAGGGAGACAGAGAGTCAGAAAGCGAGAAATCACCCCCTAGGGGGGATGGCCACACCGCAATCCCTTCTCCTCCATTCTCCTCTCGGGATCTTGGGCACACATGCACATGCACCCAGCGTGGTGTAAGCCACCAGGTCCGGGATTTGAACCATGGTCTACTACGTGGTAGTCCAGCAACATAGCCATTACGCTAACTGCTGGTCCCTAGAATTGGATTCTTAAAAAACTGTGTGCTCAGTCAACATCTGGAAAGTCTTTGTGTATTCTTTATATACCCTTTGTATATCCTTTGTGTAGGTCTGTGTCTGTTGAAAGTCCACACTAAAGAAATTCTTGTGTGGGCTAGCTGGTGGCATGGTGGTTAAGGTGGCTGGATCCCACTTGATTGACTTTATGGTTGGAGTTCTGGACCCGGACACTTGAAAGTCACACTTGGGAGGCCAGCAGGTGGCATGCTGGTTAAAGATGCTGGACTCCCACATGGTCAACTGTGGTTTGAGTCTCAGACCTGGCAGCTTCCTTTATCACTTTCCCTTTCTCTCTCTCTTTCTCTGGTCAAATTAAAATAATAATAATAACAATAAACAAAATAAAATAAATAAATAATTCTTTAAAAACAAAACAAAACATGCTGGGCGCGTGTGTGCATGTGCCCTACATCCTGAAAGGAGAATGGAAGAGAAGGGATTGTGGTGTACGTACCCTGTACAAACTGTAAAACAAAAAGAATTTTTGT
The DNA here is from genome assembly GCF_000334495.1 of Tupaia belangeri chinensis. Lineage (NCBI taxonomy): Eukaryota > Metazoa > Chordata > Mammalia > Scandentia > Tupaiidae > Tupaia > Tupaia belangeri. The sequence continues at coordinate 5,366,023 of NW_006159809.1, forward strand.
GCATTTATTTGTGGTTACATGTAAAGGAGATGTTCACACCAGCAATGTACATGATAGCTAAAACATGAAAACAGTTCAGATGTCCAGAAATAATAGGATTGATAAATTATGGTATTGTCATACTGGAGAATGTTATGCAACTATGAAAAGTGGATGTACCATAGTTTTGGTAGAACAACATAAATTGAGCTCTGTATGTGTATATTACTGATAAGAGAAACAGGGCACAAAATAATATAATCCTAGGATTTTTTTTGCATAATAGTCAAGATTAGGAAAAACTAACCAATACTTCTTATAGATGTATACTTATATGGTTAACTATAAAGGAGCACAATGAAATTACTACAAATCTCAGGATAATGGTTACTTGTGGGGGAAAGAATGAGGTGGTGACTAAAGAGAGATACTTAATAGGGCAAAAGTGAAAAGATTCTGGTAACCAATTTGTCCAAATTTGGGCAAATTATCTAACCTCTTACCCTCATTTTCTTAGACTGTAAACATCAATAACATAATCACCTTATGAAAGATGTAAGGGACTAACCAGTGGCGTGGTGGTTAAGGCAGTGGAATCCCACATAGCTGAATGTGCAGTTTGAGTCCTGGACCTAGTGGCTTTAGAAACATGCCAGGTGAATGTGTGTGTGTGTGTGTGTGTGTGTGTGTGTGTGCCCCAAATCCTGATAAGTGAGAGAAATGAAGGAGAAGGAATTATGGCACTGCCATCTCTATGAGGGGTACTTCCTCACTTTTCCTCTCTCCTCAGTCTCTTTTACTCTTTGGTGAATACACATGTCCCCTGCACAATTAAAAAAAAAAAAAAGAAAAGTTTTAAGGATTGAGATAAACTATATAAAGGATTATAAAGGAATAAGATAAACTATATTAAGTGCTAAACTTAGTATGTGATTCATAGTAAACACTGAAAGTAATATTTTCCGTAATATATTGTGTATCTCACCATGACTTAAAGCAGATGCAATGGGCTTTTGTTAGGGAGGGTGAAGTTCAATATAAGGAGATGAAATTGATAGAATAAAAGCTAGAAATGATAAGAACAAGGAAATTACATTTGGATGTTATTGTCACTTTGTGTCATACACCATGCAAGTTAGGCATATTATTTTATTTGATCTTCAAAATAACAGCCAGAGTGGGACCAGCAGTTAGCATAATGGCTATGTTGCTGGACTCTCATGTAGTTGACCACGGTTCGCATCCTGGACCTGCTGGCTTAAACTCACGCTGGGCATGTGTGCGTGCGTGCCCAAGATCCCAAGAGGAGAATGAAGGAGAAGGGATTGCAGCGTGGCCATCCCCCCTGGGGGGTGATTTCTCGCTTTCTGTCTCTCTGTCTCTCTCTCTGTCTGACGAGTGCACGTGCCCTATAGCAAAAACCTCTAAAAAAAAAGAAAAAGAAAATAGTAGCCAGAGTTAGCCCTATCTATTTAGCTGCCATTATCACCATTTTATGTCAGATCCATAGGTAACTTTAAACTTGGATTTGAACCAGTCTTCCTTCCCCACCTCCATGTTGTCATTAATGAATAAATTTGACTTGAAAGTTATCAGGAAATGGCATATATGTGGATACTCACAGAATTATTATTATTATTTCTGCCATAGGGTGGATGTGCTTGAGAGAGAGAGAGAGAGAGAGAGAGAGAGAGAGAGAGAGAAAGAGAGAGAGAGAGAGAGAGAGAAACAGTGAGAGGGAAACTGAGAAATCATCCCCTGGAGGGAATGGCCATGTTGTAATTCCTTCTCCATTCCCCTCCTAGAATTTTAGGCAAGCATGCACATGTGCCTGATGTGTTTCAAGCTACCGGGTCTTGGACTGGAACCGCAGACTACCATGTGGGAATCCAGCACCTTAACCACCATGCCATCTGCTGGCCCCTCAGAATTATTTAACTGAGATATGCCTTGAGAAAGATCAATGAGGATCATTAGATTATATTCTTTTCTAAGGAAGGGCTCTATCTTCCATGGCTATGCAATATAATCGGATTAAATTAATCCAGTTTATTCCAGACCTCCATAATGCATTCTAGTTTAGTGAAATCCAGTCTGAAATGCCAAATCTTGCATTTTGGGAAATTCTTTGGAATGTAAATGTCAGTGAATTTGGGACTATAGGCAATAATTTACAGGGCTGGCTGCTAAATCACATCTCAGGTTGATTTATTGGAAATTTGCTGCCTTTGATGTTTATTCTGCTGAGGCCAGATTTAATAGTTTGCAGTCAGATTTTCAGTATTCTCAAAGGATTAAAACGATGATTTCATCGAAGATTGCTTATCCACAAGGCATTGACAATATACCCTTGGGTATTTATTCCTTCTTCTCACATCATCATTATTTGTTAATGAGCACTTAGGTAGCCTTTGATTTTAAATTTATTTTTAATAAGCCTATTTTCAGTTCAAAAAGTATTATTAGTATTGTTTAAAATTTTTTGCATACAGATATAGTTAAGTGGCTTGTTAAAAAACACTTATATTGTAGTGTTACCAGGATTGAAATACCCAGCTATTTGTTAGTGCTAATAGTAGTCATCTAGTTGAATTTTCTAGGCCCTTATTTTGTTTTATTCTGGACAGTTTTTGGATTAAAAATTAAAAACTGGAGCTGGCAGGTGGCATGGTGGTTAAGAGCACTGTAATCTCACATGGCCAACTGCTGTTTGAATCCTGGATCTGGTGGCTTGCTTTCTCACTTTCTCTCTCTCTCACTGTCCCTCTCCAGTCAAATTAAAGGAAATAAATGAATAAAGTTAAATAATTTTTTAAAAAATTAAAAGCTAATATGGTAAACAAATTGTTCATATCTCCTTTTTGCCCCCCCAGTTTTTGGTCAGAGTGCACTTGTTGGGGAGACAGAGGAGGGGAGGGAGGGAGGGAAGGAGAGAGAGAAAGGATGCAGCCCCCTCTCCCCCCATTGGGAATAGTCACACTACAATCCCTTCTCCATTTCTCCCACCTGTTGGGATTTTGGGCATGTACATCCATGTGCCTGGCATATTTCTCTAGCTGCTGGGTCTGGAATTTGAACTGTGTAGTCGGCTATGTGGGATTCCGTTGTCTTAATCACCGGCTGGCTCCATATCTCCTTTCCGAAGTAGTATAGGAGGCAAGACGACATGTTCCTGCAATCAGATCCACGTTTCAGGAACCTGGGATGCATAGCTAAATTGAAGTAGGAAACTGATAATAACTCACATTCAACTCAGACTTGTCAAGAACTGCACTGTGTCCAAACTATGTTCCAGTAAACCTACCACACACTCATCCTACTCTCTCTCTCAGTCTTATTTACCATATATTTCTTGTGGGTGAGGATGAAGTGAGGAGAGTAAACATAGAAAAAAGCTAGCAGTTATTGCTCAAATCTAGCTGTATCACATGTTAGCTTATTTAATCATAATGATTTCCTTATAATAATAACAATGCTCTTATCAATATTGGTATCCCCACTTTATAGCCAAGGAGACCAAAGTTTGGACAAGTTAAATAATTTGGCCAAAGTCACATATGGGTGGAGGAGGAGGACCAGCAGGTGATATAATGGTTATATCACTGGACTCCCATGTAGCTGACTGCAGTTCAAGTGCTGTACTTGGTGGCTTAAAATTCCCGCTGGGTGCATGTGTGTGTGTGCCCAAAATCCTGAGAGGAGAATGGAGGAGAAGGGATTGCAGCATGGCCGTCCCCCTGGGGGAGGGGGTGTTTTCTCACTTTCCATCTCTCTGTCTCTCTGGTGAGCACACATACCCTATAGCAAAAATCTCTCTTAAAAAAAAAAAAAGAAAAGAAAACATATTGGTGGAGGGAGGTATGAAGCAGATGTGAAACTGACTGCATGTCCCTATATATTTGAATTTTAAAAAATTATGTTATTTTTATGTCACTGTGATCACAGCGCATTTAAATTAGGATTCTCAGGTGAAAAATAATGCTTTCATTATCTTATAATTTAGGAGATTATTTAAGCATCACATGATTCACAATCTAGGTGGGACTTACCAATATTGTTCCTTAGAATGTATGTGACAGAGGTCTTAATTCTTTTTGGGATTTTAGGGGGCTTTATAGTTCTGCTAAGCGTAGAACTTATAGTTATGTTTTGTGCATTTGCTCATTTTAATAAGGAAACAGTGGAAAATTACAGGGTAAACCAGCCTAAGTACAGCTGAATTTCACCACAGCAGTGTTCCCAGAAGAGATGGTGCCAAACATGGCACCACACCCTGAATCAGCCAGGCACAACCCATGAAAGAACCTAAATCAGGAATGTAATGGGGGAGGTTGTGACTCATTCCAGGATCCTGGAGAAAAAGCTGACATGAAGCTCTAAGGAGAAAACTAAAGCCAAGAATGGGGTTATAACTTGCTCAGAGTTCTGCGAGTGGTAGAACTAGGTATATGGGACATTCTTGAGATTCATGAAGAATGTATGTTGTTAAAGAGTCCCCGTTTCCAGAATGTTGCTCCCCAAAATGTTGATGCAAGGTACTTTGCTAGACTTATGCACAGGCCTTCACATTCCACATCACACTCATGTTTATTAAGTACTTAGTTTGTGTTGGGCATCCTAAGCGTTTTTATACCGTAACTCATTTTATGTAACAATCTTATAAACTAATGAGGAAATACGATCAGTAAGGTGGAATAATGTAGAGATCATAGGTAGGCAGAGGAACTGAGAGTTGAACCTAGGGGTTTTTTGTTCTTAACTGCTATGCTGTACCAAAATAATTAAGATATTATCAGACAGGAACATTATGAGATAGGTATTAGCTCATCCCTTTTACAAATTATTATTTTTCCTTGCCAGAGGAGGGAACCTATGCTTGTGAGAGAGAGAAAGAGAAAGAAATAGAGAAGCACTCCTGAGAGAGAGAGAGAGAGAGAGAGAGAGAGACACTCCCCAGTGGACTATAGTCATACCTGTAATCCATTCTCCATTTCTCCACCCTGTTGGGATTTTAGGTACACACGTACATATATCCGGTGTTTTTTTACAAGGGTCCAGGGCTGTGATTTGAACCATGCGGTTGTCCATAGGGGATCTGGCTCCCTTAACTACCTTGCTGTGGGGTCGGCCTTACAAAATATTTTTTAAGGTCGTCCTTGAATAGTAAAATGTGAATATCAGGTATTAAAGTTTTTTGACTCATGTCTGTCATCTAAATGTCTAATATGTCCTCCAAGTCTATAGAATTCATAGTGCCATGAGAAATTACACAAGCATTCTCTTTCTGGTTCTTAATTAGAATCTTCTCTAAATTTGTGTTTTATTTAAAATTAAATTATAATCTTAAACTTACCTTAAAAAGAAAGAAAGATAAAGAAAACCCTGAGTATTTAGCTGGCCTTTGGAAGATTTTCCGAGATGAATTCACAGGCAATGCTAGTTGAGTGAGTCACTTTCCAATAATATGTTTAAAGTTGTTAGTTGGTTGTTTTGGCTTATAGTTTGTTGTGAGACTTCTTTGTGACTAGTTGCTTCTCTAGCTACTTTCTCTAAGTTCCTTTAGTTTATAAGCCACATAAAATCTGGCATTTAAACGAAGACTTGGTGCTGATGTAATCTCTAATTCTCCTTTGTCATTGCCCAATTTGGATCTAGTTGGACAACAACCTCCATACTGGTGTCTCTGCTTCTTTCTTTTCAATTTTTTGAACAAATATATACTTAACAAGACTACTACATGGGAGATGCTGTGTGCAGCACTAACCGTATAAGAAAACAAGACAGGGACCAGCAGTTAGCGTAATGGCTATGTCGCTGGACTCCCACGTAGACGACCGCGGTTCATGTCCCGGACCCGGTGGCTTAAAACTCACGCTGGGCGCGTGTGCGTGCGTGCCCAAGATCCCGAGAGGAGAATGGAGGAGAAGGGATTGTGGCGTGGCCATCCCCCCTGGGGGTGATTTCTCGCTTTCTGTCTCTCTGTCTCTCTCTGTCTGTTTGGTGAGCGCACGCGCCCTATAGTGAAAACCTCTCCAAAAAGAAAAAAAAAAAGAAAACAAGACAGATCTGATGTTTGCCTTAGTGAAGTATGTAGACTACTGGTCAGTCCATTTTCCATACCATTGCCATAAACTTAAAAAAAAAATCGAGGTCAGATGTTTGAATGCTCTCTTCTGCTACATTATAGGCTTGTTATACTCAGATTGTAGTATACTAATCAAGTGACTTCTCCAGTGAAGCCATCCTTGATCTTTAGAAGCAAAAACAGTTCTTCTCTTTTCTTTTTTTGAAAGATTTTTGCCATAGGGCAGGTGTACTTGCAGGAGACAGAGAAATTGAGAAATCACCCTCTGGGATTGAGGGATGGCCACACCACAATCCCTTCTTCTCCATTCTCCTGTGGGGATTGTGGGTATACATACACATGTACCTGGTGTGTTTTTCAAGTCGTAGGATCTGGAACTTGAACAGCACAGTTGACCATGTGGAATCCTGTGCCTTAAACACCATACCACTTGCTGGCCCCATAGTTCTTTTTTTTCTTTCTTTCTTTCTTTCTTTTTTTTTTGAGAGGTTTTTTGCTATAGGGCGTGTGTGATTACCAGAAAGACAGAGAGAGACAGAAAGTGAGAAATCAACCCCCCAGGGGGGATGGCCATGCCACAATCCCTTTTCCTCCATTTTCCTTTCAGGATCTTGGGCACACACGCACATGCACCCAGCGTGAGTTTAAGCTACCAGGTCTGGGACTCGAACCGTGGTTGACTGCATGGGAGTCCAGCGACATAGCCATTACACCAACTGCTGGTCCCAAAAAATCATGCATATTGAGAGAGACAGAGAGACAGAGAGAGAGAGATGGACTTGATGCCACAATCCTCCAGCCTCCATAGGTTTTTGCCATAGGGCAGGCGCCACCATGCCCTATAGTGTAGTCTTAATACTTGCTATTATTTCATGTGTATGTCTTGTTTCTCCAAGTACATGGTCATAGACTGTCCTATAATTTGTATTCCTTCTGGCATACATGTTGGTAGAGGACATAATATATCCTTTTTTTTTGGAGAGGTTTTTGTTATAGGGCACGTGTGCTCACCAGAAAGACAGAGAGAGAGAGAGACAGTGAGAAATTACCCCCCAAGGAGGGATGGCCACATCACAATCCCTTCTCCTCCATTCTCCTCTTGGGATCTTGGGCATGCACACACACACACGCTCGGTGTGAGTTTAAGCCACCGGGTCTGGGACTCAGACCGTGGTCGACTACATGGGAGTCTAGGGACATAGCCATTATGCTACCTGCTGGTCCCGACATAATATATCCTTAAATAAATGTTTATCCAATATTATTATTTCAACATCTTTTGCATATTAGCTTCATTATTTAGAAAAGCATTTCTTGGTACCTTGTTTTAGTGTCTTACTTTATGTGATTAATTAAGGGTTTCGTCATATAGCTCATGCTCTAGCTGGAGAGAGACAGAGAGAGGGAAAGTGAGAAATCACCCTCAAGAGGGGATGGCCATGCCACAATCCCTTCTCCTCCAGTCTTCTCTCTGGATTTTGGGCATGTCCACACATAAGCCCATAGTGATTTTCACGCCACTGGGTCTGACACTCAAACCGCAGTTGGCTATGTAGGAGTCCATTGCCGTAAACACTGCACCACTTCAGCACGTATCTTATGTTAATTTAAAAATTCTAGCATTTTATTTAAAGAGGTCATGTTTCATTTCATGCCTATCCTAAACAACTGTTTGTCATACTGATTCTGTGATTGATAAGATGGTTCTTGCTTTCTTTTTCTGTTTGGCTACTATAATGCTTAGGGCTAAATAGTGGTTCATCTTAGATGATGCATCTTCAAATTCTGGCTTTGTCTTATGTTGCTGCTCTTTTATTGATTGTTCTCCTGTTTTTGATTTTATAAGGAGATGTCAAAAAGTTTGTGGAGGGGACAGCAGGTGGCATGGTGGTTAAGGCGCTGGACTCCCATGTGGTCAACCATGGTTTGAGTCCTGGACATGGTGGCTTGCTTTCTCACTTTCCCTTTCTCTTTTTCTCTCTGTCTCTCTCTGGTGAGTGAACATATCCTATAGCAAATTAAAAAACAAAAATTGAATACATAATTCTTTAAAAAATGTTTGTAGAAAATAGAATTAAAGTGTGAGTTTATTTTGGTGCCAAAATTTTGAAATCATAATGTTTTCATAATATGAAGTTTCCATGAACTTTTGGAAGACTTCATATGTTATACTATATTGTTTGTGTCTTTATTTAATGTTATGTTGTTCGTATCTTCACGAACAAATACAAAATAGAGAAACCAGTGGTCCTTTCAGTCATCCAATAAGTATTTGTTAAATCCCTTCTTAAGGCGTAATATTAAGTCCTGTGGAATATGCAGAGATAAATAATTATCTGTCCCAAGGGAGTTACACCTGTTAATGTAGAAAACACTTGATATAATAAAGGTTAGATAAGAATGAGTGCTTTGGGAGCTGATTTGAGAGGCAGAGGCCTTGAAGACAGTGACATTTGAACTGGGTCTTGAGGGATGGCTAGAGAAAGGAGAGGGGGGCCTTCCTGTA
>NW_006159809.1:5374605-5423636 GCF_000334495.1 Tupaia belangeri chinensis
GCATTCCTGTAAGGAGAAACAGCAGGTGTTTTCGTTTTGTTCCCACTGGGATTATTCATTCAATCATTGTTTTCTCCACCCAGGTGCATGTTATGATTGCAAGTTCTTCCCCCTTTGGAAGTTAGGTATGGCCATGTGAATTGCTTCGGTCAATGATAGGGGAGCTGAAGTGACATGAGTCCATTCTGAATACAAGTTTGAAGACTGTGCATTCACTGTGTTTCTTTGTTCTCTGCCACAGTGACCTGGATTACTCTGATTGGCAAGTTATGAGGGCCAAATATGGTCTGCTCCCTAGCCATACTTGTTTGTGTATTGTTTGTGGTTGCTTTTGCACTACAACAGCAAAGCTAAATATTTGTTGCAGAATATTTTGTTACCTGTAAACAAAATCCCTGATTCCCTGAAAACCCAAACTAACAGTAATTTAAATAGCCTTTATTTTTTAAAATTTTTTTTTATTTTTTGCTATAGGGCGTGTGCACTTGCCAGAAAGACAGAGAGAGACAGAGAGATAGAAGGTAAGAAATCACCCCCGCCCCCATGGGGGATGGCCACACTGCAATCCCTTCTCCTCCATTCTCCTTTCCGGATCTTGGGCACACATGCACCGTGCCTGATGTGAGTTTAAGTAACCGGGTCTGGGACTCGAACTGTGGTTGACTACAAGGGAGTCCAGCGACACAGCCATTACGCTAACTCCTGGTCCCAAAATAGCCATTTTTTAAAGAATAATTTCATTTACCTTTATTTAATTTAATTAAATTAATTAGTTAGTTAGTTTGTTTGTTTGTTTATTTATTTATTTATTTATTTATTTAAAGTTGACCAGAGAGGGACAGAGCAAAGGAGAATGAATGAGTGTGAGAGAGAGAGTGAGAAAGCAAGCTGCCAGGTCTGGCACTCAAACCATGGTCGGCCATGTGGGAGTCCAGTGCCCTTAACCACCGTGCCACCTGCTGGCCCCAATAAAGTCTTGTTTTTAATCTAGCAAGCTGCAATAAATTATTTTCTTGTTCTGTTTAGTGCTTAATAATAACTTCAGATCTTTCTATAAGTTGAGCTGTTACACAGGTGAAGAAATGTCATTGTAATGGAAATGTGATAGCTGGGCGATACTCTCTTCTTTCTTTGCTTGCCTCTTGTGTAAGTGAAGAATCTAATACTGCTATCAGCTCAGTGAAATTTGGTGTCATATAGCTTAAGATAGTATTTTAAAATGAAATGGTCACTTTAGAATGAGGTTCTATTCTGTTTCTTGTTACTTAGTCTGTTACGTATCTGTTGTAGGAAACCTGTGTCAGTCTACCAGTTACATGAATACAGCCAAGTGTGTGTGATCTGTGTGTAGCAGCTCTTCAAGGCTAAGAAACACTATTTTAGAAAAGAACTGAATCCTAAAGCAGTTTCATCTTATCTATGCTGTTTGAAGATACATAACAAGAATGAAATAGATCAATAAAGCCACAGATACTGTAAAAAAAAAATCTCTGTAAAATCAGGTTATTTTGTAAAGTGATAGAAATGAGTTCTATTTTGATTTTATTGTCATGAGACAATTGGGAATTAAAAAAATCATTGTATTGCATGCATGTTATTATTATTTATTAAACTATTAATTATTTTCTCCTGGATTTTATATTTTAATAATATAACATGTTACATATAGGTAATTTAAAAAAAAGACATGAAGTGTACAAGTATTTTTTTGCCCTGATTTCTTTTTATGAAAATAATGCATATTTGTAGTTGCTGGGACTCTGGTTGCAAGTGACAGAAATGCAGTGTGAATTATCTGAAGAAAAAAGTTACATTTATTAGCTCACAGCAAGCATCTGAAAGCATAGGGTGAACCTATGGTTAGGTAAGACTGCAGCGAGGGTCTCTGTAATGATGGGAAGTCTCTCCTCTCTCTCAGACTTTTCTCTGTCCTCCCACCTCTTGTATCTCCTCTCCCTGTATTGTCTTCATTCTGTCCTAAAGTAGACATGCTCGTTTATGCAGTAGGGGACCTAAGACTGGCTACTCTAGGTTTTCATTATAATGCCTGAGACCAACGAGGAAAAAGGATCTTTTCTGTCAGCTTCAGTTTTTAAAATCTTGGGAAGGGTTGGCCTCATAGACCAGTGGCTAAATACCATGATTGAGAGCCCGCTCCCATACGGCCAACCGTGACTTGAGTGCCAGCCTCAATGACTTGAAAGACATGCTGGGTGCATGTGCGTGTGTGCCCCAAATCCTGACATGTGGAGAGATGGAGATCAAAGGATTGCATTGTGACCACACTTCATTGGGGGTTCTCTTCTGTCTCTCTGATGAGTGCACACACTCTCTGGCATTTAAAAAATGTGAAAAATATTGTAAAGCCCATGTGCCAACACGTCAGTGCCTATAATGAGTTTGTGAGATCCGTTTCTATTATACATTACCCTGGGAGGAGCAGTATGCAGGCTAGGATTTTCTGAACCTCAGAAATAGAGATAATGTTGTATTGCTTATCTTTCAGAATTGTCATTTCTTCTTGATGGATCATTATATAATGTCCTTTTTTCTCTTGCGACTTCTTTTAGATTAACGTATTTTAGTAGCTAATTTATGGGAATAGCACAGAAGAGACAACACTTAAAACATGTACTTTTATGTAGGACAATTCAGTTTAAAAAAAGAGTAGTTGAGGGAGCCAGCAGGTGGTGTAGTGGTTAAGGCACTGGACCCCCCCATGATTGACTGCAGTTTGAGTCCTGGACCCTGGCAGCTTGAAAATCACACCGGGCATGTGTATGTGTGCATGCCTAACATTCCAGGAGGAGAATGGAGGAGAGAGATTGCATCATGGCCGTTCCCCTGAGGGGTAATTTCTTACTTTTCCTCTCTCTGTCTCTCTGTGTTTCTCTCTGGCAAGTGCATGTGCCCTATGGCAAAACCCTAAAAAATAAAAATAAAAAAAGAAAGTATAGTGAATGGATGGAACCTACTGTATAGTAAAAATGCTACAAACACCGTTTATGTGCCATCAATAAGATACTCCAAATGCTATCATTGTCCAGAAAAATTTAATAGGTTTATTTATAATTGTTATAAGGTTGAACTGCTCAAACTAATTCATTGAAACATTTTGATTTTCATTAATGTTTTATGTCCTCTGCCTTTATATTAAAAGTTCACACACAAATGAAAATGGAAAAACTGTCAATATGTGGCATCTATTCTCTATTTTTCCACTTGTAACCATATCCTTAGGTATGCTTTGACCCCATGGGGGGGGAATCTTATGTTTAGAATCAACATTAACAGGAAGAGGAGTTTTATTTTTAAAAATTATTATTATTATTTGAGAGGTTTTTGCTATAGGGCGCGTGCGCTCACCAGAAAGACAGAGAGAGACAGAGAGACAGAAAGCAAGAAATCACTCCCCGGGGGTATGGCCACGCTGCAATCCCTTCTCCTCCATTCTCCTCTTGGGATCTTGGGCACGCACGCACATGCGCCCAGCGTGAGTTTAATGCTGCCGGATCCGGGACTCGAACCGTGGTCGACTACATGGGAGTCCAGCAACACAGCCATTACGCTAACTGCTGGTCCCATTACTATTATTTTTTAGTGAAATGTTTCCTATCACAGATTCCTAAGACATTTTCTACACATGTGGTGTGCTTGCTAGATGTGTTTTTTTTGGCATAACTGTTATACATTTGGCAAGGATGCCACATGGGTTGGTGTCTTCTAAAAGGCTGGCGAGGCCCAGCTGCTGTGGTGTGTGCTGCTAAGATACTGTGGTCTGCAGGCTGGGATCACATGAAAGGCCCAGTTTGATTCCTGGTACAACCTAAAGGTCGATGTAGTGGCATGCACCTGCTGTCCCAGGGACTCTTGGAGGCTGAGGCAGGGAGATCAAGAGCTGAAGTCTAGACTAGGCAACATGGTGATACTCTGTCCTTATAAAAAGCTGGACATGGGGCCAACAGGTGGTATGGTGGTTAAGGTGCTGGATTTCCACATAACTGACCGTGGTTTGAGTCCCTGACCTGGCAGCTTGAAAATCATGCCAGGCGTGTGTGCATACATTACCAATATCCCAAGAGGAGAATGGATTGTGACATAGCCATCCCCCTGGAGGGTGATTTCTCAATTTCCCTCTTTCTGTCTCTCTGTCTTGAACATGTGCCCTATAACAAAAACCTTAAAGAAAAAAACAAAAGAAAAAAAAGCTGGGTATGGTATATTGTACCTCTTGTTCTAGCCAAGAGATTGAGGCAGGAGGATTGTGACATGGTGAGACCCTGTCTTTTGTTTTGTTTTGTTTTTGCCATAAGGTGTGTGCTCTCACTGGAGAGTGACAGAGAAAGAGACAGTGAGAGGGAAAAATGAGAAATCCTCAGCAATCTCCTGCACCAGACACTTGAAAGGAAGTTTGCAAATCAGTTTAGTTGACTTCTGACAGAATTTATGCGTGGAGCGCCATAGTACAAGACCTGTAACGATGAGGTTCCCTCACCCATCCAGTAGAGCGTGTACACTGTGAGCAGCCTTTGTAGCCAGTTGCTTCTTCAGTGCTTTACCACTGGACAGTGTGCGGGCAGTCTGCTTTGTACAAGCCCTGGTTTAGAGATCTCATCACATACCTCTCCTCCTCCTTCAGCTGGAGTTCAAAGAGCAAGAGGGGCATTGGCATTAGAGTGACAACAGTGGTTGTGACCTCTCTTGCAACTATTTTTGTATTAAATCTTATTTTGTCCAATTTTTAACTCTCTTTTGGTTTGTTCAGGTGATCTTCTTGGTATTGTTTGCATAGAATATCTTTTTTTATCCTTTCTCTTACAACCTATTTGTGTCCTTCAATTCAAAATGAGTCTCTTATAGATCGCATATAGACAGACTCATGTTATTGTTATTTTTTTAATCAATTTTTGTCCGTCTGTGCTTCTTAATTGTAGAGTTCAGTCCATTTAAATTTATTGTAATTACTGAAAGGAAGGACTTACTTTTGTCATCTTACTTTGCTTTTTATATCTTAGATCTTTTTTGTTTCTCAGTTTTTCATTGGTCTTAATAGTTTATTCCTATTAGCTTATACTGTATCAATAGTTTATTCCTTTTTATTGCTGTGTTGTTAGATAAATATTTTTCTGGTGTACCTTTTTTTTTTTTTTTGAGAGGTTTTTACTATAGGGCGCGTTTGCTCACCAGAAAGACAGAGAGAGACAGAGACAGAAAGCGAGAAATCACCCCCCAGGGGGGATGGCTGCGCTGCAATCCTTTCATCTCCATTCTCCACTCAGGATCTTGGGCACGCATTCACACACACCCAGCATGAGTTTAAGCTGCTGGGTCGGGGACTCGAACTGCAGTCGACTACATGGGAGTCCAGTGACATAGCCATTATGCTAACTGCTGGTCCCTCTGTACCATTTCTGATTGCCTCCTCCCTTTTACATTACACACACACCCAAACACAATTTATGTGTGTCTGTATATGTATATGTTTATGTGTATATATATATATATGTGTGTGTGTCTTTTTAAAAGGTTATTTCTTTCCTGAACAAGAGAAATACAGCAAGAGATGGAGAGACAGCTCCCCAGTAGGCTCTTGACTCCACAGTCTCCCTCTAGCTTTATCCAGCCCTGGATTGTGAACTCATGTATGTCTGGTGTACTCGGGAAGGTCTCTGGATTTGAACCTGGAACCTTCTCACGTGGATCAGTCTCACAGTGTGGTATATTACTGCTGTACCACACCACGGTCCCACCCTTTTTACTATATATTTTTAACTTATTTTGCTTAGTGGTTGCCCTAGGTGTTACATTAAACAACTTATGAAAGTGTAGTTCAAATTATGTGAACTTTATTTCAGTAGTACATAAAATCTTTGCCCCTATCTAGCTTCATATAACCTTTCTGTTTTCATAAATTACATTTTTATATTTACGTGCCCATCAACATAGACATGTATTATGTGTTATCTTTTAAATTATATAGGATAAAGGAAGAGTTATAAACCTGAAATAGTTTTGCTACAAGGCATGTGTGTTCACCAGAGAGACAAAGAGGGAAGGAGTAGTAGGTTTGTGTATTCACTTCCATAGTCAGTATGCTGAAGTTTCATCACCATAAGGATCTCTTGTATTGCCCTTTTATAATGACTCTTACCTCTGTTTCCCCACCTCCATCCCCTGACAATTACTAACCAGTCTCTATTTTTGAAATTTTGTCATTTAAAAATTGTTATATACATGAGGTCATGTGATAAAGCCTTGTCATTGAATTTTTTTTTTATTCAACAATATTATTTGAAGATTTATTTGAGTTGTTGTTAGTATTAGTAGTTTATTCCTTTTTATTGCTGTGTAGTACTCTATGGCATAGATGTACCACAGTTTTAACCATTTACCTGTTGAATGACATCTGCGCTATTTCCAGTTTTTGGCTGTGGCACAGTGAGAAATTGTTTTTGATCTTGTCCCTTGTTTGTGGCTCCTGGCTCCTGGCATAGACTCTTAAAGCCCTTGGGATTTTCTAAGTCATAAAAGTGATAGGAGCATCTTTTGTTATTTATAACAAGCCTCTTTCAACCATACCTGAGTTTAGGTCAGAGATAGTTTTTGGTGGACTCCTAGATAGCTTCAGTTTGGGGATTGATTGCCAGAAAGACCAAGCTCTGATTAGAAGGTTGGAACTTTTAAGCCCTCCCCCAACCTCTGGGGAGGGAAAAGGGGCTCGAGATTGACTTCTGCCACCAGTAGCAGATGATTTAACCAGTCAGGCTTCTGTAATGAAACATCATGAAAACCCCTTGAAGATGAGGTGCATAGAGTTTCTAAGCTGGTGAATACATTGAGGGTGAGGCTTTTGCCTAGCACCATGGGACTGAGCCTAGAATCTGGTTCTGTAGGGGCTGGCCTGGCACCAGGTTTTTCTTAAAATATGCAATCTCCATGAACATTTTAAAAGTCTTTCCTATGTCCAAAAAGTTTGACAATTTGTTTAGATGAAAGGAAACTGAAGAGACTTGGCCACAACATGAAATACATAAGGTCAGACTGGATACTTTTTCAAGAGGAATTACAAATGCCTTAAAGAGGGCCAGCTTGTGGCATGGTGGTTATGGTGACTAGATCCCACTTGGCGGAATGCATCATTCAGGTCTCGGACCCAGCCGCTTGGGAAACACTCTGGGCACGTCTGTACGTGTGCCCCAGATCCTGAGAGAAGAATGAAGGAGACAGGATTGTGGTGTGGCCATCCTCCCTGCTCTCTCCCTTCCCCAGTCTTTTCTCTTTTTGTCTCTCTGGTGATGGCACATGCTCTATAGCAAATTATTTTAAAAAATGCTTTAAAGAACATTATTGGAACAGTTGCCAAAATTGGAATATTGGAATGTTCAATTAGAATGTTGGATTAGATTATGTTTCTATCAATGTAAAATGCCTTGAAATTGATAAAAAGTTACGTAATTATGTTAGAGGAAGAACCCATTACAGTTTCATGGGCATGATATGAAACTAACTTAAAATGTCTTAGGAAAAAAAGTACATATACGTATGTATGCAGAAAGAAAATGATAAAGCAAATATGACAAAATGTTATAAATTGGTGAATTCTGCATAAAAGCTATGCAAGAGTTCTGTGCATTGTGAACTTATTTCAGGATCAAAATTTAAAAAGCTTTAAAGTGAAAAAATGAGTATGTTAGAAGCAATATTTTTACAGATTAATTGGTAAGTATTTTATTGGGCTTGTTAATGACTGAAATACTTTGAGGCCTTGAAGACACACTAGCTATGTCATTGCTTTGGAGTTTTCCACTTTTCAAAAGGCACTCTTTGTGTTCTGCTGCCCCCTAGTGACTTTTATGCTCACCAGCAATTCATTTGGCAACCATAACTTTGCAATTCAGAGCACTTTTATGCTCACCAGCAATTCATTTGGCAATTATAACTTTGGAATTCAGAGTTCTGGAGTCATCATTTAAAAATAACTTAAAATCAGTAAAATAACTTTCTGGGGGAGGGGAGAGGATACTACCATGAAGCTATATTTTATGTACTTTTTTTCTTTTAATTTTTAAAAAATTCTATTTTTATTGTTGTTTCTTTATATTGCATTTTCAGTCTTCCTCCGTTTCTCCTTTTTCTTTCTTTCTTTTTTTTTTTTTTTAAGAATTATTTATTTATTTAATTCCATTTGTTATTGTTATTTTTTAATTTTATCAGGGAGAAAGAGAGAGAAAGGGAAAGCGAGCCACCAGGTCCAGGACCTGAACCAGGGTTGGCCATGTGGGAATCCAGCGCCCCTATCCACCACACCACCTGCTGGCCCCCCTTTCTCCTTTTTCTTAAAAGGTAGTGTTTGTTGTTGGGGATGGCTAGTGGCGTGGTGGTTGAGGGTGCTGGTTTGAGTCTCAGACCTGGCAGTTTGCTTTCTCACTTTCCTTCTCTCTCTCTTACTGTGTTCTTCACTGATCAAATTAAAATAAATAAATAAAGTTAAATGAAATAATTCTTTTTTTTTTGGGGGGGGGAGGTTTTTGCTATAGGGCATGTGTGCTCGCCAGAAAGAGAGAGACAGCTAGACAGAAGCGAGAAATCAACCCCCTCAGAGAGGATGGTCATGCTGCAATCCCTTCTCCTCCATTCTCCTTTCGGGATCCTGGGCACAATTATATATAAATACATAAATTATATATATAAATATAAAAATATATAATTATATATAAATGTTATATATATAAATATATATAACATATATATATATATTTAGTAGTATTTGTTGGTTCTGCACTCAAGAGCAATAGTAATACTTACTTGTGTACTGTTTTCCCTTACCACTAAATACTAGTCAATAGTATTATCTTTTTTAAAGAATTATTTTATTAATTTTATTTATTATCACTATTATTTTTTAACTTTGACCAGAGGGAGAGAGAGGGAAAGTGAGAAAGCACGCCACCAGGTACAGAACTCAAAGCGCAGTTGGCCATGTGGGAGTCCAGCATCTTAATCATTATGTTGTCACCTGCCAGCCCCAGTAGTATTATCTTAGTGTCTTATTTTGTAGTCAAATCTACTTGATGTGGCCCATAACCTCTCATTCGCAATCCCAAATCACCAAAACTCTTTGCTTGCCTGAATTTTTTTGGGAAGGAACCATAGGTGGGTTAACACAAGATACTGATAATCTTTATATTCATATATGCCACTTGAATATTCTTGTATTTTGTGGCAGAAATGCTAATGTATTTGGTTACAGAATACTTCTCAATATCTCACTGGGATGTTACATAGTGTATGTCAGATGCACTATATGTGTTTTTAAAAATCTGCAGAATTTAGTATTATCAAACATTTCTGCCCCAAGGATTTCAGATTAAGCACTGTAGACCTGTTACTAGATTTGCTTTAACTTTGACTCCCAATTATTGATATGAGGCAATGGGCTAGCTTATTTTGCTTTCTACTTTTTTGTTATTTTTGTTGTAGCTTATACATACTATTATATGTCATATTTTGTCATTCGGTCTGACTTTGTTTTGGGGTCAGAGTTGCAGTTCAGTATTTTTACTCTGCATTGGCAGTCCTTTGTGCAGAAGTTTCCTCTGTCATGTAGTTGGTTTGAGTTTTTCCTCTAGCAGTTGTTGCCTTAACGACTGAAGTAAACGGGGGACCAGCAGTTAGCGTAATGGCTATGTCGCTGGACTCCCACGTAGTCGACCGCGGTTCAAGTCCCGGACCCGGCAGCTTAAACTCACGCCGGGCGCGTGTGCATGTGTGCTCAAGATCCCGAGAAGAGAATGAAGGAGAAGGGATTGCGGCATGGCCATCCTCCCTGGGGGGTGATTTCTCACTTTCTGTCTCTCTGTCTGTCTGGCAAGCGCACTTACCCTATAGCAAAAACCTCTCCAAAAAAAAAAAAAAAGACTGAAGTAAACCATCATTTTTAGGTAATTGTGTATTTAAAATGATTGCTCTATTGCTTTATCCTCACAATATAACTTGGTTGAAATGAAAATTCTTGGTGTATACAGATTGAGCATTCCTAGCCTGAAAATTTGAATTCTAACATGTTTCAAAATCCAAAACTGTTTGAGTGTTAACATGATGTCTCAAGTGGAAAAGTCTACACCTGATCTCATGTAATGAGTCACAGTCAAGATGTTACAATACAAAAAGATGATATAAAAATTTCCTCTGGCTGTGTATATAAGGTAAACCTGAATAGAATTGTTTGTATGTTTAGACTTGGCTCCCATCCTTAAGATCTCTTATTATGTATATACATATATTGCAAAATCTGAAAAAATTGGAAACTTAAACTTCTGATCCCAAGCATTTTGATTAAGGAATACCCAACCCGTATTTTATTTCCTTGAGTATCTTATCTTTTTGGTGTTTAGTGTTGCCGTGGACAAGTCTGCTGCCTTGCCCCTCCTCCCTACCCCTTAAGTACTTTTTCTTATTTTTGGCTATCTATTGATTCTTCTTTATTTAATCAGGAATTACTCTAAGAATTGCAGCAGATATCCTTGACTCAATTTAATATAAATGAATACTTTAATCACTTTGACAGTGCTAGGACCATATAATACTCTTTTATTTATTCTCTCCTACCTCTCAAACTGTAAATGAATTTGAATTTTACTTGTAGTTTAGTCCTAAAAAGATATTAACCTTTTATATTTTTAGTCAGCTTTAGTTTGTTTACCCTTTTGTTTGGTTATATTTTCCAACTATATCGGTTTTGTTCTGAGATTAGTTTCCTTCTATTAGGTCATCAGAAAAGTCATGATGTATTTTTCTATGCAAAAATTTGTCATGACTTTTCAGACAACTCAATATACGAACTCCCTTCGGTATTTCTTTTAGTGCTGACCTCCTGCTGACAGGAGCTGCATTTTATTTTGTTTGTATGAAAAATGTCTATATTTTGTATTAGTTTTTCTAAAATTGTGATGAAATACAACATGCACTTTACAATTTTAACCATATTTTAGTGTACAGTTCAGTGGCAATAAATACATGCACATTTTTGTAACCATCACTGCCATCCGTCTCCGGAATTTGTAAAATCTTCTCAAACTCAAATTCTATATTCATTAAACTTTAACTCTTCATACTTCCCTTCCCTCACCTCTGCAAGTTCCTTTCTTCTTTTCTTCTCTCTGTTTTTGAATGTTCTAGTAACTCATATATGAGTGGAATCATAAAGTCTTTTTTTTTTTTGTGACAGGCTTATTTCACTTAGCATATATCTTCCAATTTCATCCAAAGTTGTAGCATGTATCAGAATTTCTTTTTTTGGAGGATTTTGAATGTTCTCAACACAAAGTAATGATAAATGTTTGAGATCATGAATATGCTAAATACCTAGATTTGGTCATTGTACATTGTGTTCCTATGCTGAAAAATCAGTGTAGGCTAGCTCCATGGTGCAGAGAAGCAGAAGAAAAGCCAGATGTGCTACTCAAGAGAAGCCAGATCCCACACGGTGACCATGGTTCAAAACCCCAGCCTGATCAGCCTGAAATATGCTGGGTATGTGCCCAAGATTTGATGGGCTGAAGGACCGAGGAAGGAGGATTAAGGTGTGACCATACCCTTTGGAGGATGTTCATCTCTCTCTTGTGTACATGCATGGTTTTATCATGAATAAAGAAAAAGGATTTCAAAAATCATACTATATACAAATATACAAAGTATTATATGTCAATTAAAAATACTAATAAAAAAGAATGAAAGAAAAGAAAAACTAAAAAGAGAGTATTTGGGAAGATAATATTGATTTTAGTCAAACATGCAAATAAAATACTTTCAAATTTTTCTTAAGAAAAAAATGTCCTCCTTTTTAAAGGCTTAATATTCATTTATGTATTTATGACATTCTAGTTATTCATCTTTCAATGGACACTTGAGTTGCTTCCTCCTTTTAGCTTTTTTTTTTTTTTTTTTTTCGGAGAGGTTTTCGCTATAGGGTGCGCGCGCTCGCCAGACAGACAGAGAGAGACATAGAGACAGAAAGCAATAAATCACCCCCCAGGGGGGATGGTCGTGCCGCAATCCCTTCTCCTCCATTCTCCTCTCAGGATCTTGGGCATGCACGCACATGCACCCGGCGTGAGTTCTAAGCCACCGGGTCCGGGATGCGAACTGCGGTCGACTACGTGGGAGTCCAGCGACATAACCATTATGCTAACTGCTGGTTCCTATGCATTTGGTTCTTTTGGTTATAGACTCAGAACTGGAATTGCTGGATCAATTGGTAGTTCTATTTTGAATTTTTTTGAGCAACTATTACATTGTTCTTAGTAGCAGCTATACTGCATTTTAAATCCCTTGCCATAATTTTTAAAGAATATTTTTATGGGACCAGCAGTTGGCATAATGGCTATGTCCCTGGACTCCCATGTAGTAGACCATGGTTTGAGTCCTGGACCCCGTGGCTTAAACTCATGCTAGGCACATGTGTGTGCGTGCCCAAGATCCCAAGAGGAGAATGGAGGAGAAGGGATTGCGGCACGACCATCCCCCCTGGGGGGTGATTTCTCGCTTTCTGTCTCTCTGTGTCTCTCTATCTTTCTGGCGAGTGCACACACCCTATAGCAAAAGCCTCTCCAAAAAACCCCCGTATTTTTATTAGTTTTAGAATTTTAGGCTTGTAGTTTAGTTTTTCAGCACTTCAAAGTGTCATTCAGTTGTCCTTTGCTGTAACTTTTCTGTTAAAAAGTCAGCTCTTAGTGTTTTTGTTGTTCCTTTGAAGCTAATGTGGTATTTCCTTCAGAGGCTTATCATATTTTTTCCTTTATTTTTGCTTTTCAGCAGTTTTAGTATAATACTTAGGTGTAATTTTTCTTGACATTTATCTTGCTTGGGGTTTGTAGGGACTGAAATTGTAGATGAAAGTCTTTCATTAGTTTTGGGAAATGCTTGGCTAGGATGTCGTTAAGTATTGCTTTGCCCCATTACATAAAGATTAAATACATTTCAGGGATTCTGGTTGCTTGAACAGCTCTGTAAGTCGACCAAGATAGAATATCACAAACAGATACATTGAAGGCCTGGAGAAAGAGGTTAGATTAGAGTAGGGGAAAGGAGGACTTCAAGAGTGTTTTCTAGAAAAGGAAGATTCCAAGAAGGGAATGATAATCTTGGCATATAAGCTGGCTGACAAGTGAAGAGTATTTGGGGTTAGCAGGTGGCATAGTAGTTAAGGTGCTAGACTTCCACATGGTTGGCTATGGTTTGAGTCCAGATCCAGTGGCTTGAAAATCATGCCAGGCGCATGTGCTTGCATGCCCAAAATCCCAAGAAGAGAATGGAGGAGAAGGGATTGTGGTGTGGTCATCCCCCACAGGGGGTGATTTCTCACTTTCTCTCTCACTGTGTCTCTGTCTCTCTCTGGTGCATGACAAACAGCTTAAAAAAAGGGAAGAGTATTTATATAAAGTAATGAAAATATTGTGTATTGGTTTTCAAAGAAAAAATATGGAGAACCCATGAAGAGCAATTATGATTGTAGAACAGAATATGCATGTTATTAACTATATCAATGTAAGGTTTATTTATGCAGTTAGGGAAGGTAAGGAAGAGAATTAAAGAGAAAGTAATGGGGAGCTAATGCTTCATTTTGTTAATCTAATCTGAAAGGCTACTACAGGCACCAAATGCCTTTTCAGATAAGAAAAACTCTCTTTCTAGCTCTCTAGAATCTCTTTTTTGTGGTTAACAAATTCTGTTATGTTTCTACCTTTTCATTACATGATCTCTCCACTTCTCAGTTTTGTTTTTGTTTTTGTTTTAGTTGCTAGAGGGTATGAGTCCTTTCTAGAGAGGGAAAGCAAAAGAGTAAGAGAGAGAGAGAGAGAGAGAAGGAGGGAGAGAGAAAGACAGGTTATAGCCACCTTACAATCCCCTTTTTTTCCATTTCTTCCCTATGTCACAATTTTGGGCATGTATGTATATACACCTGGAGTGCCTTTCAGGTTGCCAGGGCTGAGATTTTTAACTGTGGCAGGCTATTGGGATCCAGCTCCCCCAACCACTGTGCTATAGGGCTGGCCCTCTATCTTTTTAAAATATATATTTATTCTTTTTATGGGAGAGAGAGAAAAAAAAAAAGAGAGAGAAGAAGAGTAATAAAAGAGAGAGCAGGAAGGAGAGAAAGACATCCTCAATAGGATCTCATGCCACAGTTTCCCTTACCCCAGCTTTCACAGCCATCCAGGATCACTGATGTATGTACATACCTGTCTCATACAGATCAACTTGGGAACCAAAATCCTAGTTTTTCATATGGATACAGCATTATGGAATGGCACACTCCAACCACACCATCATAGTTGGCCCCATATCCAGATTTTGACCAGATTTCATGTTTTTTTCCAAAAGAAACTACAAGATTTCTTACAGTTCAGGTCTGCTGGCAACAAATTCTCTGATTTTGTCTTTAAAAAAAGTGACTAATCTTGTTTTTCTACCTGCTCTTTTCACCCTTAGATTTTAAATACTATGTTTGCTAAATATAGGATTCTAGGTTTACAGTTTTTTTTTTCCAGCACTAGAAAGATAGCTTTCCATTGTCTTCTTACTTACATAATTTCAATAAAGAAGTCTGTAGACTTTCTTTGTTTTATGTATCTTTCTGTTTGCTTTTGTTTTGGAGTTTTTAATGATTGGTTTTCTTATTTTTTCTAGTCTTATTCTTATGTATTTATTTATATTACTAGTTTTCCATTACTCCAAGAACCCTTTTCTGACTAATCCATTTCCACATTGAATCTATTCTGCATTACCGTATCACTTAAATGTATTGATTTAAACCTTATATTAATTTTTGTACAGGTTCATACTTACCTTCAATTGTGGTTTCCTGCATATTTCCTTACTAAAATACAGCACAGGTTCCCTCAATTGAAAGCATTCCTTTCTTTTTCTTTTTAATGAATTCTCTGTAAATATGTATTTAGCCTGTGGTGGAAAAAATGCTCACAACACCTACTACAGCCAGTATTTTAAAATTTCTGAGAAAATGGCTTTTAAAAAAATTTGCCAGAGAACATGTGCCCTAATCATAGAGATGGTGGGGAGGGGAGAGAAAGCATTCCCTGATGGGGAGTGGTCATGGCACAATTCTTTCTCCTCTATTTCTTCATCCTTTCAGGATTCGGGGCATGCATGCACATGTGTCAAACATGTTTTTTAAGTCTCTGGGGCTGGGATTCACACTGTATAGTTGACCATGTGGAACCTAGCTTTTTTAACCACCAGGCCATGGAGCTGGCCTGAATAAAGAGTTTCTACTTAATTTGATGAGGCGATTTATTTTATGATTTAGTTGTCAGATGTCTCTTTCCTTTTAAAAGTTTATTTTTTTTCCATTATAGTTTGACGCATTTTGGACTTAAAAAAAAGTTGCTCTTACTTGACTTATTAAATAAGTAATCAAGTTACTCCAGGAATTGGAGAATTAGAGTATAGTAGTGATATTTCATGGTTTGATAGAAGTTATTTACTAGTAAGGAATCTTTGTTTCTTCAGTGGTGATTTGGGCCATATTAAATCTTCATTTTATTGAGTTTAGAGTTAACCTATGTGGAGTATCAGATTCTCCATAGAAGTTATATGACTCAGGCCAGATTAATCTAATGATAATAGATGAGTTACATAGATATCTAAATTTTAATTATAGGTCATTTCTGAAAGAACAATTTACTTTCCCCACAGTTACTCATTGTATTTTATTTCTTAATTCCTTACATTGAACGAATCATGTAGTTTTAGTAACCTTTCTTTTCAGAAAGATTTCTGTTAACATGTTAAACTTTATCATAAAATATTTTATTGAAATAGTCTCTTTTCAACTATTGTTTTATGGCTTGAGTTTTGTTAGCACTCGTTCTGTTAGGCGATATTTTGATTTCTTTAGGACCATTTTTTTCCTTTATAAATCCATGTAAATCAAGATTGTTTAGGTTTTATACTTATTTTTCAGAGTAGTAAAAGTAAAATCAACTTAGCTTCATTTATGTGGTTGGACATATATTGAATTTGTTGGACCAAGTGAAAAGTAAAATTATTGAGTAGAGTAGGCACTAAGACAACTTCACCTAGAGACAGTTAATGACAAAAGTTAGGTCTTAATCTAAAATCATGACCATCTTTAAACTAACCTTCTATTGAAACATAAAAGGCTGTATAGTAATACTGACTCTGTGATGGGTCAGGGCAATCTTTTGGGAGTATGATCCAGATCACTGATTCTGGATGCTGACATTTGAAAATAATTTCTTGGTGGAGCATCTGTGACCTTGGAATTATGAACTGTCTTCAAATTTCTTTTTAAGGAAAGGAGCATATGAGAGGGAGGGTAAACAAAATATTTTGTTTATAATTTGCTGTAAAGATGATTTATTACAATATAATATTAAACAGCTCCAGAGGCCTAAAATTTATCTCACTTGGTTCTAACTGGTGTTTCTTTCTGACACATGGTGTGAATCAACTGTCTTTCCAACTTGAAAGAGCAAAAAGTTCACTGACGCAACTGCTTTGTTCTGGGGAATTGTTTCCATTGTGTTTTCAAAAGGGAGGGATGTTAAAAGCTTTGGCTCATAGCAAGTTCCTTCCAAGTTGAACACAGTTGGGGGCTGAATATTGGCATAAAGAAGTGAGGTTGGTGACTTCTTGTGTTTCCTTGACTTTTTAAAAGGCTGAACATTAACTTCTTCAAATCTTTACTTGACCTTGTTTGATTAATGATCTCTCCTTTAAAAATGGAAACCAGAAAAATCTGTTTTATATGTTGATGCTTTCCAAGCTTTTCCTTTTTTAAATCCCAGAGTGATTTGGTTTCTGCCCTTTTCCATTGTGAATTTTGTTTGGTGAAAAATCCTACCATACCTATGTAACAAAGGTGAATATGTAATTGGAAGGGTGAATGACAAAAATCATTGTTCTAGAAAGTCACATTTTTTTTCCCAAGACTGAAAAAGTGAACTATAATTGCAATAGGTAGGAAATTGTAGATTCATTACATCAACTAAATGTGTATAACAATATATAAAAACAAATTAGAAGATTTTATATGATTATAAGCTCAAATATAGCATGATATGACTTACCAAAACTACATAAACATTATTATTTTTGTTATTTATTTATTTTTAAACAGGTGATGATACTCCTGCTGTGGCCTCCTGAGTTACTGGACTTATAGGTGCAAACCACCAAGTCTAGCTTTTGATTGTGTCCAGAATTGAACCCAGGCCTTACATGTGGTCTCAGCTTGCAGAGCAGTGTCTTAGTAATGCACACCTCTGTGTCTGGGCCTATTAGGCTTTTTAACATTAGAAGCTGAGTAATGAAGTTGAATTAGATAGGCCTCATTTTTCTTAGCTTTTCTATGCTTATTTATTATTATTTTTTTAGAGATGTTTTTGCTACAAGGCACATGCACTCGTTGGAAAGACAGAGACAGAAAGTGAGAAATTTCCCCCCAGGGGGACTGGTTATGCCACAGTCCATTCTCCTGCATTCTTTTTTGGGGACTTTGGACACGCTCACACATGCACCTGGACCAAGCTACTGGGTCTGGGACTCGAACTATGGTTGGCTACATGGGAGTCTAGCAATGTAGCTATTATGCCATCTGCTGGTCCCTCCATGCTTAGTTTAAAAATTGCTTTGAATGCTTATACACACACACACACACACACACACACAAACATAGAATGCTTTCTACATGCCAAGCACTGTTTCAAAATGTTTTACTTATATTACCCTGTTTAATCTTTACACAACAACCCATGAATTGATTGCTTTTATTATCTGCATTTTGTTGATGTGGAAACTGAAGTATAGAGAAGTTTAATAACTTGCCTAAGGTCATACAACTAAATAGTAGCAGACCCAAGACTTGAATTATAGGAAGTCTGGCTTTGGAGCCTGTGCTTTCGACTACAGCGCTATACTACCTTCTTTGTTACGCTTTTAAGAAGAATGGTGGGCCAGCAGGTGGTGTGGTAGTTGAGGCATAGGATCCCACATGATCAACTGCACAGCGTGGCTTGAAAAACATACCACAAATGTGTGCCTGCGTGCCTAAAATTCTGAGGGAAGAATGGAGGGAAGGGGATTGCAGTGTGGCCATTTACCCTGGAGGGTGATTTTTCACTTTCTCTCTCTCTCTTTCACTGTCTCTCCAGTGAGTGCATGCATCCTATAGCAAAAAACTAAAGGAAAATGGTAATTACTCAGCATGTCCAGAGAGTAAAAATTTGAATGAAAGGCTGTTTATATGTGGAATAGTTGAATAATTTCATAATATTTAGTCTGGAGAAAGGAAGGAAAGGATCAAAGACTTGTTCTCTGTCATCTTTTGAGGGAAAAAATAAGATAAATGGTGAAAATTATAGGAAGGGAAACTTAAATTTTGTCTTAGAACTTTGCAATAGCTGTTAAAGTGGGATTCGTTGCCTTGTAGTGAACATCCTTTCACTAGAGATGTTCCAGTAGAAGATGGACTGGTATTTGATCGAGATATCTGTTTAAAGTTGTTGTGTCTATGAAATTGGACTGGATCATCTTGGAGATCCTTTTTTTCCCTGTACATTCTATATTAAAGAGTAATATTAAAAGTGAACTAATCTATACTGTCCTCAAACAAATGTTCCTATGGAAAAGTGACACAATGTTGATTTTTTAAAGGAAACATGGCACCCACGGTATGAGAGAACAGGAAACAGATTTACTTTTATGTAAACCATAAAGGGTTTTTGTAAATAATTATATGATGTTGATAGGGATTTCTGTGTGTATCACATTAGTGGACTAAGAAACAGAAGAAAATGGCCTACATTTTCCATTTACAAATAAGGCTGGCAGTAGATTGGAAGTTTATCATTATAGCACTTGAGAAACCTCATTTTTCCCCTCTCACTTGAGGGATAACAAAAGAACATTGATTGGTGGGCTTCATAATTGCAGTGGAAGGGATCTAAGAAACCACTAAATCAGTTTTCAAATCAGGCATTTCAAGGTATCAAATGTGTGCTTTAAATTTTCAGAACATGGTCAATAACAAGAGATTAGTATTTGAAAAAGATACTGAATTTTTAAAGTTTTTAGCAGTGGTGATTGCTTCTTGGATTTTTGGGACATAGATTATAAAAAGAAATTCTTGGGGCCAGCAGGTGGTGTGGTGGTTTGGGGCTCTGGACTCCCACATAAGTGATTATAGTTCGAGTCCCAGACTTGGTGGCTTGCTCTCTCACTTTCTCTCTCTCTCTCTTTCACTTGCTCTGTCCCTCTCTGGTCAAATTAAAATAAATAAAGTTAAATAAAATAATTCTTAAAAAATAAATTCTATTTTTTTTTTCATTTACCTTACTTTTTGGATAATCATTAAAACCAAACCTGTAGTGACCTTGAAAAAAAATTTGTTTTTGGTTTGTTATTTCAATTAATCTTTTTGGTAAAGAATTATTTATTTATTTAATCTATTTGTTATTATTATTTTAAAAAATTGAGACAGAGAGAGTAAAGGAAAGTGAGAAAGCAAGCCTCCAGGTCTGGGACTTGAACTGTGGTTGACCATGTGAAAGTCCAGCGTCTTAACCACCATGCCACCTGCCAGTCCCTCAATTACTGTTTTGTTGACCGTTTACTGTAAACCAGGCATTCTTCTAGACTTTTTTTTTTTTTTTTTGAGAGTTTTTCACTGTAGGGCGCGTGCACTCGCCAGACAGACAGAGAGAGACACAGAGACAGAAAGCGAGAAATCACCCCCCAGGGGGGATGGTCACACGGCAATCCCTTCTTCTCCATTTTCCTCTCAGGATCTTGGGCACGCACGCACGCGCGCCCAGCGTGAGTTTTAAGCCACCGGGTCCGGGACACGAACCGCGGTCGTCTCCGTGGGAGTCCAGCGACATAGCCATTACGCTAACTGCTGGTTCCCATAGACTTTTAAATGCCTTTTTTTTTTGGAACTAGAGGATGCATGTCCTTGCCAAGGAGAAAGAGAGAGAGAGGAGAAAGCGCTGCCCGTGGGGAATGGTCATGTTACTATCTCTTCTACATCTCTCACTCCTTTTGGGATTTGGGGCATGCATGTGACACAGGAAATTGGGGTATATGGGTGCAATACCAAATTCAGGAACAGCAGTGAACCTGATTTTTTTGTCTCACGCTTATGAAGAATTAGAAACGTGGACACAGGGAGGAGTTAGCAAAGGAGAGTTTACTGAAGAGAGAACAGTTCTCAGGGAGGGAGGGGTCTCAGAAAATGGGTTGCAGAAGAGGAACTGAGGTGAGAGGTTTTTATCTTGGGTAGCAGGGGCTTTGTCCAGGCTTGTTTTTAAGGAGGAGCTTGTGCATGCGTTTCTCTCAGGGTGGGATCACATGCTGAATGAGTTCAGTTTTGGATTCTAATTCTAATTCTAATTTTGGAATCAGTACAAAGGTCATGAGTTTCTTGTTGTCTAAAAGCTTTGGGTCAGGGCTGGCAGGTGGCATGGTGGTTGAGGGTGTTAGATTCCCACATGGCTGACTGTGGTATGAGTCCCAGACCTGGTGGCTTGCTTTCTCTTTCTCTCTGTCTCTCTCTGGTCAAATTAAATAATAATAACAAATAGAATTAAATTAATAAAGAATTCTTTTTAAAAAATGAAAGCTTTGGGTCATAAAGATAATTGATTAATGGTCACAAGTATTCTTACACCATTTATGCTCATGTAATGGGTGCCTTTTGGCACTAATTGTGGCCCTTTGTTGCCAGCTATTCTTTCCATAGCATTTTTTTTGTATTTTGGGCCTATCAGCTTATCTTATTCCATTGGGCCCAGGTACTTTGGATTCCAAAGTTAGGAATTGTCTGGTCCTTGGTCCCTCACTCTAATTGTCCTTGTGTATGACCTGTAGCAGAGATTACAATTGTTGGTTCCATTTGGAGTCCATCCACAGGGACAAACAATAAGGGGAAAGAAACTTGATTTCTAAAGAAGCTAAATCCAGCTGATTGGCTTTGCATGACCATCTCATGCTGTCATGGCTCCTCTGGTGCCCTTCTTAGCTGCCTAACTAACGTTTACCTTACATGCACACATGCCTGGCATGTTTCTCAAGCCACTGGGTCTGGAATTGGAATGCACTGTTGGCCATGTGGAATTTGGCTGCCTTAACCACCTGGCCATGGAGCTGGCCTTAGTTTTCCACATCAACAAAGCAATAGCTGTTGGTGGGGTGATCTGTGTGGCAGGCTGTGAAAGAAATCATAGACTCAGAGAGTAAGTGGATAGAAAAAGAGGTTTATTCACTTTGTTTCTTTTTTTTTCTTCTTCTTCTTCTTTTTTTAGGAGAGATTTTTGCTATACGCTCACCAGAGACATAGAAAGTGAGACATCATCCCCCCTCCTCACCCCTGGGGGCTGGCCATGCTGCAATCCCTTCTCCTCTATTCTCCTCTTGGATTTTAGGCATGCCTGCACACATGCCCAGTGTGAGTTTTAAGCCACCAGGTCCAGGACTCGAACTGTAGTTGACTTTGTCAGATTCCAGTGATGTAATCATTATGCCATCTGCTGATCCTGAAAAAGGTTTATATACTTTGAAAAAGGGAGAAAAGGAGCCAGATACAGCAGAGAGTTGCATCAATCTTGAAGTGAGGAAGAGGGAAGCTAGGGATTTTAAAGGAAAGGGATTTAAGGTGGGGAGATTTCTAATCCTGCTTTTGACACAGCCTGCCAGCTATTTTTGTGTGTGTGTGTGTGTGTTTTTTTTTCTACAACCTCTGAGTTGCTCTGTTGTTACTGGGGGTGAACCAGACCTCTCTACTAAGACCAAGCAGCCCTGCCTTTCCTCCCTCCTTCCAGGTGGTAATCTTCCTCTGATCCCAAGAAATTCCCCACTGGGGCATGTCCCTTCCCATTGGACCAGCCAGACTGGGTTTGACCCTTTAGATCTTTATCCCTACCTGCCAAAGGTGCTCAGAGTTACCTGGAGACCTTGTCTTCCCTCCAGCAGGGCCCAACATAAGAGACAAATATCCACCCCGTCCCCCTCCCCCACCAAAAAACAACGCCTAAGGCATCTATAGAACCTTGAATGTGCCCCTTCATTGCAATGCGTAAGATATGATTATGCCCTTTCACCTATTTATTGAAGTAAAATATAGAATGACAGAAAAGTAGAAAGAAAAAAGTCATAATTTCACCACATAAACATTACCATTATTATTATTATTTTAGTTTTGCCATAGGTTACATGCGCTGCAGGGGATGGAATAGGGTAGTGAGAAGTCACCCCACACCTGGAGGGGATGGCCAGACTGCAGTTCCTTCTCCTCCAGTCTCTTCTCAGGATTTCAGGTGTATATGCACACGTGCCTGGCATGATATTCAAGCCTCTGAATTCAGGACTGAAACTACTAAGTTGGCCATATGGCATACAACTGTCTAAACCTCCATGCCATCTGCTGGCCTCTCATTTATATTATTTTAGTGTTTCTCTAGCTCTCTTGTTCTTCCTTAGAGATGTGAATTAAAATATTTGGATATATTTACTTTCATATTGAATTCTTAATTTTTAAAATAATTTTATTTTATTTCTTTTTACATTTCTAAAGTTTATATTTAATCACTATACATCTTTACAACTCACAGAATGGCTTTTGCCAGCACAAATACAGTGCATATAAATCAAGTCATAGATATTACCATATATGTTATCATCAACAGATAACTTTTCATTCTTGTGTGTTAATTTTAATTTTTTTTTTAGTTTTTGCTAGAGGGTGTGTGCGTGTGCCAGAGAGAGACACACACACACACACACACAGAGAGAGAGAGAGAGAGAGAGAGGGAGAGAGAGAAAGGAAGGAAAGTGAGAAATGATCAGTCTCTTCTCCATTCTCCTCTTAGGATTTTGGTCATGCACACACGTACCCAGAATGTTTTTCAAGGAACCAGGTTCAGGACAAGAAGGGTAGTGAGAAGTCATCCCATACCTGGGGGAGGTGGGGTGACTCAGTCAGCCTTGTAGAATCCCACGGCCTTGACAACCATGCCACTGGCTGGCCCTGTATATGGTTTTATTTTTTTTTTTTTTTTTTTTTTTACCTTGTTTTACCTCTTGTTCTCTTCTCTCTCTCTCTCTCTCCCATATTCTGTTTCTTCTTCCTCATCTGTTTCTTTTATTATATTATTTTTGATTGTGGAAATCTGGGAAAGATAAATGCTTCTCCGTACTGGCAATGTGAGAAAAAGTTGCTTCAGTTGTTAATGATGGTAATAGGAATTACTCCAGTAGGATTATTTTTTGAGTAATAAGTACTTTAGTGCATGTACAACATTTAAGAAAGGGCTATGTGTATATAAACTATTTAACAGAGGGTTTAGCAAACCTTTAAAATTGTAATTATAATTCATTTATAAATTTGAGCTGGAGTTATCTTTTGATGTTCTGGGTTATATTAGTAGAGCTAAGATAGTGTAGATTGTATTGCTGAGTGGTCAAATGATTGGTCTCTACTTTTTTGTGCTTTTTGTGAGTGGATGGTGTAAGTAACTTTCTGCCCATGTTCTTGAGCTGTCATACAAACTCATATATATCAAAACTTTCTTCAGAATTATAAATGGAATTAGTTCTCCACTTAGTGCTGTGTATTAGGATTTCCCTATGCTCTCCAATGATAATTTTTTAATAGAATGCTTAATCCAGGTCAAAATAAAGTAATGAAAAAACTGCTAAATACCAGGACTTTTAGCATTTCCCTGTGTTTAGCTCTTTATGACTACATGAAAGTGTTTCTGTTTGGCATGGGACTGATGTTTATCATTATGATACAGAGTTTCATGTTCTTCTAAATACAAATCTTTAACAGACACCACTGTATCATCCCCCTTAAAAAAACAAAAACAAAAACAAAACCAAAAACTGGCAACAAATGTTTTCTCTCCTTTGAGAGTTAACTTGGCAATTTGGAGCACAAAACCTTGATGTTTGGGAGCTATCTAATTGTTTCCATTGTTGCAGCCTGATTGTTCATGGTTTAATCATCAGTAGTTGAGAAGGAAAGCAAAAATGACTCCAGGCTGCATAGTACCATAAAAAATTTCCACCTGGAAGCAATTTTTTTTCTAAAAGTCCTTAGGGACTGCTGTCACACACACTCCCACTCCCCCCATCTCAGCCCCCCTTGGCAACAAGGGCAGAAACGCCAGTTCCCTTCAGAGCCAGGTCTTGTTGCAGTTTAATCATCTTCCTTCTAGCTTCCAGAGAAGGTTAGAGAACTAGGGAAATAACAAATTATTACCAGACACTACTCTCCTACAATAGATTTCCTTGAACCTTCTAACTTCTTTTCTTTGTTTTCTTTTTTCTGTTTAGCATTTTTGCTTGAAGTATAAATTATTTGTACTGTTAGAACTTGAATTTACTTTTTAGTAAGAATGTTTATTAATAATTTTAGTGCTTGTCTTTAGTTTAAATGTCTGAAACACTTTTGGGCACTGCTTTATGGACTTTTCATTTTATAATGCCTTCTCTGTGGGATATAGGCATTGTTCCAGGCATAAACTCTCAAGGAACTCATGGTTCTGTAGGGGAGATAGACGTATAAATAAATCATTACCGTATAGAGTGTTCAGTGTAGTACCCTTTCAAAGATATGAACAAATAAACATTTCAAAGCAGAAGGATGTCCGCTCTGTATTCCACCAGTGAATGTCATTAATGGTGGTGCCCATTCGATTTTAGGCCCATTATCAGTGTAACTTAAGGCTAATTCTAGGCATTTGTTCAATGACTTTGAGGCAATACAGAATGATAGCACATCTGGTGAAATTTACCTCAAGCCACACATAGTTTCCTAGGTTCAAGGCCAGTTCAGATTTGTGCAGTGTAAAGTGAGGGCTAGGTGGTGAATGATGATACCATGGCTGTTAAGGAATAACTCTTGTGTCCTTACCCATGTCTCTCCTTATCAAGTCTGGGGTTAGGTGCTCCAGAAGGTTTCGTTTTTGTTTAAAAATAAATTTTCCAATGATTCCTTAAAAAAGTTAGACTCTTACATGCTGCAACAGATGTTTATTGTAGAAAAAATTTCTCTTTGGGGAAAAGATGCCTAGTACCAGCATATCAGTAAGAAGGAGGAAAGTAGCCCTCAGTTAGAATCTTCAAGGCGTGGACTCACAGTCTCACTTGGTGCAAATGCCTCCAGAGAGTACAAGCTTAAACTCCTTATAATCTCTTTGGTTTTATGAGCAGTTTCTTTGGTTCTACCTTGTTACTAAGGAGGGGAGCTTCTATTCGAGTTTATAGTAGTTGTATTAAGGAGGAATGTTTTATAGAAGAGTTGAATTTTAAGCTGAATCTTGAAGAACAAGTAGGAATTTAGCAGATAAAATGATAACAAATGCCAGGACAGGGATTATTTACTATACTCAGGAAACTTCAAGTACAATTGTAGAATGAATGTGGGGGAGTATTCAGAAATAAAGCCAGATACGGAGGGGTGAATGTAGGTAGAAAAATAGGTTATATTGGGTTGAAGAGTCAGTCCAATTTAAGGAAATAGAGGAGGCAGTATTAAGTGCACTTGTAAAATGTTAACTGTGAATAGAGAGAAAAAGTAAGAGATATGATTGCAGAAGAAATTTATCAGAAGAGAGATTTTAATTTAGTACCTTTTCCCCCCTTTGGAATAATGAGCTTTTTTAAAAAAAAATATATGGAGAGACTTTTACTATAGGGTGTGTGCTCGTGTAGGAGAGGCAGAGACAGAAAGCAAGAAATCACCCCCTGGGGGGATGGCCACACTGCAATCCCTTCTCCATTCTCCTCTCAGGATTTTGGGTATGCACACACATGTGCCCAGTGTAAGTTTTAGGTTGCTGGGTACAACACTCGAACCATGGTCAACTACATGGGAGACCAGCGATGTAACCATTATGGCATTTGCTGGTCCTTTTGTTTTTTTAGAGAGAAATTTTTGCTACTGGGCACATGTGTTCGCCAGAAACTCAAAGGAAACAGACAGAAAGAAAGAAATCACCCCCTAGAGGGATGGTCATACCACAATCCCTTCTTCATTTTCCTCTTGGGATTTTGGGCACGCACACAAACATACCCAGGGTGAGTTTAAGCCACTGGATACTGGACTCGAACTGCAGTCAACTATGTGAGAGTTCAGTGACGTAACCATTATGCCATCTGCTAGTCCTAGGCCATATTGTTTTGTTAGAGAAGGAAGTTAGTGAAGGTAAACATTTGAAAGGGTAGAACAACACTTTCCTCTTCCCTTCTAAAACGGTATTGATAGAATAGCATCCCTGGAATAGAGAGAAATGAGATTTTTTTAGAGCATAGGTTTAGTTTTGTGTTGAGTTGGGAAACCTAATCCATTGAGATAGAAAGGAACAGTTGCAAAGATATATAGATAGGTAGACTTGTGTACTGGAATGCAGAAAGTTACAATTCATGCCTAATAAACCTGAATTTTCTTTATAATATGGGTGCAAAGCCATTTGCTGTGATGTGAAAGTCTCGATACTATAGGTAATGGAGTGATATACTGAGAAAAGACACACCAAAAGTTTCAATGATGGCAATGTATTTGTATGACAAAGTCTGTGAAAACGAAGTTCTACAAGAGATGCTACTGAAGTTGAACTTTGAAGAGAAGGGATCAATAGGGAGCCAGTTTTAAATGTGTGATATATTTAGAGAGGAGTGCTGATTCTTTTATGGAAGATTACTTTTGGTAAGGTATATAGGTTTGGGTCCACAACCTCCTTATATCTTTCATCAATTCTGGGAATTTCTCAGCTATTTCTTGCATACTACCTGTCTGTTATTTTTTTTTTACTAGAGCTTCCATTAAATCCTTCCTATTCTCCATGTCGTTTTTCCTAATGTTTCCTGTTTTATCTCTCTGTGTTGCACTTTATATATGTTCCGCCTTGTTAAATATTGTCCTTTACATTTGTTAAGATTCAAGTATCAGTTGTAGTTTTTATTGTAAAAGTTCTGTATTTCATTTATAGTTTGTCTTTTCACTTTTGGTGGATGTTTTTTTCTCTTTTGGGGTAATTTTCTCTTTATTTATGTTACATTTTTATTTATGTTACATATTTATTTTTAACTTATACAACTTAATTATTTTTTTAAAGAATTACTTTTGGGGGCCAGCAGGTAACATGGTGGTTGAGGCATTAGACTTCCACATGGCTGACTGAGATTTGATGATCAGACCTGGAGGCTTGCTTTATAAATGTGGGCCTTCTTCTGGGAGAGAGCCAGCTTGTGGTTGGTTTCAGATTATTATGGGAAGTTTTCTTCCTTCCACATCCAGAGCCAATACCAGAGGGGCAAGTTTAATTATTATGGGAAGTTTTCTTCCTTCCACATCTAGAGTCTATACCAGAGGGGCAAGTTTGTTTGTACTTTCCCTTAATGGGGAAGTGTTTTTCTCCTTTGTCTTTCATGAAGGATGTAGCTGTTGGTATCTTGACTTTATTCATTTGGAGGCTTCCTATTTGACTCCTCATGTTGAATAGACCATAAGCTGTCTCACGTTCTACATATGGCTATAAAATAGAAGCATTAGATTATAGCTGATTGGCAGATTCTGGATTCCAGTTACTATTTTATTTTAATTCCTTTAATTTTAATTTTTTTTAAATTTATTTTAATTCCTTTAATTTTCTTTCTTTTCTGTGTAGCCATGCACTGAAGATTTAGGGCCAACCTGCGTAGTGGTGCTGAAGGCAGCCAGATGGCCAACTGCAAGCTTCAAATCCCTACCTATGCGCAAAAAAGCTCAAAAGAAAGTAGAAATGGAGAGGGGATTGGAGTATGACCATTCCCTGTGTGTGTGTGTGTGTGTGTGTGTGTGTGTGTGTGTGTGCCGTCTCACTTTCCCTCTTTCTGTCTCTCTCTAGGAGCATATGTACCCCTGGCAAAATTAAAAAAAAAAAAGATTTAGAAACTTAGTTCTGCAGTTTCAGGAGTTTGATTGTAGAGTTTTTTTTCCCCCCATGATATATCCCATCTTCCTTATTGTTCGTGGAACTTCATTCTATTAATATTTTGCTTAGTTTGTCCTCTGTCACTTTTAGGGTAAAAGCTACTCTGATACCTTTCATCCATTTTCCACCAGGGTCTTCATTGTTTGTAGTCTTAAACATATGCATGGGGATCAGCTCAGCTGGTGATATAGTGGTTAGGGAGGCTGGATCCCACATGGCCCAACTGTGTGGTTCAAGTCCCAGTCCTGGCAGCTTGAAAAACATTTCTGGCACGTGTTTGTGCCTGCCCAGAATTCTATAAAGAGAGCTACAGGAGAAGGGATTGCCATGTGACCATCCCTCATGGTGGGTGCTTTCTCACTCTGTCTCTCTCTGACAAATGTATGCACCCTATAGAAAATTAAAAACACACAGTACTCAAGCATTAAAAATTATTTCTTAAAGAAAAATGGTACATGCATGCAGGTGTATATATATATATTGTGTGGGTGGGGCACAGTCACATATCGCTCAATGACAGGATATGTTCTGGGAAATGTGTCAGTAGGCGATTTTGTCGTGTGAACATAAACATCATAGAGTGTACTTACGTAAACCTAGTTGGTACAGCCTAATACACATCTAGGCTATATGGTTTGTAATCTATTACTCCTAGGCCACGAACTTGTAGAGCACATGACTGTACTAAACAGTGAAGGGAGTTTTAACACAGTGGAAAGTATTTGTGTATGTAAACATATCTAAACTTAGAAAAAGTGCAATAAAAATGCAATATAAAAGATAAAAAATGGTACATTTACATAAAGTACTTACCATAAATGGAGCTTCGGGACTGGAAATTACTCTGGGTGAGTGAGCGAGTGAGTGGTGAGTAAATGTGAAGGCCTAGGACATTACTGTAAACCACTGAAGACTTTATATGTGCTGTGCACTTAAGCCAAGCTAAATTTATTAAAAATTTCTTTCTTCAGTAGTAAATTAGCTTACTTTTTTACTTTGTAAACTTTTAATTTGTAATGTTTTTACTTTGTAATCTTTTACATTTAAAAAAACCTTTCTTTTTTGTAATAGTTGTAAGCTTACAACACAAACACATTGAATAGCTGTACATATTTTTTTTCTTTTTTTTATCATAGGGCATGTGTTTTGCTGGAGAGAGAGAGACAGAGAGAGAGAGAGACAGAGAGAGAGAGAGACAGAGAGTGAAAGAGCAAGGGAGAAATCACCCCTCAGGGGAGATGGAGTCTCTGCAATCTCTTCTCCTCCATTCTCCTCGTGGGATTTTAGGTATATATGCACATGTGCTGGAGTGATTTTCAAGCCACCGGTTTGAGATGCCAATTACAGTTGGCCATGTGGGAGTCTAGCACCTTAATTAGCATGTCATTTGCTGGCCCCAAATATTTTTTTCTTTATATCTTTATTCTAAAAGCTTTCTTGCTTTTAAAGTTTTTAATTTTTTTTTTTAACTTACTGAATGTCTTTGTTAACATCTTTGCGCTAGCCTAGGCCTATAAGGGTCAGGATCATCAATATCAGTCTTTTACCTTCATGTCTTATCACATGGAAGGTCTTCAGGGTAAACAAAGTAACGAAGTGACTTGGTAAACACAAGATGTGTAAGACTGTTGGTCCCCTTTCTGGCGGTGACGACCTCCCCACGAGAACATGCATCTCTCAAAGGACCTCCTTCATCCCTCTCCAGAAGAGGAGAAGAGGAAACCCAAGAAGAAGCACCTGGTGCAGAGCCCAAATCCCTATTTCATGGATGTGATGTGCCCAGGATGCTATAAAATCACCAGTCTTTAGCTAGGCGCAAGTGATAGTTTTGTGTGTTGGCTGCTCCACTGTCCTCTGCCAGCCTACAGGAGGAAAAGCGAGGCTTACAGAAGGATGTTCCTTCAGGAGGAAGCAGCACTAAAAGCATCCTGACTCAAGATGAGTGGGAAACCAGCCCAATAAACACATTTTGGATATGTCAAGGAAAAAACAAAAAAAGACTGTTGGTATGTAAGATGGCATACTATTGTACAGTAAGTTTTTTTTTTAATAAGAGTACGTTTTGAAATAATTATAAAAAGCATAGTATAGTAAATACCTAAGCCAATAGCAGTAATTTATTTATTTATTTTTTAAAGATCTATTTATTTATTTATCTGTTTATTTGTTGTGATTTTCAAGCTACTGGGTTTGGGTCTTGAACCGCTGTTGGCCATGTGGGTATCCAGCGCCTTAACCACCACATCACCTGCTGGCTCCAGTAACAGTAATTTCTTTTTATTATCGAGTGTTATGTATTGTGCATAATTGTATGTGAAGTACTTTTATATTCCTGGCAGCATAGTAAGCTTGTTTATACTAGTATTACTACAAACAAGTGAATTACATATTGCTCTACAACTACGAAGTTAGTAGGGGACAGGAATTTTCTACTTCTGTTATCGCCTTTAGGACTGCTCTTGTATATGTGGTCAATCATTAACCTATGTGTTGTTATGCAGTGCCTGACTGTATATGTGTATCTCACACACACACACACACACATACATATATATGCATACACACTATTTATCATAGAATACACATTTTTATGTATCTACATATATATATATGTATACATATAACATATAGTATACACAACATACACATCTGCAAATGAGGTCACTACATTTATTAGCTTGCTTCAGTGATTCTGACATTTAGCTGGTCTATTTTGTTATGCTCACATTTAATCTACCTGCACAAGTAGACCAGGACTATTCACTGAAGTGTTTCCATCATCCCATTGTTGGTTTGTTTTTCTCTATTAGTAACTTTTTTAAAAAAAGAATTAATTTATTCAACTTTATTTATTTAGTTTAATTTGACCAGAGAGGGACAGAGTGAGCAAGCGAGAGAGTGAGAGAGAGAGAATGGGAAAGCAAGCTCCTAGGTCTGGGACTCGAACCACAGTTGGCCATGTGGGAGTTTGGTGCCTTTAAGCACCACACCACCTGCTGGCCCTCTATTAGTAACTTCTGATCTCTGTCATTGGCACCATAATAATAATTTTAAATGTAGGGATTCTGAAGCATTTCAATAATTAATATACAGTCTTCTAATATTTACATATCTTTTCAGAATAATTATGTAATTAGTACCTAATTTCTTTTGTAAAGAATCTTGGAGAGTCTTACTTACATTCTCTAGACTTAGACGCATTATGATGGTGATAGATATTAAGTGAACTAGCAGTTTCATTTAGCTCCACCATTGCGTGTTTAAATGTTGAACTTGCCATATTGAATTCCATGCGGAGAAACTAGATCTAACCTATGAACTGTTTTGTAGCCTTGTATATATACCATCTATATTACTGCTCTGCTTTCAGCAGTTTCCCTGGTTACAATCAATGGATATAACTGGCTGTGTGTGGCATACTTTTTATTTCTTTTAATTGGCAGCAACATCCATAATCCAACTTTATTAAAGAGAGATTTTTTGCTGTAGGATGTATGTGCTCGCCAGAGAGCCAGGAGAGAATTAACACCCCACCCCCCACCCCCAATAGCCACACCACAATCCCTTGTCATGCCCATGGGCCTGGTGTGAGTTTTAAGCCTGCGGGTCCAGGACTTGAACTACAGTCAACTACGTGGGAGTCTTGCGACGTAACCATTATGCCACCTTCTGGTCTCTCCATGATACAACTTTTAACTGCTAGATTTCGTGACCATCGATGGAAGATGAAGTGGAATGAACCTTTTGCAGTTAACACAATCGATGTAAAGGACAAAACGAAGCTGCTAACATAGACCATTGTGCCTTTGTATCTTCACTTACTGGTGGTGATTAATTGTCCTAACAGTGTGACATTATCATGGTGGTAGTTAGGGCAGTCTCTGTATCCTTAATTTGGAATTTCCTTGCTTTCACTGTTTATTTTCTAATAGTCTGTTGTTGATTTGACTGATGTTTTGTGACAAGTTCCCCTTCTCCACTTTCCTGTGGTATTTAACCAAAACCAGGTTTTTAGTAGGCACTTTGGC
Organism: Tupaia belangeri chinensis; assembly: GCF_000334495.1. Taxonomy (NCBI): domain Eukaryota; kingdom Metazoa; phylum Chordata; class Mammalia; order Scandentia; family Tupaiidae; genus Tupaia; species Tupaia belangeri. The sequence goes on from NW_006159809.1 coordinate 5,406,653, forward strand.
TAGGTGCCTGGTGAAACTGCTCCGCCCTGTTTTTAATCCCTTTGAAAACAGACATCACTGGGGTTCCCTTCCTGCCTTGAGGGAGATGTCCAACACTGCGTTCTTTTAGTTGCATAGGCTATTTTGGCAAAGCCAGTTTGATACTTTGGTATCTGCAAGGGTGGAAAAAAGATTTGAATGTATTTGATTTTTTGTGGCACTACAGCATGTAAGTACATGGTGTTCAGCTTAGAATTCATTAACTAGCATCTGCTGCTTCTGTTATTGATGACGATATACACTGATCTACTTTGGGTGTATGTATTATAATACTAAGGTCTGAATTAAATTTATAGACATACCGAAGGAGAAGAGACTTTAAACTCCTCTTGACCTCCTGCAATTGCTCTTTCATCATCATGCTCAAATCTATTTTTCTGCTTTATTTTTAACTTTTGGAATAAACAAAAATACTAATGATGCTTTTATAGATCTTAATGAGAAGAAAATGTTTGAGGATTGAAACCATGTCAGAAGTTAAAAACATATATATGAAAAAAAAAAAAAAGAGACCAGAATAAACTCTAGAGTTTTTTCTCGGAATAATCAAAAACAAAAGACAAGTGCTTAGTCCTTTGTGTCTTGAAGAACCTTTGTGTTCTCCTGGTTCTGAAAACATCAAAAAATACTAATGATGCTTTTATAGATCTTAATGAGAAGAAAATGTTTGAGGATTGAAACCATGTCAGAAGTTAAAAACATATATATGAAAAAAAAAAAAAGAGACCAGAATAAACTCTAGAGTTTTTTCTCGGAATAATCAAAAACAAAAGACAAGTGCTTAGTCCTTTGTGTCTTGAAGAACCTTTGTGTTCTCCTGGTTCTGAAAACATCACAGAAGATATCCTTTGTATAATGTGATACTTTGTAGTATCCAATGTTGAGACAAATGGAAATCCACATCAGTTAGTCTCCTACCCCTCATCTTTCTCCATGTTCAGCATACGTGGAGGACCTGTTTTGTGCCATATTTTGTACTAGGAGGTGGAAATAAAATGAGTAAGGCACAGTTTCTGCCCAGAAGGAGATAAATGTACTAGTTGGGGAGGTTGACAAGTGAATATAGCTTAATAGGGCTGGTGGATGGCGTGGTGGTTACGGTGCTGGACATGGCTGCCCATGGTTCAAGTCCCGGACCTGGTGGATTGCTTTCTGACTTTCCCTCTTTCTCTCTCTTGTCAAATTAAAAAGATAATAAAATAAAATAAAACAGGATAGAATAGAATAAAATCTTCTTAAAAAAGAATATAGTTTAATAAATTCTATTGTTACCATAATCACAAAGAGTGAGCACATAACAGGGGAGGTTATATATATGATTAGGGAAAGTTTCCCAGAAGTAAGGTGCAAGGTGAGATCTGGAGAGTGATTGGGAATTTTTCTCCACTAACCTGGAAGAAGAGGGGAAAGAACAGTCTAGGTCTAGAAAAGAAGGTTCCTTAGCCACGTAAAGAATGACTTGCTGTTGGTTGTTTCTTTGATTTGTCTGCTACCTTTGAAGACTGGACATGCTGTGACATTTAGGATACTTTTTCTTTGCAAGTAACAGACTATAGAGGAAATGTGGTTTAAACCATAGGAAGCTTATTAAGTCATATGACACGAAGTCTGGGGATAGGGATAGGGCTGTTTCAGGATTGCTTTACCTCCGAGGACCCAGTGTTTTCCATCTTTCCTGTTTGCCATCCTCAGATTATTGGCAGTGTCTCACAGGGTTTGCTGCACCATGGGTCATTGTTTCATAAGGCAGTGTCCAAAGAAGGAAAAGTGGTTTCTTTTCTTGTGTCCTTCAGGAAAGGAAATTTCAGTTTTCCTTTCCTTCTTATTTATTTATTTATTTTAGAGGTTTTTGCTTTAGGGCACGTGCGCTCGCCAGAAAGACAGAGAGTGACAGAGAGACAGAAAGCAAGAAATCACCCCCCCAAGGGGGATGGCCACACTGCAATCCCTTCTCCCCCATTCTCTCGGGATCTGGGGCACGCACGCACATGCACCCATGTGAGTTTAAGCCACCGGGTCCAGGACTCGAAATGTGGTGGACTACATGGGAGTCCAGCGACATAGCCATTATGCTAACTGCTGGTCCCCCTTTCCTTCTTATTGACGAGAGTTCTGTCACATGCCTTTGTGTTAACTGGTTATAGACAAAGGGAATGGAATTATCATGATTGGGTTATAAACGAAGTACTTTTTACCTTTTGTGAATAGACTGGGAAGGTTTAAATACTAGAACGAATTGGGACTCTTCCTACAGGGACAGGAAGGAATAACTGTTGTGTAGGCACAACTAAGAGGCCACTGATTCATCTGGAAGTGGATGTTTCTCTCTCTTTTTAAACCACTTAGCTCTGTGTCAGGATTCACATTGCATTAAGTTTTTCTAATTGTGTTCTTTTTGGCAGTCAGGCCCATCTGTGTCAGTAACAAGCAATGTAATTTTGATTAAGGCATTTAACTTTTCTCAGCCTCAGTTTCCTCGAGTGTACAATGAGAGCTTTGTAATCCAACTCTAAGACCTCTTTTCATTCTAATGTGTTGGAGACCCATGTGACTTGCTTTCTTTCCTTCTTCTAACAAGAGACAGACTGATAGGACAATACTAAAGAGGACTCTTTCTAGCTGTGTGAACTTGGCAAAACCATTGGATCATCAGAAAAGTCATGATGCATTTTTGCATATAAAAACAGAAAAATACATCATGACTTTTCTGACAATCCAATATTTTCTTGGGTCTCAGCTTCCTTATTTATAAAATATAAATAATGTTTAATTTATAATGTACTGGGGATTTAAATAATAACATAACACTCATAGCATATTCCCCACTACCCCCATCTTTTTTAACATGCAGATTTGACCTAATATAGTTTCCAAGTAGTAATAGTTCATTTCAGGGGTATGGTAATATTTATTGAATAGAATTCAAGGGCCATTTTGTAAGTTAAAAATCTCTCTCGATATGAACATTACATCTAGGTAGGAGAGAGGTATAATGCTATTATGTTTAGAAGTATGTATTGGGTATAGACACAGACACTAGGGTACATATTTTACTTTTTGCAAAAACCTGTGGTTTATTTGGTGTTTTTTTTTTTATAATTAGACTACATTTCTTCAGTGAAGTCAAAATTTAAGGTATAAAAAGTTATTGTTAATTTGCAAGCATTTCCTCTTGTTCCCCTTTTACTAAGTAAAAGAGTAATCTTGGATTATCACGAATAATTAAACTGGTGACAGTTTATTCCACAGATAGATAGTCTCTTTTGACTATGATACATCTGAACATGTCAAAAGCATCTGACTGTTGTCAAGATCCTTTTTTCCAACATAAGTGGGAATGTAAGCATTAGAGTGCTTTATATATAATTTAGTAATTTGTTATAAGTCTTTGGCTTACAGCTATTACAGAATATAGTTTTTAGAGTTTTAAGCAATCTCTTAACTTGGCCACGTTCATTTCAAGGAGTGTTAGAAATGAGCCATCACTAGATGGCAGTCTTTCCCAAAAACTTTAAGTAATTTATTCGTTAGCAGACAGGAAAAAAGCTTCACTTTGTTCTATGATGTCAACTACCAACATAAGGTTGGTTTTGGTAGATCTCTGACCTTTCCAGAGAATAAGACTTGTTCATTCTTGTTTTTAGGCTTTTGTATCTGTATGGATATATTAATTAGCAATGACTTATGCTGAAATATGCCAGAAATGTTGATTCAAGGTGAACCAGTAGGTATTGTTCAGTCCATAATTGCCTTTTTCTGTGGTAGACAATTTGAAACCAACCTTTTTTTTTTTTTAATGATTTTATTTATTTTTATTCCTTTTTAAATTTGCCATAGGGGTACATGCACTCACCAGAGAGAGACATAGAAAGAACTAGAAGGAAAGTTAGAAAGCAAGCCACCAGGTCCAGGACTCAAACCATGGTTGGCCATGTGGGAGTCCAGCATCTCAATCACCCTGCCACCTGCTGACCCCCTGAAACCAACCTTTAATTCAATGATTTTTAACCTCTTTGGTGGCCAGATAGAAAGAAACAATAGATCCTTTTCCCTTAAAGATATGCATATGTGCATCTGCCTAAACATAAATATTCACGTAGAATCTGGGAATCATGGATTTCCTAAAGTATACTCATGGATCTAAAAATCTATTAAATACAGTTAACATTTCTGTTTTAATTTTGTGACTCTTTTATTCTAACTTTTTAAATTTTCAAAAAACTCTTAGGGTTCACAGTAAACCTTTCATGTATTCCATATATATTGAAGAGAATTAATTTTTTTTTAAGAGAGAGATTTTTGCTATAGAGCACATGCGCTTACCAGAGAGATAGAAAGTGAGAAATCATCCTCCAGGGGGATGGAAAGTTCGCAATCCCTTATCTTCCATTCTCCTCTCAGAATCCTGGGCATACACACACACGTGCCCCGTGTGTGAGTCTTAAGTTGCCAGGTCTGGGACTCAAACTGGAATCGACTATATGGGAGTTTAGCAACGCAACCATTCTGCCATCTGCTGGTCCCTTTAAATTTTTTTTTTTTTCAGGGAGAGTTGAAAAGAATTTCACACTCACAAAGGTTATAAGATAGATGAAAGAGAGTGATATGGAGACTGAAAATTTATTAACTTCTTTTGAACTACTGCCTATTTATACTATTCTGAAAATGTATGATCTTTTACATTATTGACTGAATTTGAAAGTGGAAGTGAATTATAGAAACTTAAAGCTAAGCTAGTAATTCAGAGAAGTTGTAATGGATTGCTTCCTATGCTCTAAATGAGAAAACTGAGAGAGAGTCAGAGAGATGAACTGAATTGGCCAAAAACTCAGCTACTTAATTGCAGTACTGAGACTAAGGCCATATAGTCAGGCAGCGGAAATCCTCATCTCTTTTATTTCTTTTTTCTTTTTTAAGAGTTATTTTATTTATCTTTATTTTAATTTGACCAGAGAGGAAGAGAGAGGAAAGTGAGAAAACAAGCTGCCAGGTCCAGGACTCAAACCATGGTTGCCTGTATGGGAGTCCAGTGCCCTTAACCACCATGCTACCTGCCGGCCCCATTTTTTTTTTTTCCTAATAGGAATTTCAGGGAACTCGAGGCGGCATTATCACTCTCTGGGTCTCATGTAGCACCCTCTTCCCAGTCAGCCACCAGTATCATGGCATGCGTGACCTGCCTAAGTAGATCAACTGAAGGATCCTGTAATCTTTTATATGGATCTAGCATTGTTAAGTCACGTTTTATAGTTGTGCCAAGTTTCTTTCTTTCTTTCTTTCTTTCTTTCTTTCTTTCTTTCTTTCTTTCTTTCTTTCTTTCTTTCTTTCTTTCTTTCTTTCTTTCTTTCTTTCTTCTTTAAATTTTCCAGAGGGCATGTGGACTTGCCAGAGAGAGAGAGACAGAGAGGGAGAGGGAGAAAGCGCCTTCTGATGGGGCATGGTCACACTACAATTCTTTCTCTTCCATCCCTCCATCATGTTGGAATTTGGGGCATGCACACACATGTAACAGGTGTGTTTTTCAAGTGGTCATGGCTGGCAATCTAACTGCTTGGTCTGCCATGTGAAATCTGGCATTCTTAATTATTAGGGCAAAGGGCTGGACCATGAATTTCTTGAATTTGAGATTTTCTTCTCTCTGAGTTTGTCTTTTGTGATGTTACTGTAGGTCTTTGTAGAGAGAAAAACAAAACCCAAACAAAAAAAACAAGATGGTTTACTTAGAACTAGACTTACTAGTGACCTAATTTCGATGTATTGCTGAGTCAGGAGGTACTGAATTTGAAACTGAAGTTGTCCAGTGAATAATACCACCTTATGCCATTTATATCAAGGAGCTTTCAATGATTCTTCCCATTCTCTAATTTTAAGGAATATAGATGTCTTTGCATGGAAATTTTTCTTATTTTTCCTTTGAAAAAGGAAAAGAACTTTTTTGAGATTAGTTGAAATGCCAATGGTAGATTTTGTTTTATATATTCCAAATAGTTCCTTCAAGGCCAGTGGTTATTCTGTAACTTTTCTTGTCAAAACAGGGATTGTTTGGAATTTCTTTGATAATCTGCCTTTATTTCAAAGAAAGGAGAATGAATCTAGATTGCAATGCCTTTTCAGAAGGAAGTGTTCAGAATCTTTTCTGGAAGCTATGTATTTCTCTGTGGTTACTACTGACTGAGCTTTGGCGAGTGGTACTGACCTTTTGAGGAGAATATATATTCTTTTTTTTTTTTTGTAAGTTTATTTAGTCCATGTGAGAGAGACACAGAAAAAGAGACACAAAGAGAGAGAGAGAGAGAGAGATAGCATCCCTAACAGGGTCTTAATGTCATGTATCCCCAGCCAGCTCAGATCATGGGTACAGATGAGCCCAGCATACTTAGGGAAGTTTCTGGAAGTGATCTAGTAACCTTTCCATGGAGGTCTGACTTGCAGAGCATTATAATTACTGTTGTGCTATTGTCATGCCCCTGAGAAGGTGATTTCTGATCCACAGGATCAGGAAAGCAATTCACAAATAATCAGAGAACCAGGAAATGTTGGCAATGAGCAAACATGTATTTTGTTGAACAAACGTCAAAGATCAAAGAGATCTTAGAGATAGTTTTAGTCATTCTCTAGTCAATGAATATTACTTACTGCCTACTACATGGTATACCTGGCACCGTTCTAGAAGTATAGTGGTTAATATGGCAGAAAAACTTGAATTTATAATTCAATTTGAGGGTGGTAGTAAGGAAAGAGACATCAAACCATGCACAGCAGAGATATAAGGGATGAGAATTATTAGCAAAAGAACAGTGAAAGAAAACCCTTAAGGTAAGAAAAAACAAACAAACAAGCCAGTATAACTGGAGCATAGAAGATGGAGGATGATGGGGTTTAGGGATGGAGATTGGAGAGAAGAGAGAAATAAGGGTAGAGAGATAAAGACCATGATGAAGATTCAGACTTTATTTATTTATCTTTTTTAGCCCTTGGAGAGAGTGAAGCAGGAGGATAACATCTGAATTATTGCTTTAAAAAGATCATTTTAACTGCTGGGAGTGTCTGTATTGGTACTGGGTTAGCGAGGGAGATGGGAAGTATAGATTGGAGACTGTTGGGAGGCAGTGTGGCAATGATTTGAACTAGAATTTTAGTGGAAATGGTGGGATATGGTCAGTTTTAAGGCATGTTTTAGAGTAAATTGTTCAATTCAGTTGTTACTAATGGACTGGATTTGAGGGGTATATGACGGAAAGAGATTAGGAGTGTTTCTTGGAATTTTGGCTTGAGCACCTGGTTAACACAGTTACCTGTGGTAGGGTGAGTGGGTGATTGGGAAATTTGGGATAGAAGAGGTTCGAGAGTGGAAATAGGTTGCTGCTAAAGGATTTTTTCTCCTCCCCCTCTGTGTTAAACTTGAGATAGCGTTTCAAAATTCAATTGTTTTTGTTAAATAATAGCTGGATATTTGAGTGCTTAGGGAAGTGCTTTGAATTGTATGTCAGTGCTGTATAGATGGTATTTTAAAAAATTAATTAATTAATTAATTAAAATTTGACCAGAGAGGGACAGAGTGAGTGAGAGAGAGAGGGAAAACAGTGAAACAAAACCCTTAAGGTAAGAAAAAACAAACAAACAAGCCAGTATAACTGGAGCATAGAAGATGGAGGATGATGGGGTTTAGGGATGGAGATTGGAGAGAAGAGAGAAATAAGGGTAGAGAGATAAAGACCATGATGAAGATTCAGACTTTATTTATTTATCTTTTTTAGCCCTTGGAGAGAGTGAAGCAGGAGGATAACATCTGAATTATTGCTTTAAAAAGATCATTTTAACTGCTGGGAGTGTCTGTATTGGTACTGGGTTAGCGAGGGAGATGGGAAGTATAGATTGGAGACTGTTGGGAGGCAGTGTGGCAATGATTTGAACTAGAATTTTAGTGGAAATGGTGGGATATGGTCAGTTTTAAGGCATGTTTTAGAGTAAATTGTTCAATTCAGTTGTTACTAATGGACTGGATTTGAGGGGTATATGACGGAAAGAGATTAGGAGTGTTTCTTGGAATTTTGGCTTGAGCACCTGGTTAACACAGTTACCTGTGGTAGGGTGAGTGGGTGATTGGGAAATTTGGGATAGAAGAGGTTCGAGAGTGGAAATAGGTTGCTGCTAAAGGATTTTTTCTCCTCCCCCTCTGTGTTAAACTTGAGATAGCGTTTCAAAATTCAATTGTTTTTGTTAAATAATAGCTGGATATTTGAGTGCTTAGGGAAGTGCTTTGAATTGTATGTCAGTGCTGTATAGATGGTATTTTAAAAAATTAATTAATTAATTAATTAAAATTTGACCAGAGAGGGACAGAGTGAGTGAGAGAGAGAGGGAAAGTGAGAAAGCAAGCTTCCAGATCCAGGAATCAAACTGTGATCCGCCATTAACCAAAGCCTTTAACCACTGTGCCACCTGTTGGCTCCTATAGGTGGTATTTTAAAGCCATGGGATTAGATTGTGTTGCTCAGTGAAAAAAAAGAGATTTTAGGGGTACTTAGAAATGTCACAGAGGAGAAGGAGAAGAGAAAGGAGGTTGAAAAAACATGTCAGTAAAAGGTTAAAAACCATTGAAGTACGGTATAATTGAAGTCTACAGAAGAGGAGACTATCAGACCATAGTAGATGCTGCTATTAGGTGGAGTAAGATGAATACTTACTCTTGTAAGGTGAGGAAATGAGGAGGTGAAGATTAGAAAAGGAGTTTTCCTGTAAAGGGGAGCAGAAAAATAAGGAGGTAGCTGGAGGGCGAGGTGTTGTTAAGATATGTTTATAAACTCATGAGAATGATCTATTAGAGAGGGAAAATATGCAAATTGTGTATGATTTCGGTAGTGATATCCTTGAGACAGCAAGGATTGACAGCAGATAAGAGTCTGGGAATATTTTTGTTGTTACAGGAGAATGGACTGAAGTAGGGTTACAGATGTGTGAGTAGGTTGGTTGATTTTGGTGGGGAAAGGAGATATTTCTCTGTGTCCTTTTTATTTTTTATTTTTTTATTTATTATTTTTTTCGTAAAGTATGTAATCAGATCAGCAGCTGAGAGGGAGTGGGTGAACATTGGAGAAGAGGAGAAGAAGATTCCCATACATAGATAATTTGGAGAGTATAATGTGATTTTTTTATTGGGGGGGGGACAGTTTTAGTACAATTATCTAGAGGTTTTGAATGTCTATTTTAGATTTGTAATGACATAGCTATACTGAGTCTAGCTATATGATTTTTCTCTAACAGTTCAATTTCTTGGGTATGGTCCTAGAATAACGGGCTAATTTGCCTTAACAAAATTGGATTTTTCTAGACTAGTTGAGAAGAAAAGTACAAGGAACCTTCAGTCCTTTTACTTTATGATGAGAATTCTGTGATGAATATTGCCAAACATTCAAATATTTTGAATGCAGGAGAATGCAAAATTTTGGGTTGTCCTAAAAATGTTCATTTAACATGAATACATTTGGATTTCTTTGTGACTTATGCTCCTTGAATACCTCATTTTCAAGGAAATTTGCTTTTGGGTTTGTAATTCTGTTTCTTTTTAGAAGTAACTGTGGGGTGATCTTCATGTTATCTTTTTAAAGGTCTGTCTACGATGGTGAGGAACATGGGCGGTTCATGGAGAAACTTGAAACTCGCATCCGCAATCATGACCGAGAAATCGAGAAAATGTGCAACTTTCATTACCAGGGCTTTGTGGACTCCATAACCGAACTGCTGAAAGTGAGAGGAGAAGCCCAAAAACTCAAAGTAAGGCAATTCTTGTTTCTCTCTCCCATGCTGGGATTTTGATGGCATTACAGCATTGGAGTTGCATTGCTGGTTACATATTTATACTGAAGATTATTATGCAGTAAGAAAGGAAGTTATACTGAAACCCAGATCATTGAGATTATGACTAGTAAGTTAAAAAATCCTTCTAAGACAGTGTTTAATTGGAATAACTACGTGTGGATCAGAATCTGTGCTTGGTAATTGTTCCTTTTCAATTCATTTTAACTCTTTATGTTATCTGCTTCCTTGCTTGACACAAGCTGTTACTCTGCAGATAGAATTTCAGGATGTTGCTATAGATTTCTTTGCAGCATGGCATCTAGATCAAAAGACAGAAAAAACCAATAGTAAGTAGTTGCAGAAGGATTTCTATCAAAACATGAAGGTTCTTTCTTGGGACAGATTCAGGTTCTGGAAGGAGGCCAGTCACATTTGGTGTGATCCTTGGTCTAGCACATTCACTTATCTTGGATAACAGATTTTGTTTATTGATCTTAAATCTAACTGCTTTACTAAATTCATTTATTGCATCTAGTAATTTATGTGTAGTTTTTTGAGTTTCCTATTGATAAAAACTTCTCATGTGATCTGTAACTAATACTTTTATTTTTCTATTTCTTTTAATATTTTTTTCTTATTGGAATTAGAATTAAAATCCTACAAGGATTGTCCTAGGTATGATATTAACTTGCCCAGGAAAATTCATCTAAAGAATATATTGGTAAGAAAAGCAAAGAAATAATTTTATTGAGAGGCTAAGTTGGCTGTTAGGTCTTATAATCTAAAGCTCCCATAAATTAAAAACTCAATTTTACTGCAAAACATGACTTAAATGTACCTTAGACTATTAAATTTATTAATTTATTTTAGTTAGTATAGATTTTTGTGTTTTGCTACAGAAGTATTAATGTTTTTTATTGTGGGGTGTTTTCCTAATCCCCAGTGGGAGATGTTATATAATATACAATAATATACAATGTGTGTCTTATCTTTAAAAAATCTCCAGAATTAAGTCAAAAATATATTGGATCCTGCATTTTTTTTTTTTTAATAATTTTTTTTGCCATCACGTGCATGTGCTTGCTGGAGGGAGAAAGAGACAGAAAGAGGGAAAGTGAGAAATTACCCCTCAACAAGAATAGCCACCTTGCAATTCCTTCTCCTTCATTTGCCTCTCGGGATTTTGGGCATATACCATACATACTTAGCGTCACTTTCAAGCTGCTGGGTCTGGGACTCAAACTGTGGTCGACCACATGGGAATCTGATGCCTTAACCACCATGCCACCTGCTAGTCCCCTTTTGTAGTTTTTTCTTTTCTTTTCTTTTTTTTTTTTTTGCCATAGTGTATGTGTGCTCACCAGAGACAGAGAAAGTGAATAATCACCCTCTCTGGGGGCATGGCCATTCTGCAATTCCTTCTCCATTTTGCTCTTAGGATTTTGGGCACACATGCACACTCACCTGGTGTGTTTTTCAGGATGCTGGGTCCTGAAAACCATGGAATTGGCCACGTGGAATCCAGGGCCTTACTGACCATACCACTTGCTGGCCCTCAGTCTCACTTTTTAAAAATGTTTATAAGGTGGCTATAGTGGTTAAGGCATGGTGATTAAGGTGGTGGACTCCCACTGGCTGACTGCTGTTTGAGTGCCATAACTGGTAGCTTGTGTGCATGTGTGCCCTCTAGCAAATTAAAAAATAGTAACAATGATAAATAAAATTAAGTAAATAATTCTTTAAAAAGATAAAAAAGTTTATGAACCTACATAACGGTATCTGGTCATCTTAAGAAATATAATATTGCCAATACAATTAAATGCCACTTTTTTACCCTCTCAGCTGATTTTTTTCCACCAAGTGGTATGAATTTTTGAAATTTTGAAAGCATATTTAATTTAATTAATACAGTTCCAAAATTTGGCCAGAGAGAGATACAGAAAAAGAGAGGGAAAGTGAGAAAGCAGAGTACCAGGTCCAGGACTTAAACTGTGGTCAGCCCTTTGGGAGCCCAGAGCCTTAACCACCACACCACCTGCTGCCCCCTGCTTGCCCATATTCGTTAATGCTTAACTATTTTAACTTAAAGTAACTAATATCCTGTACCCATTTAAATACCAAATTAATTTCAGAGGAACTAAAAGGTTAAATGTAAAAAAGAAAAAGAAACTAGTAGGAAATACAGGTGAATATATGATTTTGGAAGTAGGAAACACATTTCTAAGCCAAATTCCTAAACTAGAAAGAAAAAAAATTGATTGATATGACTTTAAAATGAAAGAAACTATTTCTACACATAAATTAAAAATTAAAAAGCACGCCAACTGGTGGCATAGTAGTTATGGTAGCTGGATCTAACATGATAGACTGTATAGTTCAGTCTCAGACCCTGGGGCTTGAGAAACACACTGGACCTGTGTATGTGCATGCCCCAAATTCTGAAACAAGAAATGGAGAAGAAATTACAGTGTGATCATTGCTCATAGGGGGAGCTTTCTCACTTTCCTTTTCTCTCTTTCTTTCATTCTGTGAACATATGTACCCTCTAGCAAAATAACCAAAACAAACAAACAAACAAAAGAAGAACAAATAGTAAGTAAAAAATATTTGCAAATACATATGGTAAATATATGGCAAATGATTGATATCCTTAATATATAAAGATTCTTTACACATTAATGGGAACAATGAACAGTTTAGTAGAATACTAAAATTACATGTTAACACACAGTTTACATAAGGAGAAATACAAAGGGAGCTTTACAATTTAGAAATAATTAAAGGAATACAAGTATTAACAATAAGGTGCCACTTAATAAAATGATGGTAAAGATGAAAAAAAATTAAAATTGGTGATGATAACGAAATTGGAATGCCTGATTAGAATCTAGATCGGTGCAGCCTTTGAGAAGAGCAACTTGTTAATAGTTATCTATACTTAAATCTTCACATAATTTTTTAAAGGTTGTTAGTGCATGCAAGGAAGTGCATGTGATATTTTTTATAATAGGTAAAACTCAAAACTGTCCCTAAAAATCATTTAATAGAAAACTATTAAAAAATATGATATTACATCCATTTGAAAGAATAATAAACTTCACATGGAAAGTATTAAAAATGTTTGCTTAATGTATAAGGCAGATTAAAAATATGAACAATATCTTATTTTTATAAAGTAAATATGCACATATTTTAAAATGTACACAATAGTCTGGGCACGTATGTGTGTGTGCCCAAAATCCCAAGAGGAGAATGGAGGAGAAGGGATTATGGCATAGCCATCTCCCCTAGGGGGTGATTTCTTGCTTTCCGTCTGTCTGTATCTGTCTCTCCGGTGAGTTCTTGTGCACTATAGCAAAAACTCTCTCTGAAAAAGAAAATGTACACTATAGCATAAAAAGTTTACAAGACTGTAAACCAAAATATTATTGATTATCCTTGGATAATAGATCATTAGAATGGTTTATTAGTATATTCTCTTTGTATTCCAAATTTCCTGCAGTTTGAAATGAAAATTTTGAACCTTGATTAGAAAACTCTTGGCTGCAGTATGTATACTAAAACAACACTTTTGTTCAATGTGGGAATACAGTAAGTAGGTGGAAATATAGTAAGTAGGTGAAAAACGACAAGGGCTATGATGTGGAGGAAGGAGGAGGAAGGGAAAGGTGGCAGTAATTCCTGTGAGATAAAAGTATCTTTGGACACCAAGACTTCGTGTGTGTGATTGACCCAGTTGTGTGGCACTACTGTAGTGTGACACTACTGGATCAATCCGGTGTGGAATTAAATGGGGAAAACTTGAGATCAGCAGATGGTGTAATGGTTTTGTTGCTGGACTCTCACTTGGCCGACCACGGTCTTAGTCCTGGGCCACGCAGCTTGAAATTCAGTGACTTGAAACTCATGCCAGGAGCGTGTGCGTGCCTGCCCAAAATGCCAAGAGGAGAATGGAGGAGAAGGGATTGCAGCAAGACCATCCCCTTTGGAGGCTGATTTCTTGCTTTCTGTCTCTCTGGCAAGTGCACATACCCTGTAGCAAAAAAATCTCTCTAAAATGGGAAAGGCTAGAATTTTATGAAAGGTTTGGATTCTCTCTCTAAAACGTATGTACATACATGAGAATGTAAGCTGAAAATGATTTCAAATGACTTAATAGCGAAACCCACAGAGTGACTCCTAGAGCATGCTTTTCGATCATTTTCTTGTCATGGCACACACAGTGTTATTTGAATGACAGGCACATAGGGATAGAGGGGATTTGGGAGAATCCAGGGCTTGATCAAAAAATCTTTATGTTTTCTTTATGTGTTATAGGAAAAATAAAATATAGAGTATTAAGATATATTAAGTCTCTCTAGAAATTTTTCAAAAACCCTTTTTATCATTTTAAACTTGCTACCTTGAAAGAACTTTTTTTAAAAAATAATTATTTATTTAATTTTATTTATCATTATGATTATTTTTAAAATTTGCTACAAGGCATTCATGTTCACCAGAGAGAGACAGAGAGAGAGAGGGAAAGCGAGACAGCAAGCCGCCAGGTCCAGGACTTGAACCAAGATTAGACATGTAGGAGTCCAATGCCTTAACCACCATGTCACCTTCTGGCCCTGAAAGAACTATTTTAATACTTAGTTTTATGTTTAAAATGACTATATGTAGATGTGATTAGATTTTTAAAATGATGACTTCTTTTAATTACTCATAGAAGAAGGTAATTAAAGAAAATAATGAACTGGGCTGGCAGGTGGCAGGGTGGTTGGGGTATTGGACTCCCACATGGCCAACTGCAGTTTGAGTCCTGGAATGACCTGGTTGCTTGCTTTCTCACCTTCCCCCTGTCTCTGTCTCTCTGCCTCTCTGGTAAAATTAAAAAAAAAATTAAATGAATAATTCTTTAAACAATGGAACTACTTTTATATCTGTGCGAAAGCATAGACTATTTGGACACCCCTGTGGCCTGGTGGTTAATGGAGTCGGAACTCACATGGCCTACCATGCCATTCAAATCCTGGCCTCAGCAGCTTGAAAAACTTGTTGAGGTGTATGTGTGTGTGTGTGTGTGGGTGCATACCCCAAATCTCAACAGGATGGAGAAATGGAGAAGGGATTGCAGTATGACAGTGGTCCATGGAATACCTCCTTGGCATTTATTACTGATTATTACCCATAACACTATCCAGTTGCTGATAATCACTTGCTGGTTCACAATCATTTCTTCTTATTGCTCTCTTCTTTTTTCAAACTGCTCGGGATGCCTGCCCTGAAGGACCACCGGAGCTGGAGGGAACCAGTTTAAGATGTATGCCTCCTTCAGGCTCTACAGTTACCCGAAAGACTGAGGGGATTAATGTCTAGCAGTACATATGGGAGGCTCTGGTCTAGGGAGTCCGTTTGACCTTGGTTAACAAACTATGAGAAAGAATTTAGAAAATGGAAAAGGATAAGTATTAACTATTATCAATATTATTTAACATAATAATGAAAAGAAAATACCATCTCCAAGGTACCCATTATTATTATTATTATTATTGGAGAGGTTTTTGCTATAGGGCGTGTGTGCTCACCAGACAGACAGAGAGAGAAAGAGAGACAGAAAGTGAGAAATCACCCCCCAGGGGGGATGGCCACGCCACAATCCCTTCTCCTCCATTCTCCTCTCGGGATCTTGGCATGCACACACACGTGCCCAGTGTGAATTTAAGCCACCGGATCCGGGACTCGACCCATGGTTGACTACGTGGGAGTCCAGAGACATAGCCATTACGCTAACTGCTGGTCCCAATTATTATTATTTTTTTAATCTACAGAGTGCACACACACACACACACACACACACGTTTATGCTCTTTGTATCAAAAGAAGTATTAATAGCATCCTGGACTGTTGGTATAGTTAGTTTTCGTTGTTACGTATTGAAATAGTTATTGGATTCAAATAGTTACTTTCTTTCTTACTGAAAACATTGGTTAGGCACCTATGGATATGTTTTAGAACCATGGTTTAGAACCATGAAATCAATTTAATGGACTTTGATCATTATTTTAAACAAAACCTGAATTAAATGGAACAGAATCAAATGGAAAATAAAAGCACATTACATGTAGTAAGGATAAACATTGTTTCTTGAAAATTGTGTTTGTATGTTTTCTGTACTTGTGTACCGAGTTGTGATGGAAAATGTATTTTTTATAATGAGTTTGAGTTAAAAAAATAAGTGAAAAATGGTGCCTTCATAAAGCTATTTAATGGGGGCATTAATAATACATTTGGAAGAACTTATGGAGGAGTAACTTTTAGGAAATCTCTGGTATAGGATAAAAACACACTTTTGGGACCAGCGGTTAGTGTAATGGCTATGTTGCTGGACTCCCACGTAGCCGACCACGGTTCGAGTTTTATTTTTGAGTAATTGCTGTGAGGTGGGATAGCACTGTTACTCAGGGTAACATTCCTTCCCCTCTTCCCCACTGCTTAAAAACTTTTTCTTACATAATCCTGTTTTCTAGCAACATCTGTTTACTAGTTCGAATAATAAGCTTCATTTTTAGGGAGCCACCCTTTTCTTGTGATAGTGCTTCAGATATCTGAAGGGCAACCATTATTCAGGTATGGTGTATAGTGTATAGGACCCAGATATACTATATAGTATTTCCAAATAAATATTTCTCCCTCTCTGTGCTAAAAGTTGTTCATCTGTTTTACATATAGTAACTTTGATCCCCTCTCCAAAACTGTTTCTATCTAATCATGTTTTAGCTTGTCAGTGGCCTTCTTAATACATGGCATCTGCATGCCATTTTTATAATGTGATCTTTCAACCTTACCAGCTCACTTCTTCTTTTTTTTTTAAATTTATTTTTACATTTTTCCACAAACATTTACTTTACATATCAAGAATTTGTAACTCATACCCCATAGTTCTTGAAAGTTAATAAACAACTTTCAAAATTTCAAAATTCTGAGTTTTAAAGATAATGTTCAAAATATTACTTATAATTTTGTCTAATTTTGTTTGTGACTCTATAACAACAGAAACAGTATGGTTTTAAATATTTTTGAGAAAATATTTACATGTCAACTACTCAAATTGTTGAAAAGCAAATGCCCAGCACACTAGTCTCACATAAACCTTCTCAATTCA
>NW_006159809.1:5424118-5431642 GCF_000334495.1 Tupaia belangeri chinensis
TCTCTTCTGTTGAATATGCAGTGTTGCTGTGGTTCAATCTTTCCATTTAAATCCTGGGAGTTAACATTCTACGTTGTTAATTGATATTTCTTGTCCCTAGCATTAAATTGTTCATTTTCTTGGTTGCTTTTTGTTCTCTTATTTCTGTATGTATCTTTAGTCTTACTGGTCGAGCACTCCTTTCAGAATTTCTTGAAGAGTGGGTCTGCTACAGGCAAATTCTTTCAAATCTTGTTTATCTGAAAATGTTTTTATTTTTTCTTTCCATATGAAAGATAATCTTGCCGGGTATAGTGTTCTTGGTTGAAACTGTTTTTCACTTAACACTTTGAATGTATTTTCCCATTCTTTCATTGCTCGCATTGTTTCAGATGAGAGGTCTGAGGTTAGCCTGATAGGATAACCTTTATAAGTAACCTGACATTTCTCTCTTGCCAATTTTAGTAACTTGTCTGTGTAGATTTGGATAGTCTGGCTATGATGTGCCTTGGAGAAGATCTTCTTGGGTTGATTCTATTAGGAGGTCCTTCGTATATCTTGGGTCTGGATATTTGAATGCCTCTTTAGATTTGGAAAGTTTTCTTCCAAGATTTCCTGAATAGATTATCATGCCTTTATTAGTTTTTTTGGGGGGAGAGGTTTTCACTATAGGGCGCGTGCGCTTGCCAGACAGACAGAGAGAGACATAGAGATAGAAAGCGAGAAATCACCCCCCAGGGGGGATGGTCATGCCGCAATCCCTTCTCCATTCTCCTCTCGGAATCTTGGGCATGCACACACACGTGTCCGGCGTGAGTTTTAAGCCACCGTGTCTAGGACGCGAACTGTGGTCCACTACATGGGAGTCCAGCGACATAGCCATTATGCTAACTGCTGGTTCCCCTGAATAGATTATCATTGCCTTTATTAGTTTCCTCACCTTCTGGGATACCAATTATCTGAATGTTTGGGTGCTTAATGACTAGCTCACTTATTCTAGATAAGGGATCAATATGCTCAGTCTTCCAGACCAAGTCCAGCTTGTCTCCTGTTTTTGTATATCAAGTTTTATTAAAACACAGCCATATCCATCATTCATTTGTGCATTTACAAAAATCTACAATGGCAGAGTAGTTACAATGGAAGCTGGCCTGCAAAGCCTAAAATATTTACTAGCTTGTCCTTTGAGGAAACAGATTATCTACCCTTGTTTTAGACAATGCTTCCATTAACCTTTTAGATCTGCAATTTCGGCAGCTACATCACACTCTTAATTCATATTCAGCTCACAGTCCAGTAAAACCACAAAGTAGTTCACATGTGATGCTATCAAGTAAATAATAACCAGAAAATCTAAGGGATTTTTGCCTCTCTGATACCTTATAAAGGTTGTTAGAGGAGGTTGGATTTCATCTGGTCTTTGAAAGAGAGTGTATGTGGTAATCTGCTCTGAAATGATAATTTAGGAATATCATATAGTTGAGGCAGTGATTTCAAAAGCACGTTTTATCAAAAACTAGTTTCTTGAGATGATTTTCAGTAAAAGGATATTAAATAAGTTTGGAAAAATACTCCCTTTCTTGGGCATTTATAATATATGTCATATCTTGTGTGTGTATGTGTTTGTGTGTGCCTATGCACGTGCCGATGTGCATATAGAGAGTACCTATTAACTAACATTTCTTAATGTTCTAGGGGACATAATAGGAGATGCTTGGTTAAGGGAATGATTTAAAATATAAGGAATGGCAATTATTAGTAGAGGCTAGAAAGTCTCTATTAAGGTATGCTTTAGAAATTAATATTGCTCATGTTTTGGTAATGTTTAAGATGATGAGGGAATTACTATTCTTTATAGCTACTTTTCTTAGATCAATTGAGATATCAAAAGTGGCAGCCAAAAAAAGTGTTTACCAGTTCCTTTAAATTCTGAGCTTTGTATGATTTAAAAGCTTATTCACATGTTTTTGACTATTTGATGAAGAGATTATGATGGAAAATGGAAATATGGGAGTGTTAGGAACAGTTAAGAATTTTTGAACCAAAAAGAATTGAGCTAAAACATTTTCTAATGTTAGGATAATGAACGTGGAAAATTTTATTTCCGTTAAAGAGTTCAGTTTATACCTAGCTTTCCCAGGAATATATCGGTGAAAGAAGGAGTATCTATGATAAGATTTGTTCTTCCTAGCCATTATAGAAGTGGCATGGTTCTGTGTAAGTTATTTTTTTTCCCTCCTTACCCTTCTGTTTTCTCTGTAGAGTAAAAGTATTTAGTTATTAAAATACCTTAGTTTGGAATGTACTAAATTAAACATATCTTTTAGTAAACTTTCTTTGAATGATCAAAAGGTCTTGCAAATGTCCATTAGAAAAGTTGATGTAAAACCAAGAGAATGCCATTGGACCAACAAGTGGTAGAATACCGACAATATCTAGCTATCTACCCTTAGTCCTTTCATATTAACGTTTGATCTTCTCTGTTGTCTAAATATATATATATGTGTATATATACATTTTTTTAAAAAATGAGTTTAAATTGTCTTTTCTCCACAGAACCAAGTGACGGATACTAATAGAAAACTACAACATGAAGGAAAGGAAGTAAGGCCAGTTTACTTTTTGAAATAATCTTTTTGCTTCATGTCGTTCTCTTTTGGTCACTTGTAGTCTTCATTTAATAGCTTTCAAACCTATAAGCAGTAGGTTGGTTGCTTTTCCTAAATGTTTATCTGAATTAAAGTAAGGTAGCCACTGGGAAGCCTATTGGAGATGCAGCCTTCTCTAGTTGTGTTTGTAAATCACTGGGTAGTCATAGTATGGCCAGTGCTGTTCACTATTCCTGGAATGTTCTTTCCCCAATATTCACCTACTTAAACTCTTAACTCAAATGCAACCTTGTTACAAACGAGAGTTTTCCAAACCACTTATGTGAAGTCACACCTCATTCCTTGCATTCTTTCATTTTTTAAAATGTTATACATTTATTTTTAGAGAGATTTTTGCTAAAGGGTGCGTGTGTTGCTGAAGAAAGGGGGTGGGAGTGGGGTTGGGGCGGAGAGAGAGAGAGAGAGAGATCACCCCCCTCACCCCTGGGGGGAGATGGCCACATCACAATCCGTTCTCCTCTATTCTCCTAGTATTTGGGCACACATGCATATATGTGCCTGACTTCAGTTTTAAGCCACTGGGTCCAGGACTTGAACTATAGTCATCCATGTGGGAGTCCAGTGCATTAACCACTATGCCACCTGCTTGCCCCCATCCCCTGCATTCATTTTTTACCTTTTCTCACTTTATTTTTTCCATTGCACCAGTCATGCTCTGATACTATTTATCCTACTTAGTTGTTTTTATTTGTCTCCCTCCATTGCAAATTTAGCTCCATGAGGTCATTTTTGTTTGTTTTATTAAATGTTGTTCCCTCCACCTGCCTAAATAGTGACTGTCACAAAGTGGGTACTAGATAATTACTTGTTTAAAAAAATTAGTCTTCGATTCTATTAATTGATATACTCACAGTTTAAACCTTCACAGTTGCAGTATTATTTTATTTCCACTTACTTCATCCTTGGTGGCAGACTGATGACAAAGTCAGCACAGGTGGTGTCAAACAGATGATTTCTTAAAGTTTGCATAGTAACTGGGAAGGCTAGGATGCAAACCCAGTGTTCTACTTGTAGTTAGTTACCATTCTCTATATTAAGCCTTTTGTTTCACTTAAGATTCATTTAGTGTTTAATTTTAATGATGTTTAAGATTAATGTTTGAGGGACCAGCAGCTGGCCTAATGGCTATGTTGCTGGACTCCCATGTAGTTGACCGCGGTTTGAGTCCCAGGCCTGGTGGCTTAAACTCATGCCAGGCACGTGTGCATGCATGCCCAAGATCCCGAGAGGAGAGTGGAAGAGAAGGGATTGCAGCGTGGCCATCTCCCCGGGGGGTGATTTCTCGCTTTCCGTCCCTCTGTCTCCCTCTGTCTTTCTGGTGAGCACATGTGCCCTATAGCAAAAACCTCTCCAGAAAAAAAAGATTAACGTTTGATTATTTTATCAGTGGTGTAACCGGAACCATTCTCTTTTTTTTTTTTTTTTTGCATGGTATCTAAGCAGGTGAAGCTTTTAGGGATGGATATGAGGTGAATGCTGCAAGTGGATATGTAGATTATTACTTTTTAAAAGTTTGTCTCATGTATTCTCAATTCTCCAGAGAGTGCAATTTTTCCAGCTATATTGTGGGATGACTTCAGACAGAAGCCTTTCAAACAGGAGCTGTGGGAAGAAAAATGAGTTACTCTTCACTAAACTGGAACTCTTAGAAAAGCCACAGTTTCTAAGTGTGTGGTTTATTTGTTGAAATTGAGATTTAGTGCAATATCATTTTCAGGACTCATTTGAAGCCATAGTGGAAGGATTATTTTTCTTCAGGAGCCTAGCACTGATGAAAGAAATATAGATCTGTTCAAGTGATTGATGAAACCATAAATCATAAAGAGTCTGAACAGGATTTAGAGAAAATATGCAAAAGTTGTTCTTTTCTCCTGGATAGACCCCATACTTTAAGATTTCATTTTACCTAGCCTTTTCCTAATATAGTATGTATCTTGGGCAGAAAGTAGGAAACTGTGAAGGAGTGTTTTACTATTCAGAAAGGCAGTTCCTTAGTCCACTTGGCAGGTCTTACTATGAAACTGTCTAGGATTTTCTGATGAATTGAACACAGTGTGGAAAAATGTGACTGAGAGCTTTTTATTTACAACTGTTGGCATAATTCAGTTTTTTTTCCCCCCTTTTACCAAGCTGGTAATAGCAATGGAAGAGCTGAAGCAGTGTCGACTACAACAGAGAAATATTTCTGCCACTGTTGATAAATTAATGCTGTGTCTTCCAGGTGAGGAACTTGTAATGGAAGTAGGATTCTTGATGCAATTCTTTTAGCTTTAATTAGTCTTTCACTTCCTCTAAATAATGCTTCTGTGCTCTCTTCTCTCTTTCAAGTCCTAGAGATGTACAGCAAACTGAGGGACCAGATGAAAACTAAAAGGTAATTTTTTTATTGAACTATTTCTAATATCTAAAATTTATGCTATTTAGAGTACTATAAAAATCCACATTTAGCATAAATTTTCAAAATAATTAAGTCTGAACATCTTCTCTAGCTTTTTGTATGTCTATTGTTTTATCCTAGTTTATTTATGCATACTAGTGATATGCTGATAAGATTTATGTATTATGTTTAATGAGCAAAATAATGCTCCTAGTCTGGTTTTTAGATGATCCAGTCTTTTGGGAAAAGCATATAATGGTTTTAGTGTTAGCTGGTTTGAGAAACATGCTTTGGTTAGTATTATCAAAGAAAAAAAGTCGTTGGTTTGATTGTAGTTTATTAGAGTTCTTCAGAGAAACAGAACCAATAGCTTGTGTTTGAGTGTCATTTCTCTCTCTCCGTTTATCTATCAAGACAAAAGTGTTTATTTTGAGAAGTTGGCTCATGTGATTGTGAAGGTTAGCAAGTCCAAATCTACAAGATAGGCCTGAATACTAGGGAAGATGTAATTTTATAGCTTGAGTACCTTTTAATTGGGTGAGATCAGCCTTTTTTTCTCTGAAGATCTTCAGTTGTGACTGAATGACGTTCACTCACATTATGGAGGGTGATTTTCTTTACTCATAGTTTACTAGTTTAAGTGTTAATCTTGTCTAATAGATATCCTTACAGAAATACCTAGAATAATGTTTGACCAAATATTTGCCTATTTAGGCCAGTAGGTGGAATGTTAGTTAAGGCACTGGATTCCCACATGGCTGACCATGGTTTGAGTCCTGGACCTGGTGGCTTGCTTTCTCACATTCCCTTTCTCTTTCTCTCTCTCTTTCTCTGTGTGTGTGTCTCTCCCTGGCGAGCATATGTGCCCGATAGAAAATTAAATAATCAGGACCAGCAGATGGTGTAATGGTTACATTGCTGAACTCCTATGTAGTTGACTGTGGTTCAAGTCCCAGATCTGAGTTTAAAACTCATGCTAGGCTTGTGTGCATGTGTGCCCAAGATCCCAAGAGGAGAATTGAGGAGAAGAGTTTGCAGTGTGGCTATCCCCAATGGGGGGTGATTTTTCCCATTCTGTATCTCTGTCTCTTTCTGTCTCCCTGGAAAGCACATGTACCCTATAGCAAAAATCTCTCTCTCTAAAAAAAAGAAAATTAATAATAATAAATAAGATAATTTGTCTATTGTGGCCCAGTCGAATAGATGCATAAAATTAAGCATTAAAAGGGGTAAGGTCAAGGTTAAATTCAGAGGATTTGTTTCCTATGTATTGTTTTCTTCTAGTTTTATTTCAGAGGAAACTTTTATAGCGACTCTTTGTCTCTTCTTCCCAAACTAGAGTAAGCATCACTTTCTTTGCCATGCGGTACCCTGCAGGATAATGGGGGTATGTAAAGCTATAAGATAAATTTGGTACAGTTTCTTGGAATGTTAATTTTACTTTGGTTCTAGGAGAAAAGTATGCAATTAAAATGTATTTGCTATTGAAATAAATGTTGTGGATAAAATTTCCAAGTTCTCAGGAATTTTGAATCTAAAGCATCAGGCATCAAAATGTTTTGTTTCTTGGGATTGTTTCCAGATTCCCTTCTTCTGTTTAGGAGGACATGTTCACATAAAAGAACACAGGTAGAACACTATGAGAAGTTCTGTTTAATGAAATAGAAAAGCAGTATTATTTCTCTAATAATTTTTTAGTAAATTTCTAAAATTACATATTATTTATATGTTATAAATACATATGACATATAAAAATATCAGGTTGTTGGAAAGGTCATGATGCTTTTTTTCATAGAAAAACAGAAAAATACCTTATATCTTTTTTGATGACCATGTCTGTGTCTATATCTATGTACCTCTATATATAATCTCTCTCTCTCTATAGATGACTCTCTCTCTCTCTATATATATATATAAAATATACATATATATATAAATTATATCTCCATATATTTATCTATCTATCAATAGATAGATAAATTTTATCTATAATTTTTAAGTAGGTCTTTTTTAATGCATTTTTTTAATTTCAAGAAAAACAGTTTTAGTTTTAATAGATCAAAATCAAAAAATGTTAAGAGAAATTTGCTTAAGATTTACAGCCAGATAAAAGGTTAGGATTCAGTTGAAGTAGTAGGTAGATGAACCTATCTACAGTTGAAGAGAAGTCAAAAATCCTTAAATCTGGAAATCAAAGCATAGAAGAAAATCAATAGTATTTTAATTTAAAGTAAAAAAATTCTATTTCACTAGTTCAGTCTCATGTAATTAATCTCTCTTCTATTGAATTTACAGTGTTACTGTGGTCTGATCTTCCCATTTAAACTATAGAAGTTAACATTCAGCTCTGGACTTGTCCCTACCACTAGACTGGTCATTTTCTTGGTGGTTTTTGTATTCTTATTTCTGTGTCCAACTTTAGTTTTCCTTGTATAGCACTCCTTTCAGCACTTCTTGGAGTGCTGGTCTGGTGTTGGTAAATTCTTTCAGGTTTTGTTT
>NW_006159809.1:5431688-5446974 GCF_000334495.1 Tupaia belangeri chinensis
GATAATCTTGCTGGGTATAGTATCCTTGGTTGAAATTGTTTTTTTATGTAACATCTTGAATTTATTTTCCCATTCTTTCCTTACTTGCATTGTTTCTGATGAGAGATTCCGACGTTAGCCTGATGGGATAGTCTTTGAAAGTAACTTGACATTTCTCTTTTGCCAAATTTAGTATCTTGTCTCTGTCTGTGGTTTTGGTCAACATGGCTATAATGTGCCTTCGAAAAGATCTTAGTTTATATTTTGTGGAGTCTTTTGTATTACTTGGGTCTGGATATTTGAATGTATCTCTAGATTTAGAAAGTTTTCTTCCAGGATTTCTTGGAATAGATTATCAATGTCTTTATTAGTTTCTTCACCTTTTGGGATACTTATGATCAGGATGTTTTGGCATTTAATGATATCTAGTATTACTCATATGTTTTTCTCATTTTTTGGGGGGTTATTTTCTCAGTCTTTTTGGTGAATTTTTCTAGGTCAGAGGTTCTATCTTCTACATCTGAGATTCGATCTTCTGCATGATCTAACCTGCTTTTAATACTTTCAAGAGAGTTTTTAACTTCTTGTATTATAGCCTTCATCTCTAATAATTCTGTTTGATTCTTTTTTGTGATGTGTATTTCCTCTTTCACATGGTACAAGAATTTCCTCACCTCCAGGAACTCATTGTCTCTTTTCTCCTGCATCTTCTGGAGTTCATTGTTTCTCTTCTCTTGCATCTCTGTTATTTTTGTCACTGTGAATATTTTAAATGATTTATCTGACATTTCCACAAGTTCCCTTGTATTCTCTGTGAGGAAGAGGAGTTATTCTTTTCTCTTAGGGGAGAGATATTTTCTTGGTTTCTCATATTTCTTTTGCCTCTGTGGTACTTTCTGATCATCTAATAAATTATATGTTTTTTTCCTAGTTTTTGGAGTTAAATTTGAGCATTCAGAGGTATATGGGAGTTGGGCACCTGCAACCTCTAAAAAGGACCATTTTTCTCCCTTTGTGGAGCAGATTCAATGGAAATTAAGGATTCATCTGACCCTAAAAGCCAAATATTCAGATACTTGACTACTGTGCACCTAGTTCTGCCTAGAAACTCAGTGTGTGGATGCCGAGCAGAAACGTGAGAAAGGTAAAAAGAAAAAGAAAAGGAAAAGAGAAAACCGAGAGAGAGAGAGAGAGAGAGAGAGAAAGAAAGGTTAAAAAAAAAAAGAAAACATATAAAGCAAAAATTGAAACCCACGTGGTGCACTAGTGTACTGCACAAAAGGGGCCACTCAGAACTCGGATATAGATGGCTGGTGATTGGCTTGTCCTATGAAAGCTGGTGGAAAGGTAAACATTAGCAAGATATAAGAGTGACGGATTGCTAAGAAGTTTAAAATAAAAGAAAAGAAATTAAAGAGAGAGAGAGACAGAGACAGAGACAGAATAAATAGGGTGCTCTAACCTGGCTCCCGACTAATCTATTATATGAATAATCCACATTTGTTCTTCTAATTGAGTGGTTGTCATGCGTGCTGTTCACCAATATTTCTAGCTTAGCTTTCTTCTGGCATAAGGTAAGATTTTATTTCCTGTGCTCTGTGTGTATGGGTTGGGCCATATGGTTGCTTTTGATTGGCTACGATGTGAGTAGAAGTGATATTATCACTTTTTGGGCTTAGCATTTAATTTCCAGTGCAGGTACCTTTAGAATTCTCTTATTTTCCTTTGATCATGACAAATGGCAGTTTTCAGGATGGAGATTGAGTCCCTGAGTAACTTAAATGAGCAGAGCTTCCTGCCTACTTGTTGAGAATGTGTAACATGAGAAAGTTTTAAATCTTTTTTTTTGAGCTACTGAGATTTTTGGGGTTGTTTTTTTCCTACAGTATAACTACCATGAGGGCATTTGATATGTTTCCAGTTGTTTGCTATGGCAGATAATGGTATAATAAATGTCTTTGTTCATGTGTGTTTGGACTCATTCAAAGGTTCTTGAGAATACTGCCCTTCAAATGTTGCTATGCATATAAATCACATTCTTTAACTGTAGATTCTGATTGAGAAGGTCTAGAGTAATTCCTGAGATCCTAAATTTTTCTTTTTTTTTTTTTTTTGAGAGGTTTTTGCTACAGGGTACGTGCGCTCTCCAGAAAGACAGAGAGAGACAGAGAGACAGAAAGTGAGAAATCTCTCTCTAAGGGTGATGGCCATGCCACAGTCCCTTCTCCTCCATTCTCCTCTTGGGATCTTGGGCACACATGCATGCGTGCCCGACGTGAGTTTAAACCACCAGGTCTGGGACTCAAATCACGGTCAACTATGTGGAATTCCAGCAACGTAGCCATTACGCCAACTGCTGGTCCCGAGATTCTACATTTTTCAACCAAGGTGATGTCAGTATGGTTTAGGGTTTATACCTAGAAGGAGATGTATCAAAGAAAGGATATTCATGCCTTTGATCTTACTAGCTATTTTCCAAAATGATTTACTCATTTACCCTTCTCCTAGCCTTTTATTGGGGGTCCTGTTACTTTCCTCTTGGTAACATATTGTATATAGTCAAACTTTTTGGATTTAGCCAGCATGATAATGGTAAAATGATAGATCACTGGTGCAACTTTTCAGTTCTTTGATTAGATTATTAATGAGATAGCTTGTAGGCATTTGGGTTTTCTTTCATATTGTTGCGGAAAAATGGACATCGAGAATTGAAACGTGACACTCCAGAGAGAAAGGAGAACTCTTTATTGCATTGGTGGGCATGAAGGAGTTAACACTCTGAATCTCCATCCCGGGTTGGGGAGTTAGCCACAGCCTTTTATGGGGGACATGGGGAAAGGGTGAGTCTCAGCAGGCTAGGGGTATCTTATTGGGAAAAGGGGCCTAGGATTTGCCCCAAAAAGGGAAGTGGCAGATAAGCAGGGTGTCTAACTTCTCAAGGTCTCAGGTTGCTTTTATCCCTCAAAGGGGAGGGACAGCGAGTTTGCAGAGGAATGGGAAATTTCAGTAATTACCGGCCTTGGGCTATTTGAGAGTTCTGGGCCTCTCCACATCAATATATTGAGTTGTCGGAAAAGTCATGTGTTTTCTATGCAAAAATGTGTCATGACTTTTCTGATGACCCAATACTTTGTATGTTTTTCTCTTAGATTGTCTGTTTTTTCCTTTCTTTCTCTCTGTCTCTTTCTCTCTCCCCCTCCTTCCTTTCTTTTACCAGAGGGTACTTGTGCTCCTCAGAGAGAGACAAAGAGGAGAGGGAAAGTGAGAAAGTACCTCCTTGGGTCATGTCGTGCTGCAATCCTTTCTCCCCCATTTCTCACTCTTTTTGGGATTTTGGATGTGTGCACATATGTACCTGGACTATTTTTTAAGAACTCTGGGTCTAGGATTTGAACTACCCAGTCAGCCATGTGGGATTCAGCTGCCTTAACCACCAGGGTAATGACTTTTTTACTTGTTGGAATTTGTTATGTACTTTGACTCTTTTTCCAATTATATGCTATAAATACTGACTTCTAATTCATGGTTTATCTATTAACTGCACACTTTGTACTTTTTGTGGTATAGTTTAAGTTTTTATGTAGTCAAATTTATTTGTATTTTAAAATTTTTATTTTAGTTTTTTAAGTTTATTTGTTTATCTTGTGAGCTAGAGAGAAAGAGATAGAGACCAGTCCTCTGACAGGGTTTTGATACCATGATCTACCTCTAATCTTTAGCCAGTCCCAGATCACAGGGACATGTGCACCCAGTGTGCTCAGGGATTTCTCTTGATTTGAACTGGAAACCTTCCCAGGTGGGTTGTTTGGTAAAGGCATTGTGTTTTACTGCTGTACCACTGCCCCCTCTCCCCATTTTACTTTTAATCAGTCTCAAGTATCAGTCTCAAGTTTAGTGTAAATAATGTTTTTGGTCTGAATCAGTTGAAAATAATTTGTTAACATGACACACCATCATCCCTAAATACTTAGTATGATTTTCTACAGATAAAGACATTTCCTATGTAACTACAATACGACAGAAAATGAAAATTACTAGCATCTATTCTTCATACCCAATGCAAATTTTGCCAATTATCTTAATCTTTATAATGTTCTTTATAGCAAAAGAATCCAGTTCAAATCACATGCCTCATTTTTTTCTGTTTGGTTTAGGGTATGCTTAGGGTATGCTGGAGAGAGACAGAGAGAGAAGAAAAGTGAGAAAGCACTCCCCCCACCCCATGGGGGATGGTGACGCTATGGTCCTTTGTTCTTCATTTCTCCTTTTTGGAGTTTGGGCAGGCATGCACACATGCCTGGTGTATTTTTCAAGCCGTGGGTCTGGGACTGGAACCACACAGTTGGCCATGTGGGATCCAGGCACCTTAAACATCATGCTGTGGGCTGGGTTGGCCCACATGCTACACTTAGTTGTCATAGCTCTAATCTTTTTCCGTCTCAACTGTCCTTTCTGTGACTTTCATGATCTTGTTACTTTTGAAGATTACAGGCCAGTTATTTTGTAGAATGATCTTGTGTTTTAGAAAAGATATCATCTGACATCTCTGTTTTTAAATTAGACTGTTTAGATATTTTTACAGTTTAGTGCAATTATCGATATTTGGGTTTAAAGATACTGTCTTCTAATTTATGTTTCATTTGTTCTTTCTGTGCTTTGTTCCTTCTCTCTGCTACTGCCTTCTCTCCTCTCCTTTCCTTTCCGTTGCTTTCCTTTCCCTTTTTCTTTCCCTGCTTTCTCCTTCTCCTCTCCCCTCCCATCAGCAACTTATGAGATTTCCGATTTCCACATTCTAGGTAATACTTCTTACTGTCTGCTTTTTGATTATTGCCATGGTGGTGGGTGTGAACTGGTGTCTCATTGTTCATCTCCTTTTTAAAATTTAGTCACTTCCTTCCTTCATGAGTGAGAGAGACAGTGACAGAGAGAGAAAAGGAGAGAGAGAGAGATAACTGAAACAGTCCCCATGGAATCCACCCCAGTTCAAATCAATTCTGGACCACAGGCACGTGTTTCCATCATGTACAGCGAAGTCTCCAGTCATAAATCTAGAACCTTCCCATGTCAGTCACTTGGCAGTGAGTGATATTACTGCTGTACCACTATCTGGCCCCTAATCTTCATTTTTGAAAAATATTTTTGATTGATATAGATTATGTTTATACTTTTACTAGTTTGCAAGACATAATCTCATTGTCTTGTGGTTTAGGTATTAGGTTGTTGGGAAAGTCGTGATGCATTTTTTGTGTAGAAAAACATAGAAAAATACTTCATGACTTTCCTGATATCATAATAGTTTCTGGGAGAGGTATATGAACAGTCTTACTTTTGTCTCTCTTTGTATCTTTTCTCCAGCTCTTGTAAAACATTGTCTTTGTCATTTGATTTTAGCAGTTGATTTTGATGCACTTTGGTGTAAATATGTGTGGGTGCACTCACACATGTGTATATTTATTTATCCTGCTTGTGGTTTGTTTAGTTTCTTGGATCTGTGAGTTTGCAGTTTTGGTAAAATCTGGAAAATGTACAGACATTATTTTTCCAACATTTGTTTTTTTCCCTTTCCCATCATTGTTCTGGGACACTGTGTTGTTGGAAAGCTTGTAGGCCCATAGGTGAATTGATTATTTATTATTTTTTTCTCCCAGTCTTTCTTCTGTTCTTTATTTGAGATGCACTTTATTGCCATGTTCAAGTGAACTGGTCTTTCCCTCTTTATATTATCTAATTTTATTTTTTTACTGCTAGTACATACACAAATGCATGGGTATGTACAAGTGAAGTGCTCTTGACACGGTCTCGGCATGAAGCTATTCCCTTTCCCCAGCCCTCCAGTTCCTCATAAGTCTGGGCACTTGAACTCAACCCCAGCGTGTTTCAAGCAGACCTAAAGGATCTGAACCCACATTCAGCCTTGCAGGGCACTTGCTTTATTGCTGTGGCATGATGGCTGGGCCTAATCTTTTAATCTCATCCAGTGAAATTTTCATTTCAGATAATATAATTTTTATGTTTAGAAGTGCTGTTTGTTTTTTTAATATGATTTTTTATGTTTTATTTCCCATGTTATTTTACGTAGTTTCAATAACTGTTTTCATGTTTTTTTTTTTTTTTTGCTACTTCTGCCAATTTTGGCATTTTGGGATCTCTATAATTTCTTTTCATGTGGTGGTATTTTTTTTTTTTTTTTTTTTTTTTTGACATGGGTGTGTGCACTCACTGGAGAGAGAAAGGGAAAGTGAGAATTCATCCCTCAGTAGGGACGGCCATGCCTCAATCCCTTATCCTCCATTTTCCTCTTGGGATTTAGGGCATGCATGCACTCATGGCTGGCATGATTTTCAAGCTACTTGGTCTGGGACTGAAACTTTGATTGGCCACATGGGAGTCTAGTACCTTAACTACCATATTACCTGCTGTCCCAATTGTTTGGTTCTTATTTCTAGTAATTTTTGATTGGATGATGGACATTATAATATGTTGATGAAGATCTTGATTGGAGGACCTTATTTTTTATTACCAAGTATTGGACATTTTTAGGGCAAATAAGTTGTAGATCACTTTGATCTCTTCAAACCCTACTTCTAAGGTCTTTTAGGCCCTTCATTCTAGGGGCAGTTTAGCTTTCTAAGTAAGAATTGATTCCTCTGTAATCTGCTCTGAATAATTCAAGTCCTTAAGACTCCTTCACTTTGGCTATTCAGGGTTTGAGTTTATCTTCGTCTGAGCTCCTTGAAGTGTTCATATTACACCTCCCCAGTTGATCTCTTTCTCCTTCCCTTCATTCATTTCTTCTTTCTTTTTGCCTATCTATTTGGAATTTCACTTTTCCCATATCTAGCCTATTATTACTCAGCAAAGTCTCAAGGGAACCCCTGTGTAGATTTCTCTAGAAGTATTTCTGCAATGCTTTCTTTTGGGGAAGATTTTTGCTCACAAGTTATCACAACTCTTTGACCTACTATCTTTGATTTTTTTTTTTTTTTAATGTCTGCAAGGCTATAGGAGTGTTTGAATTTTTTCTGACTGTGTCTACAATCTAGAAATCATTGTCAGATAAATAAGCCAGATGATTATTAAACTCGCCTTGTTTGTTTCTCCTTTTTCAGAGAGCAGAATTGTGTTGCCTGATGTCCAATGTGTGAAAACACTTGCTCTGTGTGTGTATAAAATTTAAAAATTTTCTTTATTTGCTAGAGGGTTTGTGTGCTTGAGGGCAATAAGGAAGAAAGCATTCCCCCCCCCCCATAGGAAATGACCATGCTGCAATTCTTTTTCTTCTGTTGCTCCTTTCTTCTGGGATTTTGGGCGTGCACATCCACATGTCTGACATGTTTTTTAAGACACCTGGTATAAGACATGAACCACAGGGTTCATGTGGGATCCAGCTGCTTTAACCACTGCTGGCCCAGTTGTAATATATTTTAGCCACCATTCCACTTGCTTACAAAATAGGAGGCCAGATCTATTCCTTATTACAGCTTCATGGCTGGAAGCCTAGTTTTTTTATTTGAAATTATAAATACTGATTATCCTATTGGAGTTTATGTTCCCTTAGGGAAGCATTGGACCATCATTTTCTCTCTAGTACATGAAAGGGATTAAATATTTGTTCATGATGCTCTTTGATTAATAAAGGTACTAATATTTTCTTGTGGTGAAAAATATTTCATGTTTGTTCATACTGTGAATTTTAAAAAAATTCTTATAGATAGTGGTGGGTCACTCTTAAGGATCACTTAATGGATTTAAAAAATGTTCTTTTGATACAGTGAATGTGCCATAGTGCACAATAACAGTGGATATTGTTGAATGAATAAATATTATTGGTAACTAAAAAAAAAACAAAAACAAAAAACAACCTTTTGAGAGAGTTTCATGCCATCGCAAGAAAATACCAAAGATATATTTGCTTGCAATCAACATTCCTCTTCTCATGATACCATTCAGTCATGTCTAAGTTATTTTATCTTAGTTATTCAGTTTATAGGAGTATTTAGACATCTTTTCTTGTCTTCTTTCCTTTTATTTCCTACTTCTGTTTCTTTTATGTCTGCTTATATTTTTATTAGAGAGTCTGCATGGAGAGAGGGAAGAGGGTAAGTACATATGCAAATGAAACTAAGAAATTTGGCTTTTGATTGACTTTTAGTAATGTTGGGAGGTGTTTGAACATAACATTAAAATCTAGTTTTGAGGGACCAGTAGATGGCATAATGGTTGCGTTGCTGGATCCCACGAAGTTGACCCTGGTTTCAGTACTGGACTCAGTGGCTTAAATCTGATGTTGGGTGCATGCGCATGCATGCCCTAAATCCCGAGAGGAGAATGGAGGAATAGGGATTGCAGCATGGCCATCCCCCCCCCGGAGGGTGATTTCTTGCTTTCTGTCTCTCTGTCTCTGTTTGTCTCTCTGGTAAGCACACCCACCCATAGCAAAAATCTCTCTCTAAAAAAAAGAAAATCTTGTTTAGAATTTATGTGGCCACTAGAACCAGAGTTTTTTCTTTTGGTGTCTGTTGCACAGGTGTTTAATTGACTACTGTTATTTAACTTGTCATTGATATGGAAATACACTAAAAATTTGAATAATTTTTTGATCTGGTATAGTTGGAATATGAGTATACTAGGGAAGGGACAATGGGGCTATAAGGTGACATTCTTTATTGTAAGAAATTACTGGGTTTTGTACTAATTAGCCTTGAAAAATATAGAGCTGACAGACCAGGACAGACCAGATGTTTTCAGCATGAGCCACGTGTCTCATCAACAAATGTGCCTTGTGTCTGCAGGCAACATTGTTGGATTTTTCTCATTGTATAAACAATGTTCCAAAATATAACTAAACCCCAAAGGGTGTTTATCTTTCTGGCTTAATTTCTGGCTTTCTATCCATTCTAAAGTTTCTCTCTAGAGGAACTGCATTTTATTACACATAGCTCTTCATACCTAATTGCAGAATAAACACCATTCTGTTTATACTAAGCCATGTGAATTGTATTCTTTTTGAGTCTGTAGAATTTTAATAAAAGCAACGATCTCAGATTTAACTATATTTGTACTTTCATTTCTAAATTTAGGGAGAATAAACCTCTCTTCCCTCCATTTATTTGGACTAAGATTTTAAGTTTTAGAATACATGAGGGAAAACATGAAAAAATGAAACAAGTAAAACCAGTCTCTAGATTTTAGTGTTTGTAGTACTCAGTGCATTGGAGCAAAAAGAGCTTAAATATCTGCTGTGAAAATTATCCTGGATGTCCAAAGTAGGACTTCTTTATAGGAATGGAATTTAACTTTATTTACACTAACTATGTCAAGGGAAATGTGAAAATTAGGAAAATAAAAGCACAAAGAAGAAAATTATCATTCATAATATTGTTGTCCAAAGGGAAAAAATATGGTTAACAGTTTTATAAGCATTTTTCTGTGCACTCGTGCATTTAGTGATGTATGTCTAATAGATGCATACATATTCATAATTTATACATATAAACATATTTATAATTTTTATTTTTAGATTTTTGTTCCAGAGAGTGTGTGCTTGCTGGAGAGAGACAGAGACAGAGAGACTGATAGTGAGAAATCACCCCTCCCCCCCTGGGGATGGCCAAGCCTGCAATACTTTCTCCTCCATTCTCCTCTTGGGATTTTGGGCATGCATACACATGTGCTTGGTGTGTGGGTTTCAAGGGATGGATCTGGGACTCGAACCTGGTTGGCCATATGGGAGTCCAGCACCTTAACCACTACAATAGGAAGAGCCAACATGTGGGGGAAATGTACACTACACCACCTTCTGGCCCCATGTTTATAATTTTGGACAACATTATTATTACACCTGTAAGATCTATTTTTTAAAATGGTGTACCATTTCTGGAGGTATTGCAATGCCAGTAGATGAGTGGATTGGTGGAGCAAACTCTCATTCCATCTCCTTGCTTCTAAAAGCTATTTAATATATTATTATTTAATAGAGGACATATCAAATTAATATAATAAGGGCAGATACAACACTTGATCTTAGCCACAAGCCTGAGAAGCAATAGATCTGTTTTTTGAAATGATTTATTTATTTTCAAAATGATATATTTGTTTATTGAAATAATTTAACATGCTGCTATTTCATTAATTTACTACATTAATATATCATAATGCATTTAACAATGCCTTGTTATTAGACAGTGAGGTTAATTTTTTAGTGACTTTTTAAAAATAATGATTTATTTAATTTTATTTATTCATTCATTTATTTTAATTTGATTGGGGTCAGAGGAGTGAGAAAGCAAGCCATCAGGTCTGGGACTCAAACTGTGGTCAGCTGTGTGGGAGTGTCCGGTGATTTAACCAGCACATCACCTGTTGGTCCCCAAGGTTAATTTTTAAAAAAAATTTCTATTTTAAGGACCAGCAATTAGCTTAATGGCTATGTCGCTGGACTCCCACGGAGTCGACCGCAGTTCGAGTCCTGGACTCAGTGGCTTAAACTCACGCCGGGCGCATGTGCGTGTGTGCCCAAGATCCCGAGAGGAGAATGGAGGAGAAGGGATTACGGCATGGCTATCCCCTCTGGGGGGTGATTTCTCGCTTTCTATCTCTCTGTCTCTCTCTGTCTGTCTGGCGAGTGCACACACCCTATAGCAAAAACCTCTCTAAAAATTTTTTTTTTCTATTTTAAGTAACTCCGTATTTGAGGCTTATACATGTTTTTGCATATATTTTTTTGAAAATGCCATTATATAGAAGAGTTGCTTTGCTAAAATTCTTCATTGAAAGCTCATATCGTTAATAAAAATTTGTTTACCAGAGACTGTGCATTATCATTTACTGAAACTCTTCATAATAATTCATCTTCTCTTTTAAGAAATCTTTGGTAGTTTGAGTTACAAAATTATGTTTTTGACTTGCATTTGCTCACATATCAGTTCAACTTTTCTCCCACATGTTGACTTTTTTGTTCTTTTATGATTTTTCTTCTCTTTTTGTTTTAGTTTTTTGGGATAGAGCATGTGTGCATGCGAGAGAGAGAGAGAGAGAGAGAGAGAGAGAGAAGGAATGTGAGAAATCACTCCCAGCAGAACCTGGGCACTGGTGCATGTGCCTTATGTGTCTCATGCTGACCGGGCTAGGGATTTGAACCACAGTTGACAGACGGGATCCATTTTCTCTTGAGTAGCACATTATCATTGCACTGGGGAGCCAGGCCTTCATTTCTTTCTTTTAAAAAACAACTAGTTTATTACCTTTGTATATATAAGTTATAGATAATCCTTACCAGTTTATTTCCTCATTGTTCTTTTTTCTTAAGTGCCAGAGGGTGTATGTATAAGAGAGACTGGACCCTCAAATGGGTCCTGATCATGCTGCAATCCTACTTCCTCCAGTTCTCCATCCCATCAGAATTTTGGGCGCACCTATGCCCAGTGTGTTTTTCAGGCTGCTGTGGCTGGGATTTGAGCCCTAGTTGGTCATGTGAGATCCTGCTTCCTTTGTGTAGCTGTTAAATGCTGTGCTATAGAACTGGTTGTATTTCCTCTTTATTCTTACTATATTCTTTTAATGCATAACTTATTTTGACTTTACCTAGTCAACTTTATCAGTCTTAATTTTATTTGTTTTCCCATTTAAATATTATTATGAGAGGCCAGCAGGTGGCGTAGTGGTTAAGATGCTGAACTTCCACATGGCTGACCATGGTTCAAGTCCCTGACCTGGAGGCTTGGTTTCTCATGTTCCCTTTCTCTCTCTGTCTCTCTCTGGCCAAATTAAAAATAATAATAACAAATAAAATTTTTTAAAAATTGTGAATTATCTGTCTGTTTGCCAGCATTATTTCCTGTTTTGAAGTCTTTTGCAGCTCATAATAATATAGCCATTTCAACTCTTCTTTATTTTAATTGGCCAGAGGATGTGTGTCTTCACTAGATAGAGACACACAGAGAGAGAAAGAAAGTACTCCCATGAGGAATGGTCGTACCACAAGATCTTCTCCTCCATTTCTCCCACTTTTTGAGATTTTGGGCATACATGCATACGTGTCTAATGCGTTTGTTAAGCCACAGGTTTGGGACTTGAACTGCATAGTTGGCTTTGTGGAATCCAGCTCTCCCAACTACCAGGTTAGGGGCTTACCCCTGTTTCAACTCTTTTATAGTTACTTTTTGTATGGTACATCTTCCACCTTTTACTTTCAACCTATTTGTATCTTTGAATTTAAAGTGTGTTTCTTTTTTTGAGAAGTTTTTGCTGTAGGGAGCGTGTGCTTGCCAGAAAGACAGAGAGACAGAGAGATAGAAAGCGAGAAATCACCCCCCAGTGGGGATGGCCATGCCACAATCCCTTCTCCTCCATTCTCCTCTTGGGGTCTTGGGCACACATACACATGTGCCCAGCATGAGTTTAAGCCACCAGGTCTGGGACTCAAACCACGGTCAGCTACGTGGGAGCCCAGTGACATAGCCATTACACCATCTGCTGGTCCCCTAAAGTGTGTTTCTTATAGGCAGTATGTGATTGGCTTATACTTTTAAAATTCCATTTGATAGTGCCAGCAGGTGACGTGGTGGTTAAGGTGTTGGAGTCCCACATGACCCATCACGGTTTGAGTACAGGAGCTGGTAGCTTTCTTTCTTACTCTTTGATGAGAGCATGTACCTTATAGCAAATTAAACAATAATATTAATAAATAAAATTTAATAGTTCTTTAAAAAAATTCCATTTGACAATTTGTGCCTATTTAGTGGGATGTTTAGTCCATTCACATTTAATGTAATTATTGCCATAGGGTGGGCGCCACCATGCCCAATGTAATTATTGATATGGTTGGCTTTTGCTTTCTGTTTTCTGAATTTCACAGTCATTCTTATTCTCATCCCACCTTTAATGTCTTCTTTTGTGGTAAATATTTTGTACTATTTTGATTTCTTTGTTAATTTAAAAGAAAGTTTATTTCTTTCACAAAAGAGAGACAGAGATATAGAGATAGAAAGAGGTACCCCTGGTAGGGTTCACACACAGTATTCCGTTCCCAGCTTCCATTCCCTGGTCTGTGACCCATATCACGGACACAAAGATGTGCCTTGTATGATCAGAGAGGTCCAGGGATGTGAACTCAGGACTTCTCCCACGTGGATCTTGTTATGTTACTACCGTACCACAGTGTGATTTCGACTTTTGCTAACATTTGTTTTATTTTATTGTTTTTCTTTTTAGAGATTTTATAAAAAAGAAGAGGGTGTATGTATAAGAGAGACTGGACCCTCAAATGGGTCCTGATCATGCTGCAATCCTACTTCCTCCAGTTCTCCATCCCATCAGAATTTTGGGCGCACCTATGCCCAGTGTGTTTTTCAGGCTGCTGTGGCTGGGATTTGAGCCCTAGTTGGTCATGTGAGATCCTGCTTCCTTTGTGTAGCTGTTAAATGCTGTGCTATAGAACTGGTTGTATTTCCTCTTTATTCTTACTATATTCTTTTAATGCATAACTTATTTTGACTTTACCTAGTCAACTTTATCAGTCTTAATTTTATTTGTTTTCCCATTTAAATATTATTATGAGAGGCCAGCAGGTGGCGTAGTGGTTAAGATGCTGAACTTCCACATGGCTGACCATGGTTCAAGTCCCTGACCTGGAGGCTTGGTTTCTCATGTTCCCTTTCTCTCTCTGTCTCTCTCTGGCCAAATTAAAAATAATAATAACAAATAAAATTTTTTAAAAATTGTGAATTATCTGTCTGTTTGCCAGCATTATTTCCTGTTTTGAAGTCTTTTGCAGCTCATAATAATATAGCCATTTCAACTCTTCTTTATTTTAATTGGCCAGAGGATGTGTGTCTTCACTAGATAGAGACACACAGAGAGAGAAAGAAAGTACTCCCATGAGGAATGGTCGTACCACAAGATCTTCTCCTCCATTTCTCCCACTTTTTGAGATTTTGGGCATACATGCATACGTGTCTAATGCGTTTGTTAAGCCACAGGTTTGGGACTTGAACTGCATAGTTGGCTTTGTGGAATCCAGCTCTCCCAACTACCAGGTTAGGGGCTTACCCCTGTTTCAACTCTTTTATAGTTACTTTTTGTATGGTACATCTTCCACCTTTTACTTTCAACCTATTTGTATCTTTGAATTTAAAGTGTGTTTCTTTTTTTGAGAAGTTTTTGCTGTAGGGAGCGTGTGCTTGCCAGAAAGACAGAGAGACAGAGAGATAGAAAGCGAGAAATCACCCCCCAGTGGGGATGGCCATGCCACAATCCCTTCTCCTCCATTCTCCTCTTGGGGTCTTGGGCACACATACACATGTGCCCAGCATGAGTTTAAGCCACCAGGTCTGGGACTCAAACCACGGTCAGCTACGTGGGAGCCCAGTGACATAGCCATTACACCATCTGCTGGTCCCCTAAAGTGTGTTTCTTATAGGCAGTATGTGATTGGCTTATACTTTTAAAATTCCATTTGATAGTGCCAGCAGGTGACGTGGTGGTTAAGGTGTTGGAGTCCCACATGACCCATCACGGTTTGAGTACAGGAGCTGGTAGCTTTCTTTCTTACTCTTTGATGAGAGCATGTACCTTATAGCAAATTAAACAATAATATTAATAAATAAAATTTAATAGTTCTTTAAAAAAATTCCATTTGACAATTTGTGCCTATTTAGTGGGATGTTTAGTCCATTCACATTTAATGTAATTATTGCCATAGGGTGGGCGCCACCATGCCCAATGTAATTATTGATATGGTTGGCTTTTGCTTTCTGTTTTCTGAATTTCACAGTCATTCTTATTCTCATCCCACCTTTAATGTCTTCTTTTGTGGTAAATATTTTGTACTATTTTGATTTCTTTGTTAATTTAAAAGAAAGTTTATTTCTTTCACAAAAGAGAGACAGAGATATAGAGATAGAAAGAGGTACCCCTGGTAGGGTTCACACACAGTATTCCGTTCCCAGCTTCCATTCCCTGGTCTGTGACCCATATCACGGACACAAAGATGTGCCTTGTATGATCAGAGAGGTCCAGGGATGTGAACTCAGGACTTCTCCCACGTGGATCTTGTTATGTTACTACCGTACCACAGTGTGATTTCGACTTTTGCTAACATTTGTTTTATTTTATTGTTTTTCTTTTTAGAGATTTTATAAAAAAGAATTACTTCATTTAACTTTGTTTATTTATTTGTTTTAATATGACCAGAGAGAGATAGAGCGAGAATGAGAGAGAGAGAGAGAGAGAGAGAGAGAAAAGCTGCCAGGTCTGGGACTTGACCCATGTTTGGCCATGTGGGAGTCTATATATATATATATATATA
>NW_006159809.1:5446995-5469432 GCF_000334495.1 Tupaia belangeri chinensis
GAGAGAGAGAGAGAGAGAGAAAGCATCCTCTAATGGGATGTGGGCATGCCGTGATATTTTCTCCTTCATTTCTCTACCTCATCAGGACCTTGGGCATGCCAACACCCATGCCTGTGTGTCCCTATGCTTGCAGGGGCTGGGATTTGAACTGTGGTCAGCCATGTGGGGTCTAGTTTTCTATGCGCAGTGCTTAACCATTGTGGTCTATTTTAAAGTTTCCATTCTTCGCCAAGAGATTTATATGTGGATTAGGGAGTACATTAAAAATTGAGGCAGTTCTAAGTTTGCCTGAGTTTTTACTTTCTGTTAGACCTTCGTAGGTCTCCTATATGTGAACCTGAAACCTTCTGGTTAGCTAGGGATGTATGAAATACTTAGGTTTTATTAGGTGTCCCCTGTGTGTGTGTATACAGTCTCTCAGTTAGCTAAGGATGTGCAGAGAGCTTATCAAGCACTTCTGTAGGTCTCATTTCTACAGGTTCCCAGTTAGTTTTCTAATTAGTCCTCTAGTTTGTTATCTGCCCCACAGCAGTCCTGTGTGGTGGAACTTTAGGCCAAAGAGCTGGAGGCTCTCCCTATTTTCTTTGTAACCAAGTTTGCTACTTTTACTGGCAGTGCCATTCACTATGGGTTTTTCACTCTCTGCTTCAAATCATGTCAGCCCCTGTTGTCAGTGAAGCTGCTGGTTTTCATGAGTAGCTACGACCAATGACCAGAGGTTAAGGAACTGGAGCAAGGGTGGTATAAGTAGCCCCAGGCAGGAATAATAGAGAGTCCACCTTGAATAGTTTTCATGAATAAACACTTCTCAATTTGTTATTCTCCTTTTGGTCAGTTTCCAGAGCCCTGAAATGGTTGTTTTGAATAATTTTGTCTAGTTTATGTTTTTTTTTTTTTTTTGGGTAGAAGTTTTGCCAAATCCTTCTTGCTGTCATAGTTGAAAGTTTAGCCTTGGGTACTTTATTTCATAGGATTTTTTTTTTTTTTGGCATTGAAGAGATCATTTTTTAAAATTTATTTTTATTCTTTAAGTAATATCATTAGTAGATATTTTAAGTTTTATGCATTCTTTGGATTAACAGTCTTTTGATTACAATTTCCTAGTTTTTCAAAGCATATCTTCTTAATAATTAGAGATTTTTTTGCATTGATGCTTTTATTAAAACTCAGTACTGAATTTGTCTTAATGTACATGAAAACTAGTTGATTCTTGAAGCTGTACTTGAGGAATTGTATGTCTGTACCCTAAAGAAGAGAGGGTTGAGCTAAAGGTG
The DNA here is from genome assembly GCF_000334495.1 of Tupaia belangeri chinensis. Taxonomy (NCBI): domain Eukaryota; kingdom Metazoa; phylum Chordata; class Mammalia; order Scandentia; family Tupaiidae; genus Tupaia; species Tupaia belangeri. Next base: position 5,448,270 of record NW_006159809.1, read on the forward strand.
ATCAATTCCTTTTGTAGGCATTATCCTGCGCTGAAAACGCTGGAACATCTAGAACATACCTATCTGCCTCAAGTAAGCCACTATCGATTTTGCAAGGTGATGGTGGACAACATCCCTAAGCTTCGAGAAGAAATAAAGGATGTTTCTATGTCTGATCTCAAAGACTTTCTGGAGAGCATCCGCAAACATTCAGACAAAATTGGAGAGACTGCCATGAAGCAAGTAGGTCTTGGGTTTATGAAAGTTTGGTTGATAGCTTTGCAGATTCAGTTAACACAGGTTCCTTTTTGCCAAATGCTTTGTTTCTTTTTATTTAGAGAAGTCCTTTATCTTTCTGGGAAGATAGGATTAAAAAGTGTTTTTTTTTTGTGTTTGTTTTCTTTCTTTTTTTTTTTAAATTTTCTAACAGAACAATGGACTATTGACTAGTATGTTGTTTCGTTCTGTTGAGTAGATGTTGAGTAGACACAGATCAATTGTGATGATATCTTATATATTGAAGATTTGAAGAGCTTTTCAATTTTCTCTTGACTTTGGATATTATTTGAAACCCAACATATTTAGATGTTTAGATGTAAAATTCTTCTTATAGTTAATGACCTAAATTGTGTTGCATGTGCTGGTTATTTACTATGTAAACAAGATGTCATGTTATATATAAGATTTCTGGTATTATCAGGGGTCAGTGAAAAAAAGACCCCTTGGGAAATGCTGTGACCTATGAACACAGAAAGGAATTCATTTACAGCTTATAAATTAACAAGTGGGTTAGAAATATTTAGATTTTTTTCCCCTCTAAATATCTTCATCTCTAAGTCATGAGAGCCACAAAGAACATTGTCTTTTTAAAATTTCTATAAATAAACAAGTAGTAATGGTTTGCAGTAGTACATTATCTTTTAAAATTTAAGCTACATTGATTTTGTTAAAATTTCTTAGTATACCTGATGATGTAGCCTACAATAATAAATAGAAGATTCAATTGTTTATGGGAAGTGTCTTTTGGTTCTATAAACACAGTGTGCTTGATTAGATCATTTGTAGTTCTTATCATTCTGTGGTGAATATGGGACTGGGTTATATTTTGAGTCATATATTAGATCTCAGCGAGCCTTGGTAATCTTAGTTCATTTGTCTGTTTGATCCTACAAAATAGATTTGCCAATTACCTTTTCTTAAGGAATGCAGTTATTTTTCTCCTCTTCTTTTAGATTTTCTTGCTGTTATATTTACAAAGTGTGAAATTTAAAATTAGTTGATGATAAACTTGAAACAAAGAATCATACCGCATAATATTTTATAGTGATGAAGATACAAAGTTAATCATTGCAAATAAAATGGAGGTATCTTATAAGATAAGTCTAACTATTGTGGTTGACAGACTTTTGCTAAACTTTCAGAATTGAAGAGAGTATAGTATAAAGCCAGTGTGGAAACCCTGGTCTCCGCTTTTAATTTTGTAGGAGGGTGCATGCACTCACTGGAGAGAGAGAGACAATGAAGAAGTACTTCCCTACCACAATTCTCTCTCCTTCACTTCTCCTTTGGGGATTTTGAACGCATATACACAAGCACTGGCATGTTTCTCAAGCCACTGGGCCGGGACTCCAACCTCATGGTCAGCCATGTGGGATTCAGCTGCCTTAACAATCGCCACCCTCAGACTGAAATTGCCTTTTTAAAAATTGTTTTTTCTCTTGACTTTGGATATGATTTGAAACTGCCAAGTCTGGTACTCAGACCACAGTTGACTATGTGGAAGTCCAGTGACCTCAGACTGAAACTGCCTTTTTTAAAATTATTTTTTTGGGACCAGCAGGTGACTATTGGTTAAGGCGCTGGACTCCCAACTGATCGAATGTGGTTTGAGTCCTGGACCCAGTAGCTTGAAATTCACTCTAGGCCTGTGTGCCTCTGTGCCCCAAATCCTGATAGGAGAACAGAGGATAAGGAATTGGAGCGTGGCTATCCTCTGTGGAGGGTGATTTGTCACTTTCTGTCTCTCTAGTTGAGTACACGCACTCTATAGCAAAACTCTTTGTCTCAAAAAAAAAAAAAAAAGAAAATGTTGGGTTTTCTAGTCATCTGCTTAAGATGTTAACTTGCTTTTGATGAAAGAAGAATCCATGAATATAATTACTTCATTAAAGGTGAGCTAAGCTAGTCTCATTCCTTAATTATCTAAAGAAATTAAGGCCCAGGGGAGGAAAGTGACCTGCTCAATTTCTAACAACTAACTGGTAAAGATCTTATAGTAAAATTTAGTCGGGATGAGATGAATTTGACTACTATGGTACCCAATCTGTGTAAATTATTGGCTATTTTCTGTATTTTTTGTCATATAAAACAGTGGGAAAGAAATCTTTTATGAATTAGGGACTTTTTTTTTTTTTGAGATGTTTTTGGTATAGTGCTATAGGGCACGTGCACTCGCCAGACAGAGAGAGATAGAGAGACAGAAAGCGAGAAATCACCCCCCAGGGGGGATGGCCACGCCGCAATCCCTTCTTCTCTGTTCTCCTCTCGGGATCTAGGGCACACACACACACACGCCTGGCGTGAGTTTTAAGCCACCAGGTCCGGGACACGAACCGCGGTCGACTACATGGGAGTCCAGCGACATAGCCATTACGATAACTGCTGGTCCCGAATTAGTGACTTTTTAATCAACTGCTAAGTGTTTATTTCTCCTATAGAATTTTTAATCTAAGGAATAACTTTTTTTTTAAAGAGATTTTTGCTATAGGGTGCATGTGCTTGCTGCCAGAGAGAGGGAGAGAGAGAGAGAGAGAGGCAGACAGAGAGAGAGAGAGAGAGACAGATAGAGAGATAGAAAGTGAGAAATCACTCCCCAGGGGGTTGGTTACACTGCAATCCCATCTCCTCCATTCTCTTCTTGGGAGTTTTGGGCACATACTCACACACACCCGGCATGAGTTTTAAGCCGCTGGGTCTGGGACTCAAACCACAGTTGACTACGTGGAAGTCCAGTGATCTAACCATTATGCCATCTGCTGGACCCAAAATAACTCTTATTTGATATATTATTATCCTATCCCATGGTATATGTAGCACCCTTGAATAAAGATATCTTTAATTCTTCTAAATTTTTTATAATACCTAGAATTTGGGGAAAAAAGGAGAAAGTATAATACATATACTTTGAATATAGTAGGTGTTCAGTAAATATTTGTTTGAATCCATGAATGTTGGAAAAGAGGAAAAGGAAGTGGCTTATTTACTACATTAAGTTCAAAATGATGTTTCTGACTTGTGATTATTTTCTTCTCAATGGTTATTTAGGACTTAGAATCTTCCCATTGTGTGGCTCTGCCATCTTTGCTATGGTTTTGAAGATTTCTACTGAGAGGAAAGACCAAAGAGTTTTGCATGTGAGATGGTGTTTAAGGGTCAATTATGGAAGCCACACATTATTACCTCTACCCATATTCGATTGACTGGAACTTAATTACATGTCCATACCTACCTGCAAGGAAGGTTGGGAAATGTATTCTCATTCTGTTTCTAAGAAGAAGACACAGGTTTGGTGAATAGTGGCTAGTTTTTGGCACAGTCTACCCTTAGGTCATCAAATATTTCTTTACTCTTCTTCCCATGCATAGAACACACTTACCTGCTCCCTAGAGAAACAACTCATTGATCCATCTAGTTGCTTTGTCCATCTCTAAGTCTGTATCTTCCAGGGATGCTCAGCCCTCAGTATTTGATTCAGATGTAGCTCTTCATGTGCTGGTGACCAGTTAACTAAAATTACAACTTAATCTACACCTGTGTGCCCTCCCACTCCAATATAGAGTGAAGAGGCTAGACTAGAATAACTACAAGAAAAGCTTCCATTTAGATAAAGGAGGGAGACAAATAGTATTCCCTGTTCTGGAACAAACTATGTAATCCTCTTGGGCAGGCACTGGGGGAGCCCCTCTGTCCTGGAAGTAGGAGAACTTTCTTGCTTTGGCCTTGATTCTCTGGAAAGAATTATTTATCCCATTGGTTCTCATGGCCTTGTAGCCATACATAGTTTTTTCCTTGTGTGTTTTTTTCTACATACACCTCTGAAGTAAATACTGGGGAATATATATTCCTTGGAAGGTGTATTTCTCTCACTCTCTTTCTTCATAATTAAATCTACACCTATATTTATCATTATTATTACTTTTATTTCATAATTGAATTTATGACTTTCGACTTTAAAGGATTTTTTATTGTTCTCATATTCCTATTGTATAATAGTAGCTTCTTTAAAAAAAAAAAAAAACATTTCTAAGTGGCCGTCCTTAGAATCATACTGAGAAAACAGACTTGTAAGTCTTACTTAACATTGCTAGTTGGTCTGGACCCTTCTAGAAAATGCACAAGTGACTGCTTTTCCTTGGTGAACATGCCTCTATTCCTCCTTCTTCGAAAAGAGGAAAAGGAAGTGGCTTTCCTGGGATCTGTAGTGATCCATGGGGAGACTTTGAATTGATGGAGCCAGGTTTGTAGATTGACTTTTTTGGGGGATATACCAGCCAAAACAAATCACCCTGAGTATTTCACTCCTACTATAATGAACAAATTAAGTTTTAAACACTTATTTGAGATCACCGCTGTCTGCTTTGATCAGAATTAAAATGACAAAAAACTGTTAAAGGATAATCCGAAAGATAGTAATTTATTCATTCTTTTTATTTAACATTATATAGTGTCTGTGGATATAATTTTTATCATCAGGAAGCTCTCTGCTTTGATTGTGTGCAGTGGGCAGAATTTTAAGATGGCTCCCCAAATTCCTGCCCCCTGGTGTATATATCCTGTAAAATCCCCTTCCCTTCAGTGAGTGGGCTTGATCTCATCAGATGAGCTCCTCTAAAAGACAGGAGATCAGAAATAGAAGTTAAAGAGATTCAAAGCTGCAGCAGCTGTTGGTTACTGACCTAAAGAAGGAATGGACTGAGAACAGTGCTCTCTGCCACAAGTGTCAGACTCTGACCCATGAGGTTCCACAAGGAGGCAGGCTTCATTATGTATGGGTGATGTCATCTGGGGGACTGCTAGGGTGGCTCAAAAGGCTGCCTCTGAATTTGTTTGGGGTGGGGCTTTTATAGAGAATTTCTTCTCAAGTTTTCTACCAGGTCCCTTTATACAAATAAAAGATGGAAAACTTCTACAGCTCTGATTGGTCAACTCAAGCAACAATCCTATTGGTCTATTATTGAAACTGGCACTGTTCTGATTGGTCACTGCTGTAGCCAGCATCCATACTTCTTTCTGGCAGTGGGGGTCAACCTTAGGTGACTCAGCCTTCCTGATACATGTGCCCTCCGAGGAAACCCCAAAACAGCAGTCAGCACCAGGGCTCTATCATATAGGTTAGTTGTGGTCATTTAAAGTTTCCTTTTTTCTTCTCTTTTCTTTTCTTTTCTTTTCTTTTCTTTTCTTTTCTTTTCTTTTCTTTTCTTTCCTCCTTTCCTCCTTTTTTCCTTTCTTTTTCTTTTTCTTTCTCTGTTTTTCTTTCCTTCCTTCTTCTTCCCTCCCTCCCTCCGTTTCTTTCTTTCTTTCTTTGTTCTTTCAAAAATTTTACCAGAGGGTAAATGTGCTCACCAGAAATGGATAGGGGAGAGGAGTAAGAAAGATTCCCCCATAAAGATCTTCATGTTGAAACTCTTCTCTATTTCTCCCTCCTTTTGGAGTTTTGGGCAGGCATGCACACGTGTCCAGCATGTTTGGGTTTGTTTTGGGTGTCTGGGACTTGAACCACACAGTTGGCCATGTGGGATCTAGCCATTTTAACCACCATGACACTGGCTGGGCCCCAGTTACAGTTTTAGAGAGTCAAAATCATTTTTTGGAATCATGTTTTGGTGAGGACCACGTGGCAGGAGACTACAGCAGCTTTGAGGTTCTAAGAGTGTTTCCTGATTGGTAGCCCACAAGAAAGTGCGTACCTCAGTCTTATAACTACAAGGAACTGAATTTTTCCAACTATCTGCATGAACTTTGAAGCAGACCCTGAGCTCGAAAGACTGCAGTCCTGACTGACATCATGATTTCAGCCTGGTGAGACTCTGAGCATAAGACCCAGTTAAAAACATGCTGAACTCCTGACCCATAGGAACTCAGATAGTAAATCTGTATGTTTTTAAGCAACTAAATTTGTAGTAATTTGTTATACTGTAGTATTATTTTGGCTTCAGATTGTACATTTAAATCGTACACTTTTATGTTGCCTTTAGATCTAGGAAAAAAATAGTATAGTATGATTTTAAATATCTTTTGACCTTCTATCTTTCTTTCAGTATACCTGGGAAACTACAGAAAAGTAAGAAAATTTGTAAGCGTGAAAAATTAGGATAGCCATACAATCATTTAGCAGAATCTGAGGAAGAATTGTACATCACTCATTTTACTGTTTATTACTATATTGAATTTCAAGTTAAGCAGTCATGGTTTTATTTTCAAAAATACCTTTCATGTTCTTGTATTGCATTTTTTGTAATTGTTGTTTTGCTTTTAACTTGGTACTGGATTTAAAGCATTAAGTGGACCCATATGTGAGTTCTGCCATGGGAAATAGAATCATCTTTAAAGCAGGTAGAAAACCCTTCTCTTTGATCCCACCCATTTTCTGTGTTGATCTTCTTTCTGTGTTATTCCAAAATATGGTATATATCTCATTTTGGAATTATCATTTTAGCTTGAAGTGATTAAAAAATGCCTTAAGGAGTTTTTTGTTAATTGTCTACCATTTTCTAGTTTTCCTTTTAAAATTGATTTCTGGAATTCACTTGTTATGGAATTGATTTGTGGAGGGGAGAATTCTGTATTTCTTATTTTGATTAGTTTGCCTTGGGCTTTGTGGGGCTAAATAACATTTGTAATGTAAACATTCTTGGCTAGGTTGATTTCTGTGTGAGGCCCTTTAACAAAGGAAAGATTTATTTACTTTTAAAATTCTAACTTGCCTTTGCCAAATTATATGGGTTAAATAACTAATGCTAAGGAACGGACTTAAAAAAAATTACTTGAGAAGAAATGGAAGGATCCTAGATATTCTTCATTTAGTAACTGTTTTCTTTTTTCATTTTCCTCTAAACTTTTTTATTATTATAATTTCTAATTTATATATAACTGTTGTACATATTTATGAGGTATGATTTGGTTTTTCGAAACGGGTATGTATTGTGAGATGGTTCCACCATCTCAGATATTTATCACTTCTTTGTGTTGTACACATTTAAAATCCTTAAAATGCTTCAACTCTGTAGAAGGATACATTTGATTGTCTCCAACTATTGTTACCCTTCTGTGCTGTATTACTCTAGAATTCATTCCACTTATTTACCTGCACTTTTATGTTTGTTAGCCAAATTTTCCCATCTTATTCATTTCCCTCCCTTTCATAACTTCTGGTATTTATCATTACACTCTCCACTTCTATTCAGTCAACTCTTTTAGCTTGCCAGGAATGAGTGAGTACGCATAGTACTTGTCTTTCAGTGCCTGGTTTATTTCATGTAGCATTATTTCCGCCAGGTTCATTTGTGTTGCCTTAAGTGACTGGATTTTATCCTTTTTTTTTTTTTTTTTTTTTTTTTTTTGTGGCTGAACAATATTTTATTGTTTATATATACCACATTTTCTTTATCATGGATCAGTTGCTGGGCACTTAGGTTGACTCCATATCTTAGCTTGTGAATAGTGCTGCTGTTAAACATGGAGTATTTATATACCTTCACCATTAGTACAGTTTTTTTTTTTTTTTTGGAGAGGTTTTTGCTTTAGGGCACGTGTGCTCGCCAGACAGAGAGAGACAGAGAGATAGAAAGCGAGAAATCACCCACCGGGGGGATGGCCGCGCCGCAATCCCTTCTCCTCCATTCTCCTCTCGGGATCTTGGGCTCACACGCACACGCACCTGGCGTGAGTTTTAAGCCATAGGGTCCGGGACATGACTGCAGTCGACTACATGGGAGTCCAGCGACATAGCCATTATGCTAACTGCTGGTCCCCCATTAGTACTGGTTTTAAAGGAACTGACCTTTTAGGACTGGTTAAAATCTATTGTCACCAAGATTTTTTTCAATCCTTGACTTTTTTTGGTTAGGTCTTGCCTAGAGCAGAATGTGCTCATTTATTTATTGTGTAGAACATATTTTGATTTAGGTCTGGCACAGTACTACCAACTGAGTTCCCATAGGCCATATAATGCCACCCAAGTAAAAGCATTGTCGCCCTTAAACCTCTTGTGATGTTTTGGATGCTATGTAAAACGTCCACAGAAGGTAGCCTTTGCAGCCAAAATGTTAGTCTGGTGTTCTTGGATTTACCTTATATATTTCTATCTTTCTTTTTTCTTTCCTTGATTTTGGTATTTATATATTTGGACTTCTGCTCCTTACTCTTTCAATTATGTGAATGGCCTGGGAGTAAAGTAGGTAAATATGAGGCTGTTTTATTTATAGAGATTCCTAGTGTATTTAATGTAATTTTAGAAAGAATCGAAACAGGATAATAGGGGTTTAGTGTTAGTTTACTTAAATTAAATAGTATGATAGTTAACAGAATAGACTTTGGAGTTTGAGTTAAACTCTTAGTTTGCCATTTGATGTATAATATGAATGAATTTCTAACACTGAATCTGTAAAGAACAAAAATCTTTATTTAGAGTTTTAGGGTTTATGACCCAGCATAGAAAGAAAAAACAAAAAGAGTGTTCTAAGGAGTTGAGCAGAAGCTTGTTTTACAGACAAAGAACCAAAGCATAAACATAGTACAAAAAAGCAGATCGATTGTTTCAAAGTTACTTTGCTTGTAAGATTTAAGGCAGAGGGGCTGGCAGGTGGCATGATGGTGAAGGCGCTGGACTCCCACATAGCTGACTGAAGTTCAAGTCCTGGACCTGGCAGCTTGCTTTCTCATTTCCTCTTGCTCCCCTCTCTCTCAATCTCTCTCTGGTAAAATTAAAAAATAATGAATGAATAAATAAATAAAGGTTTTTTCAAAAAGCAATTAACTTTACCTTTATTAAAAAAAGAAGAAAATTAAATGTGGTTAAACTTGATGTATTGAAATAAATGGTTTATATATTTATTTTAATTTTTTAGTTTTGCTATAGGATGTGTCTGCTTGCTAGGGAAGGAGAGGGAGGGAGAGGGGGAGGGAGGGAGAGAGGGAAAGTTTTTTAAGAGAAATTTTTGTTGTGGGGTGCATGCACTTGCCAGAGAGATGGAGAGAGAGAGAGAGAGAGAGAAATCATTCCCCAGGGGAGATGGCCATACCACAATCCCTTCTGCTCCCTTCTACTCACAGGATTTTGGGCACACATGCCATGCAACCAGCATGTTTTTCAAACCACTGGGTCCAGGATTTGGGTCAGCCATGTGGTTTCCAGTGCCATAACCACTATGCTACCAGCTGGCCCAAGTTTTATTTTTTAAAAAATTGCTAGAGGGGGTGCACTTTCATCTGAAAGAGAAAGAAAGAGACAGAGAGAGAAAGCACTCCCCAGTGGGGCATGGTCATACCATAATCCTTTTCTTCCATTTCTTCATCTTTTAAGGATTTTTAGACACACACACACACACACACACACACACACACACACACATACACACACCTGGCATAATTTTCAAGGCAACAGGGCCATGATTAAAACCATGGTTGGTCATGTGGGATCCACGTCTCCATGTATAGGGCTTAATGACTGCTATGTAGCAGACTCCATTGCTTTATTTTTAAATTTTAATTCTTGTGGCAGTTTGAAGCCTTGAATTAATCCACGTCTCCATGTATAGGGCTTAATGACTACTATGTAGCAGACCCCATTGCTTTATTTTTAAATTTTAATTTCTTGTGGCAGTTTGAAGCCTTGAATTAGATCTCATTTTAAACAAATATTGGGTTGTCTGAAAAATCATGACACATTTTTGCATAGATAAAATACATCATGACTTTTCTGACAACCCAATATTTTCTGCTTCCCTTAAAGTGTTATTTTTTTTAAAACATATACTTCCAATATATTTTGAACTGGATTTCAGTGAAAAAGCACATAGAGGCCCAGCTGCAGGGACATAGTGGTAGTGCAACCTTCTGCAATGCTAAAAGTGAAATAAAAGTTCATGGTTCAGTTCCCAGGTTGACCTGAGCACATCAAATGTGTACATTTGTGCCTGTGAGCCTAGTTGCCTAGGAAGATTGGGGCAAAGATAATGGCATGAAACTATATTGAGGGTACTTGGCCTTTGACTCATGAAAATAAATAAACTTAAAAACAGAAAAAACAAATGTATATTAGATAACCATAAAGTTTAAAAGATCAATGTCTCTTTACTGGTGTTGAGTTGAGGTGAGAAAAGAGGAATCCTTTATTCTTTAAATCTAATTTAAAAACAGTATGATAATTTGGTTTAGAGCTTTCCATTGCTCACCACTTATACATATGTGCAAATATAATATAAATAATATGTATTTGTTTTGGCTGAATAAAGCATATTGGCTTATTAGACCTTTTCTTTTTATTAAACTTTAAGAGAAAATTGCCATATGGATTCTCAACATAGTTTGTGAATATAACTTTGTAGTGTGCTCATCTTAAAATACGACATGCTTAGAAAATTTAGAGGGGAGAAGGCAGCTCCCCTCTCTGTGCACTGTGTACCACCTGCCTTGGTACATCTACCCATGTAGCGTGCACCTTGTGCTACTGTTTTCCACTCTACCTCTCCAGTTCAGCACCTAGCTGCATTGGGACCAGAGAGGTTGTGATTAAGTCAGAGGAGCATGGCTGCCAACTGAGGGAAGGACCAGACACCACCACTCCTGTGCCTAGCATGCACCTAGATATTGGACACTATGTATGCAGTCCACATAGAGACAGTAGTCACGTGGATCATAGTAGGGCAGGAACCTCTGGTTTGCATGGTTTCTGCTTGTGAAAGTAAAGAGGAACCAACCACCTGAATCCAGTGAAGCTCTGGAGGAATTCTCTCCACCTCTCTGGAGGAATAAAAGGAAAGAAACTCCTCAGTGAAAATCTGAACCCCAAGATTCCCACAGCAGATTCTAGCACTCCCACCCACAGAAGAGCAGGGTAGCTGGCACAGAGCTAACACACACCACAAAGAAGTGCACGAACATACAGCTTCAGAAAACCTACTCCAAAAAAATTAGGAAGAAGTGAGTATTTCACCAGATGCCTAAAAATCAATGCAGGGTAGCAAGAAATATAAGAAAAGTAGGAAATATCTCTCCCCAAAAAGAACGCAACTCCCTACCAGAAATGGATAAAACAAGAAATCATAGAAATGTCAGAAAAAGAGTTTAGAATACTCATCATAACAAAACTCAAAGAAATGCAAGCAAAAACAAACAACAAATTCCAGTAGATGAGAAATTCATTCCATGACTTGAAGGAGGGATTCCGTAAAGAGATAAACACTCTAAAAATGAATAAAACAGAACATCTAGAGATGAAGAATACAATACAGGAAATCAGAATTCCCCTCAAAAGTAGTAACATCAGATTAGACCGTGCATAAGAAAGAGTCCCTGACCTTGAAGACAAAACCTCTGATTTAGTATAAGCCACTGGAAAGAATTAAAAAATAACAATTAAAAATGAAGACAATATATGAGAAATTCTAGACACCATTAAGTGTCTGAATATTCACATAATGGATATTTCAAAAGGTGAAGAGATGGATAAAGTTGTAGAAAATCTATGTAATGATGCATTATCTGAAAACTTAAAATCTAGAGAGACATACAGTCATCCAGATCCAGGAAAAACAAAGAACAACAAATAAATTCAACATAAAACTTTGTTAAAAGTCAAAGACAAAGGCAGTGTTCTAAAAATGGCAAGAGAGAAACACCAAGTTACTTAAAAAGTAACCCCATTAGACTAATGTTGGACCTCTCAGCTGAAACAATGTCGGCAAGGAAAGAATGGAAAGGCATATTTGAAACTTTGAAAGGAAAGCAGCATCAACCAAGAGTATTGTACCTGGCAAGATTATCCTTCAAATGGGAAGGAGAAATAAAATTATTCCCAGATAAACAAAAGCTAAAAGAGCTTACCAACACTAGACTGACTTTTTAAGAAATACTTTAGGGAATACTGTTAGGTCATCAGGAAACTCATGATGTATTTTTCTATGCAAAAATATATCATGACTATGCTGATGGCCCCATACGTCAGGAAAAAAAAAAAAGTCAACCAAATAGAAATGAGAAGACACAAAACGACTAAAGCTGTAACTAAAACAATGATAGGGACAAGTCTGTATATATCATAATATTGAATGTTAATGGATCAAAATCCCCAAAGACACAGATTAGCTGAATGGATAAAAAAATACGAATCCTTTATGCTTTGTTTTCAAGAAAAACATCGAATTGATAAAGATATACATAGGTTGAAAGCAAAGAACTGGCAAAAGTCATTTTATGCAAACAGAAACCAAGAAAAAGGGCCAGAGTTGTATACTGATAGCAGAAAAAGTAGAATTCAAGATAAAAATGTAAAAAGAGACAAAGTAGGATGCCGTATAGTACTAAAAGGACTAATTCACCAAGAAGGTAAAACAATTATATTTAGGTACCTATTTGGGGTACCCCCAAAAATAAAAGACTAGAGATCTAAAGGGAGAGAACAATTAGTGTGATTGTTGGGGATTTCAACACCCCACTGTCACCACTGGACAGATCATTTAGACAAAAGGTAAACAAAGAGACACAGGAGCTAATTGATACTATAAACCAAATAGACCTGATAGACATTTATGGAGCATTTCATCCAACAACTACAAAATACATTTTTCTCATCCATATGTGGAACACTTTTGTAGATTGACCACATAATAATGCACAAAAAAGCATCTACAAGTTATAAAACTATATCCAGCATCTTCTTTGACTACAACAAAATTAAACTTGAAATCAACAACAGAAACAGTCTTTGAAAATTCACAAATACATGGTAACTAAAGAACCTACTCTTGAGTGACTTGGAAACTACTAAGGAAATTAAGACTGAATAAAAAAATTTATTGAAACCAATAATAATGAACACATGACTCTCCATAATATTTGGAGGGAAGTTTATAAGCAATTAGTGCTTATAAGAAAAAAAATAGAAAGGTGGCAAATAAATAACCCATGACACATCACTAAGAACTAGAAAAGCAACAACAAAAAACCTCCAAAATACACCAGAAGAAATATAATGACAATTAGAGCTGAAATCAGTGATACAGAAAATAAAAGGACTATATAGAAAAATCAACAAAACCATGAGAGAATAGTATGAGTGACTATACATCAACACACAAGAAAACCTAGATGGGGGATACATTTCTGGATGCATGTAATTTACCAAGATTGAACCAGGAAGAAAAATAAAGCCTTAATGGACCAATAAGAAGCAATGAGTTGAAATCAGTAATAAATAGTCTCACAACAAGGAAAAACCCAGGGCAATGACTTCACCTCTGAATTGTACAAAACTTTTAAAGAAGAGTTAACTCTAATTTTCCTTGAACTATTTAAAGATCCAAAGGAAGGAACCCTTCCAAACTCATTCTATGAATTCTCTATCACTTAATACCAAAAGTAGAAAAGAACATAACAATGACAAATAAATAAATAAATAAAACTAGAGGCCACTATCCCTGATGAATACATATGCAAAAACCCTGAACAAGATATTAGCAAATTGAATCCAGTAGCAAATTTAAAAGATTATACACTCTGACCAAGTAGGCTTTATTCCAGAGATGCAAATCTGGTTCAACATACACCCAACAATAAATATAATACATTATATTAACAGAAGGAAAAATATGAAACATATGGTTATATCTATAGATGCAGAAAAGGCATTTGTTAAAATATAACATCCTTTTATGATTAAGACTTTCAGAAAACAGATATAGAAGGTACATTTTTCAACACAGTAAAAGCCATCTATGACAAAATTTTAGTGAACAGTATAATAAGTAGCAGAAAAGCTGGAAGCTTTCCTGCTACAAACTGAAACAAGGCTTCCCACTTTCACATCGTACTAGAAGTCCTTACCAATGCAGTCTGACAAATATATATATATATGTATATCTAAAACATTCAAAAGAAACTATGAAATAACTTTTAGAAGTAATAAATAAATTCAGTAAAGTGGCAAGATACAAAGTCAGTATACAAAAATCTATAGCATTTTTGTACACCAGGAATGAACAGAGGCAGGCTTAAAGAAAGCAGTCTAATTTACAATAGCTTCCCACACCCTCTACACAGAATACCTAGGAATATACTTATTCAAAGAAGTGAAATATCTGTACAAGGAAAAGTATGAAAAACTGAAAAAAGAAATTGAGTATAGTACAAAAAAAATGAAAGACATTCCTTGTTCTTGGACTGGAAGGAACAATGTGGTCAAAATGTCAGTTCTATCCATATTAGCTTAAAACTTCAGAATGGGAGAAAATATTTGCAAACTATGCTTCTGAAAGGGATTGATAACCAGAGTATATAGGAAACTCAAGGAGCTCACTAGCAAAAAAAAAAAAAAAAAAAAATCCAATTTAAAAATGAATAAATGATCTTAACAGATAACTCTCTGAGGAAGCCATGCAAATGACCAAAATGCATTTGTAAAAATGTTCAGCATATCTTATCATAAGGGAAATTCAGATCAAAACCACAATGAGTTACCACCTTAACCCATCAGAATGGCCAAGATAAAAAAAGGTAAAGAATAAGTGCTGGCAAGGCTGTGGCTAAAAGAGAACCATCCTACACTGTTGGTGGGAATGTAGGTTAGTACAGCCACTGTGGAAAACAATATGGAGCTTCCTCAAAAAGTTACAAATGGAACTACCATATGATTCAGTAATCTCACTCCTTGGTATTTACCCAAAGGATAGGAATACACTCAGTTGGGGAGAGACCTTGCAATGCATGTTAATTATATTGTTTGGAATTGCTAAGACATGGAATTAACATGAGTGCCCAATAAAATGTGACATATATACATTATGGAATATTATTCAGTCATAAGCAGCAATGAGGCCCTGGCATATGATTAAAAAATGTATGACTATAGAAGATTTAATGCTAAGCAAAGTGAGCCAGACTATGAAAGACAAACACTGTATGTCCCCACTCAATATATACCAAATGTTTAGACTCTATGGTAGAAATGGAAAGATCTGAAAATACTATAGTAGAGTGGACACAAGGAGATGTGAGAGACTGTATGGGAGAGGAGTGGAGAGCAGAGGGTGTGTGGAAATGGCTCAGGGAAGAAACATTTAACAAACTAAAATGGAAAGTCCTATGTTGAAAATGATGTATCTGGTAATATCCTTGATTTGATTGTCACATACTGCATTCATATTGTTGAAAACCATATTGTATGCTATGAAGATGTACAGTAATTAAATGTAAATAAGGAATAAAAAATTACAAGAAAGGAAATGTAAAAGAAAGGCAGTTATAGTAGTAAGTATATTATCTGGTATGTTTGTGTCTGTGTTTTTCAATTATTTTGAGATTAAATTCTTTAGAGAATATTTTTATTTTTTTGATAAGTTTTTGCTATAGGGTGCGTGTGCTCGTCAGAAAGACAGAGAAAGACAGAGAGACAGAGAGACAGAAAGTGAGAAATCACCCCTCCAGGGGGGATGGCCATGTTGCAATCCTTCTCCTCCATTCTCCTCTTGGGATCTTGGGCACGCATGCACACACACCCGGCGTGAGTTTAAGCCGCCGGGTTTGTTGGCCACTAAAACCACAGTCGACTACATGGGAGTCCAGCGACATAGCCATTATACCAACTGCTGGTCCCTAGAGACTGTTTTTATAACTGGCCTTTGGTTTGTATTAAAGAGCAGTAATAATTATAAAAAATTATTGCCAGAGGGCATTTGCATTTGCCAGAGAGAGGGAGACAGAAAGCACCTCCAATGGGACATGGACTTGGCTCAACCTTTTTTCCATAATTTCTTCATTCCATCAGGAGTTCGGGCACATACAGATATGTATCTGGTATGTTTTTTAAACTGCTAGAGCTGGGATTTGAACATTTAAACAACACAGTATTTAACCACTGTGCCATGGATCTGGCCCAAAAGAGTAATAATACTAAAAATAATTTGGTATCACAAGAATAAACTTAATGATTAGTAGAATAAAATAAAATAATAGAAATTGACCTGAATGTATATAAGAACTTAGGAAGTGATTATAGTGGTGTCATGTAAGGTGCATAGATATACACAAAAATTAGCCTATTCATACCATAGAAGTGCAGGATTGGTTTCGTTAGTAAACTTTTTAGGTAGAAAAGTCAGCACAGTATATGGGATCTTGCTGATATTCTGTGGAGAGATTTGATGAGTTCAGTCTTGCTATACAAAAAATGGAAAATGCTGAGGAAAGAGACCTTGCTTTTATATATCGTACAGAAAAACTGGGAAGAGGGCAGAGAACATCTAGTCAGCTATGTACTAAGTTGATCCTTGCTGGTCAAAGATATGACTAGGCTAGGGGGAATTCTCATATCAGTGCCCCTTGTATCAGTTAGGAGCTAGCTCAGTCTTATCCACTCAGCTCAGTGCTAAGCTGTGAGAATGGGAAAGGTACTGAGTGACACAGTCTTTTCAAGGTCACAGCTGATATCAGTTGGAATCTCTATTAGTGCAATTGTTGCTTTAATTATCTGTCTTTCCAACCAGCTCTGTGGTCTCTTTAAGGGTAGAGATATGGTTTATATCTTTTCAACTTCAGCACCTTACTAGCATAATACTTGGTAGAAGATAATCTATAAATTAATCAATGACTATTTTCACTAAGCATTTATTTAAATTTAATATATCTACACCTTAAAATTGTTTAAGGAAAGCCATCCTTTGGGCCCTGCAGGTGGTATGCTGGTTAAGAGCTCAGGATTCCCACATGCCAACTGCAATTTGAATCCTGGAACTGGTGGCTTGTTTTCTTACTTTCCCTCTCTCTCTCTTGCTCTGTCCCTCTCTGGTCAAATTAAATAAATAAGCAAAGAAACAAACAAACAAATAAATAAGTAAATAGATAAAGTTAAATAAAATAATTCTTAACAAAATAAAAAGAAAAGCCATCTTTTTTATGTCTTAAAATATATGCTGGGGACCAGCAGGTGGCATGGTGGTTAAGGGCAACATGGCTGACCCCAGTTCGAGTCTTGGACCTGGTGGCTTGCTTTCTCGCTTTCTCTCTCTTCTCCATCCCTCTCTGGTCAAATTAAAATAAATGAATAAGGTTAAATAATTTATAAATTAATTAATGACTATGTTTACTATGCATGTATTTAAATTTAATATACCTACACTTAACATCTTTTAAGAAAAGACATCTTTTGGGACTGACAGATGGCATGGTGGTTAAGGGCTGGACTCCCACATAGCTGACTGCAGTTTGAGTTAGTCTCCAATTACATTTTTGTTTGAGTATGCTGAAATATCTTAAAATTATTCTTTCTGAAAATGTCATTGAGTACTAAGAATGAATGAAATCGACTTCTTATTAAATATGGTGAGTTGAAAATGTGATCTTTTCCTTCTCCCAAATTTATAAAAATAACAACTAAAGGAATTATTTTTATTGAAAGAGTTTTTTTTTTTTTTTTTTTTCTTTTTTTTTTCCTTAAGGTGTGTGTACTTGCCAGACAGAGAGCAAGAGACAGAGGGAAAGTTACAATTCACGAATTCACACCCCAGGGTGATGGCCATGCCACAGTCCCTTCTCTTCCATTCTCTTCCCAGGATCTTGGGCATGCCCTAGCACCCAGTGTTGATTTTCAAGTCACCAGGTCTGGGACTTGAACCATGGTTGGCCAGGTGGGAGTCTAGCAGCAAACTGCTATGTCATCTACTGACCCTGAAAGTTGATTTAAAAAAGTTCAACAACCTGTTCTCTCCCCTTCTCCCACTTTTTCTTTTTTCCACTAGTCAACTTCCCTATCTTAACTTTAGCAGAAAACTAGGACGCAATGGACTCAAGTTGAGGGTAGTGTTACCATACTAAAAACAGAGTGAAAGTTTATATACTAAATGTTGAGATTTTATCCTCTTCTTCCCACAGCTTTTCTTCCTGATTTGACTCTCAAACTCTAATAGGCATGCTTATAAGTGTCAGATTGGAAGACACTTGGAATAAAATGATTAGCCTGTAAGAAAATTCCTAGTTATATGTCCATGGGTAGTCCTCAACAAAAGGGACAGCCAGATTACTCTGAAGTCCGTGGTTGGTTATTTGGATATATGTCACAGAACTTTCAATCAGCTTTTAAATTTCCAAATTCAAAATGTGAGTAGATAGTTAAGGATTACCTGGCATTTGAGAAAAGCTTTTAACATAAAACTTGGAGATTAGAAGAAAAAAATATAAAGATGCATCTTGGAGAACATAGAAACTGTGTAACAAGAGAAAAAAAACCTGTAAGGTACAGAAAAACAACCAATAGCATTAGAAAGATAAGAAAAAATATTACTATGTGAAAAGCAAGATCAGAATGCTATATAAAAGAAAACATAGAGAACAAGAAGAATTTTTAGGAATTAAAAATATGATAGCAGTGGAGCCAGCAAGTGGCATGGTGATTAAGATGCTGGACTCTCCTATGGCTGGCCACAGTTTGAGTCTCAGACCTGGAGGCTTGAAAATCATGCTAACCACATGTGTGTGCATGCCCAAAATCCTGAGAGGAGAAGGGAGGAGAAGGGATTGCGGTGTGGCCATCACCCTGAGGGGGTGATTTTTCACTTTTCCTTTCACTGCCTTTTCTGTCTCTCTGGTGAATGTACTCACCCTATGGCAAAGACCTAAAGAAAGAAAAATGATAGCAGAAAGCACTTAAAAAAAGGTTGAGAGAAAAATTGGGAAAATCTTCCAGAGAGAAGAGTAAAAAGGCAAAGGGATGGAATATGGGAAATAGAAATGATATGAAAATATTAGAGGGTCAATCCTGGAGATCCATTTACAGTAGAAAACAGAGAAAATGAAAGGAAACAATTAGTCATTGAAATAAGGTGGGAACAGTTTCCAGCGTTGTAAAATAAATTTCCATATTAAAAGATCTATCTAATGTCCATCAAAGGGAATTAAAAATGGACTTAACATTGAAGCATGTTGTGAAATTTCAGAATCCTTAAGTGTGTGAATGTATGAGGGAAATAACTGATACCACCTCTGCACCCTTCTCTTCAGATGCATTTTAAAGTTACTTATCACTAGTCCTGAGCAGGAGTTAAACTCTTACCTGGGGCAGTCGTTCAGACTTCCTGAGATCACTTGTTTACTTTGCCATTAATAATAGAAAGACTAAGACTATTTGATGTTTAGCCTGAGGATTGTCTTTTTGGCACCTTGCTTTCTATGCCCTTAACTGTAGGGAGGCTGACCGACCTTTGATCTTTTAGTCCCAGAACATTCATATTATCCTTACGAGTTTTTCACTGTTGTTCACTGAGCTTCTTAAAGGAAGCTTGCAAGAAGTCCCAGAGTTAGAAGGTAGGGGTTGCCTCTGAGCCTGTGCAGATGCTGTCCTGCCCCTCAACCATCAGGGAGCAATAGGGAAGCAAAGGTCTCCCAGCCTGAGCTGATCTCCATAGACCCCTGTCCAGCCTGGAGTTAGGGAAAAGGAGCTGTTCCAGTTTTTAAAACCACCACCTAGTTCCTGTAGTCTTAGAGTTGGAAGTAGCAATAGGGAAGCAAATGCTGCCCAGCCTGAGCTGATTGCCAAGATCCCCACCCAGCATGGAGTGTAGGAAGAGGATCTGCTCTATCCTTCAGGACCATCACTCGGTTCGTTCAGTCCCAGAATTAGAAGCCTATAGCCACACTGGGAGCTGAGAGATTTGGGTACACAAGAACCAAACACCTGAAGATAGTGAAGTTTTGGAAGGATTCTCTCCCCATAGACCTTAGCCCCCTCAGCAGTGAAAGGAGAGAAACTTGATTCTGAAAATCTGAATCCCAAAACTCTCACTTGGATATTACTCTTCTGCCCACAGTAGAGGAGAGAAACTGGCATAAAGCTACCTCACACCATAGGGAAGTGCACAAGCACTCAGTTACAGAAACATACTCCAAGGAAATAGGAAGAAGTGAGTATATCACCAGATGACTAAAAATCAAAGCAGAGTCCCAAGAAATAGGAAAACACCAGGAAATACCTTTCTCCCAAAGGGACACAAAGCTCCTCATTGACAATGGATAAAAACAGAAGAGATCATAGAAATGTCAGAAAAAAAAATTCAGAATATTTATTGTAACAAAACTCAGTGAGATGCCAGTGAAAATGGACAACCAGTTTCAGGAGATGAGAAAATCTTTCCATGACTTTAAGGAAGAACTCCATAAAGAGATAGACACTCTGAAACAGAATCAAATTGAACTTCTGAAGATAAAAGATACAGTGCAGGAAATTATAACCTCTCTCAGAAGTATTGACAGCAAATTAGACACACAGAACAAAGAATCCCTGACCTTGAAGACAAATCCTTCGATTTAGCCCAACCCACTGAAAAGAATAGAAAAATAACCATTAGAAATGAGGACAACAGAGGCCAGCAGGTGGTGTGAAGTTTAAGGTGCTGGATTCCCACATGTCCAACTCCAGTTTGGGTCTCATACCTGGTGACTTGAAAATCACGCTGGGTATCTGTGCATGTGTGCCCAAAATCCTGAGAGGAGAAGGGATTGCAGCATGGCCATACTCCCTGGGGGGGGTGATTTCTCACTTTCCTCTCTCTGTCTCAGTCTGTCTCTTTCTTTGGCAAGTGCATGCAGCCTATAGCCAACCCCCCCCCCCAAAAAAAAAAAAAAGAAAAAAAATGAGGACAACATGCAGGAAGTTCTAGACACCATTAAATGGCCAATAGTCACACAATGCATATTCTAGAAGGTGAAGAGATGGGTAAAGGCATATAAAATGTCTTTTGTGATATATTCGCTAAAAACTTTCCAAATTTAGAGAGGTTTACATATATCCAAATATAGGAAATACAAGATACAAAATAGGTTTAACATAAGATCCTCTCCAAGTCACATCAGAGCCAAATTGGTAAAAATCAAAGACAGAGCCGCCACCCCCGGAGTAGGCCCTGCGCCGGCCCACCGGGCC
>NW_006159809.1:5470410-5490632 GCF_000334495.1 Tupaia belangeri chinensis
TGGAGGGCAACCATGGATGCCAGGGACAATGGGGGAGGAAGATGGGACATAGCAGAGGGTGGGGGATGGGGAATCAGGGATGGCAAGACAAAGGGCAAGGTATGCAGGACGTAAGAATTGGAAAATTATTTGCTGAGAACATATATGTGGATGTACTTGATTGAGACAATGCACAGTGTATTTTGGATGGAAAATTCATTTGTGTGTTGTGATGGTGTAAAGTGAATTAATAAATAAAAAAAATAATAATTCTTTAAAAAAAAAATCAAAGACAGAGACAATATTCCAAAAATGACAAGAGAGAAACATCTAGCTACTTACAAAAGTTACCCCATTAGACTGACATTGAATCTGTCAACTGAAATAGTACAGGAGGGAAAGAATGGGAAGACATATTTAAAACTCTGAAAGAAAGCACTTTCAGCCAAGAATACTGTTACCAGCGAGCTTATCCTTCAAATGAGGAGGAGAGATAAAATTCCCAGATAAACCAAAGCCAAAAGAACACACCCAAACCAATCCAGTTCTTCAGGAAATAATAAAGGGAATACACACCAGGAAAACTAAAGGGAGATTAAATAAGAGCAAGAGAACACAAAACAATGATAAAATAAATAAAAAGTTACAAAAATGACAGGAATAAGTCTGCACTTAGCAATAATAACATTTAAGGTTAATAGATTAAATTCCCCAAATAAAAGACATAGATTGGCCCAAAGGATTAAAAAAAATAACAGGAACCCTCCATATGTTGCTTACAAGAAACACACCTCGGGACCAGCTGTTGGCGTAATGGCTATGTCGCTGGACTCCCATGTAGTTGATTGCGGTTTGAGTCTTGGGCCCGGTTGCTTAAACTTAACTCTGGGAACATGTGCGTGTGTGCCCAAGATCCTGAGAGGAGAATGGAGGAGAAGGGAATGTGCGTGGCCATCCCCCCTGGGGGGCGATTTCTCACTTTCTCTCTCTCTTTCTTTCTGGTGAGCGCGCGCGCCCTATAGCAGAAACACACCTCATTGACGAAGACATATGTAATATGTAACGTAAGATTTGTGGTTTCATCAGTTTGTTGAGCAGGCATGCACTTTGAATCTGGTTTTCAGTGGTCAAAAAACAGCAGCAGTATTGTGTATGTATGAACCGAATGATCACTAGAATGATGGAAGCCACCTTATTAAAAAGGATATACTACATATTTCCCATCTTTAGTTTCTCAGAAGGGCAAAGAATTATTAACAATTTAATATATACCTCCAAAATAACCAGTTAAATTTTTGCATACATCTGTGACACCTCTGCCCGTTTTCTCTCTTGACTTAACCAAAGTGTTAAGTATGACTCTAGTAAACCATAAATATGATAAACAACAAAAACAAGCAAAAAAATAATTGAAAGTGTCTGCATGCTCAAAATTCAGATTCAACTATTTTATAAGGTTTATGTAAAAATTTGCCAATTATTTTATAGAGTTATTTCTATAGGTTTCATATTGTATTTATATACTTATTGTTAGAACCATTATTTATTGTATAAAACTAGATAGCAGAAGAAAAGTTCAAAATGGTTCAAGTAGCTGAGTCTGTCTTTGGAATGAATTTAAGGAAGGCTAAAATTGAGAACTTTGTAAAGCTTTTAAATCACTAAATCACTGCACAATTTTATCTGTCACTTACTGGATCAATGATGGATATCACAGATCTTTTCAGATTATAAACTCTTATCTCCAGAATCCTCTACATGGAAATTGCAAATTCTTATTGACTACATTAAGATTCTATGTTTTCGAAAATCCATCCTCACTTACTTAATAAGGCATTTTGTTGTCTGATTTTAATCATTTTGTTTTTGTTTAGAACTGTATTTCACAGTAAAGAACATTATTGACAATTTAATACATACTTCCAAAATAACCAGTATGAATTTCAAATGTATACAACATAATGTAATGTAATATGTTGAAAGTGGTGAATATGTTTACGTCCTTGATTTGCTTATTATACAGATATGCATTCTTCTGAAAACTATACTGTACCTGTAGACAAAGATATACAATGATTGTATATAAATAAGAATGTATAATTAAAAAAATTAAAATGTTGTGCATTAAGGTAATGGTTTGCACAATGTTTTGAATGTATTTAACAAAACACTGAACTTAAATATTGTTAAGATGGTAAGTTTTATGTTGATTCGTGTTATGCCATTAAAAATAGTAAATTAAAAAAGGATAATTCATGAGAAAAAATGTTTCAGCTTGCTCAAGGAGGGAGTGGCAGTAGAACGGGGAGCAGTTGCAGACTCTAGAGAGGTCGCACCTCAGGTAGAAACTGGGACAGGTTACAAGGTTGTAGAGGTGAGCAGCATCTCATTTGGGGTGGTGGACCAGGGCATGGGGAAAGTGATCTTAAGCTGCCTATGTTTAAGAATCAATCTCTGAGCCCCAGCTTCTCTTTTGTGAGTCATCCTTGAATAGTGAACTTTTATCTGTCTTTAAGGAGTTTTCTGCTTTGGTTTTCCATCTCAGCACAGGCAGGACAGGAAATTCTACATACATAAATGGGAAAAAATAGTTCATATAAAAAGATTTGAAGTCAAAATGGCTTTGGACTTCATAACAACAATGTAGGAATACCAAGCAAGTGTGAGAGTAGAATAAAGATGTTTTCAGTCTTGAAAGACCTTAAAAGCTCACTTCCCGTGCAATTTCCAAAGAGGGAAAAGAGGGAAGACATGAGTTTTAGAAATGGATAAAACACATGAGGTTCTTAAGATGATGGCTAAGGGAGGTACTTAGTCGACAGTGGAGTAGCAGGCGGAAAGTGCAGTCAGCACAGCCTGAAGTTTTCTTTTTTATTTTTGAAATTTTTTGTTATACTGTGCATGTACCCATCAGAGAGACAGAGAGAAACAGAAAACAAGAAATCACCTCATGGGGGGCGGGGTAGCCTCTCTGCAATCCTTTCTCTTCCATTCTCCTCTTGGGATCTTGGGCATGCACACACCCCTGTCCGGCATGTGTTTTAGGCCACTGGGTCCAGGACTTGAACTGTGGCCTACTACGTGGGAGTCCAGCAACGTAACCATCATGCCACCTGCTGGCCCCCAGCTTGGAGAATTTATGAAAGTTTAAATGAGGTATTCCTAAGAAGATGAAAGTGTTAGACTTTCTGCATGTGTTAGTGCATATTGAGAGGAAATTCAGATAGTTAGAGAAAGTTTAGAAACAAAGTAATACTAAGCATGTAGAAAACTAAGCAAAAGTAAAAATAAGAAAATTATTCACTTCATAAGACAAAAGTTTTGTAAGAAAGAAAAAATGATAGTATTTTACATGGCTAGACTGTGGATTGTATTTATGTAGCTGATAATAATTACAGGTTAAAAATCTATTTGAAATAATCCTTTGGTTTATCTCTGTTTGGAAGGCATTGTTGGCAGATATGTAGTGCTGGTGTGTCATATACACAAGAGAGAGTTAAATCCCTGTCTTCTATAGTGAAAAATCCACAGATAATGCTTGAGAGGTCCAATGGCAGCACAGGGGTGATGCAACACTGCAATGTTGGACCCACATGAGAAAGTCTTGGGTTTGGGCCTGAGGCATCCCTGTGTACACTGGGCACATATGTGTCTATTACCCAGGCTAACTGAGGCTGGAGTAGACTGCTGTAAAGACCTTTTTGAAGTTGCCTGTATTTCTCTGTCTCATTTTCTCATGAAAAAAAAAATACAGTTAGAAAAACATAGATAATGCTTCAAAGTATAATAAACTCAGAATAGCAGTAGGCAAATCATAGAAGTAACTCAAGTGTCCACTGAAAAATGAATAGATAGAAAAAAACTTGGCATATGCATACAATGGGACATTATTGATTTTAAAAGTGAAGGAAATGTTGACACATGCTACATCATGGATTAACCCTGGATACATTATACTAAGTGAAATAAGTAGGCACTAAAGGGAGAATATTGTATGATTCCACTTATATGCAGTTATAGAATAGTCCAATTCAGAGACAGAAAGTAGGGTGATGTGGGTTTAGGGTATGGGAGATGGTAATTGAGTGTTTTATGGGTATCAATTCATTTGGGGAAGATGAACAAATTCTGAAGTTGGATGGTGATAGTTGTACGACAATGTTAATGTGTTTAATGCCTCAGAAGCAAACTCTTTTTAAAAATGGCAAATTTTATATTGTGCATATTTTACCACAATAAAAAAAGATGAAAAACAAGCAGTGACAAACATAAGCATTCTATATAGAGATAAAGAGTAAACATCATAAGAGTGATTGCCTCTGGGGAGCATAATTGGGGGAAATGAGGATAGAGGGAAACTGTTGTTTTTCATAATAAACCTGTAGAACTGTTTGACTATGTATAAGTTAACTATGCATAATTTTACATGTATTACTTGGATAAAATATATTCAACAAGAAAAGAAATACAAGTAGTCATATTTGGAATACAAATATAGCAGATAGGATTTTTGGTGGATTGGGTATGAAGTGGACAAAATTTTAATCTTTAGGGTACAAAGGAAGAATTCCCCTTATTTAAGGGATTATTTTTTATTAGCTATGGCATTATTGATTTCATTTTTCCTGTTTTATGTGGTGTATCTAAGGAGTCTCTTGTTCCCAGATTAATTGCTGTACCAAGATGGGATTGGAGGGACCAGCAGTTAGCATAATGGCTATGTTGCTGGACCCTCATGTAGTTGACCACGGTTCAAGTCCTGGACCTTGCAGCTTAAACTCACGCTGGACGCATGTGTGTGCATGCCCAAGATCCCAAGAGGAGAATGGAGGAGAAGGGATTGTGGCATGGCCATCCCCCTGGGGGGGGATTTCTCGCTTTCTATCTCTCTGTCTCTCTCTGTCTTTCTGGTGAGTGCACATACCCTATAGCAAAAAAAAAAAAAAGATGGGATTGGAATTATGTGTTAGATGTAAATAAAATTAAGGTCAATCGATTCTTCTTGCATTGTGTGCCTTCTTGAAGAACAAATAAATTTAATGAATGAACAACAAAGTAAATGTTGTTCTTCGTAATATGAGAATCATGGGAATAATGATAATTATTGAAGATTTGTGGTAATTAGAATGGTCCTTTTTTCTTGACCTTGAATTAATATAAATATTGAGTTGTTGGAAATGTCGTGACACATTTTTGCATAGAAAAACAGAAAAATATGTCATGGCTTTTCTGATGATTCCATATTTACTTGTGCCAAGAAGAGAATATGTATTTTTCACTCTCTTGATTGCAAAATAAATGCCACACTGTCTCACCCCTGTCACCACCACAGGTCTACACACTCATTCTATACTTAGGCACATGTTCTGGTGAGTGAGTGGGTGGTCCCTGTGCGGCAGCACTAGAAGGTGGGGTAAGAGAGAGTTAGAAGAGTGCAGGAAATATAATGCTGATAGGCTAGCCTTCATGTTATTGGCTTGGCCTCAGAGTCTTGTGGGAGAGAGCTGGAAACCTCATTATTATTTCACTGGGAAACTTAACTTTCTCTTACATGTGAAACAAAGGAACATGACCCACAATATGGAGTTTTTGTTGAGTGGTTTATACAACAACTAGATTTTATTCTATAACAATATTTCTTGGATTACCCACTTCTTGGATTTCTCAGTTATCATGAATAAATGAATCACACTAATGTGGAAATGAGGTTTGGTTCACCTAACTCACCTTTGACTTTGATCTTGAGACTAATATTTTAGATCTAAGTTAAGAGGTTGAAATGAATTAATCTTGTTAACATAATAAGATGGTATATGGTTGGGTTTTTATTTTTAGTATAACCTCTGAAATATGCAAAATATAAAAAGCTTATTCAGACTGATGCCTTAAACATAGTATGTTAATCTTAACTATTATTAAATAGTACTACACAAAGGGCCAAGAACAGCCACAAGTCATTATTAAATAAAGTCTAGATCTGGCCAGGCACAGCCTGTTTGCCTTTCTAAAAGATGAATGAGAGCAAGGTGTTTTTTCATGTTATTATAGGGATGAACTATCAGAATTTTTGCTCATATGGTAGTGCTCTCTCGTTACTAGTCAGAAAGAGCTAGTGTTCTTGTGTTATTAATTAATTAACTAATTTGAGAGATTTTAGCTATAGGGCATGTGCACTCACCAGAGAGACAGAGACAGAGAGAATATGAGATATCAAATGCCCTCTCCCCCAGCTTTCTTCCCCCTTCCCCCGGTCAGGGGTTATGCCACAATCCCTTCTCCTCCATTCTCCTTTCAGGATTCTGGGCATGCACGCACATGCGCCTGGCATGAGTTTAACGCTGCCTGGTGTGGGACTCTAACCGTGGTAGGCTATGTGAGAGTCCAGCACTTCAACCACTATGCCAGCACTTCAACCACTATGCCACCTGCTGGCCCCAGTGTTCTTTTTTTTAATATGTATTCATGAAGTTACTATCTTACTTTCCTTGGATATAGGTGGCATTTTCTCATGTCATATGTAACAACTGCATGACTGAAATATAGGATAAGTACTTTAAACAAAACTTGATTCTCTTTTACTTCTACCTCTTTGTATGGTTAATTTATTTCCCTCCCCTCCACCCCGTTTTTTACTTCTTTCTTTCCTCTTATCTCTTCTCTCTCTTTTTCTCTTCCTTCCTGTCTCTCTCTTTTTTTTTTTCTAAATTGCTCGAGAATATATTTTCATTCACCAGACACACACACACACACACACAAACAAACACACACATGCCTAAAGTGTTTTTCAAGCTGCCAATATGGGATTTAGGCCATGTAGGATCTGCACAGTGTTTAATCACTGCACTACAGGGCTGACCCAGATATTTTTCTTACTATTTTCAGGTTTCAGTGTTAAGAAATAGAGTGTGTGTGTGTGTGGTTTTTTCTTTTTTTTTTTTTTTTTTAGCCATATTTGCAACAATGGGTTTAATGTTAGTAACAATCCAAACCAACCACAATTCAAGTCCCAGACCTGGAGGCATGCTATCTCACTTTCTCTTTCTCTCTCTCTGTCTTTCTCGTGTCAAATTAAAAAACAAACAAACAAACAAAAACAAAAAAGGAAACAAATAAATAATTCTTGTAAAAAGAGAATCTAAACCTTAGATCTGTTTTAGTAAACAATTCGCACCATAGAAATTAATGAGACTTACATACATTCTTTGGTTTTGGAAATTTGATCTTGAATACTCCACCTTTCTATAGTCTTTTCAAATAACTTTGCTATGTGTCTAGTGATTGTGTTTCTCAGTTACTAGATTGAACTGTACACTTAGCTCAGTTTTACCTCATCTCCTTTTGTGGTGATACTTCTTTGTATGAACAGTTCAGTTTAGTGATGGTCTGTAGTTCTTTTCAGTAACCCTTGACCCCTGCCACGTATGCAGAGTGTAGAGAAGCTGAGTTTGAGGTTTGGATCTAGAGCCCTCCCCGAATCCCCAGGGTGTGCTCTCTGACCAGGGAGGTAATCACTCTTACTGGCCCTGGAGAAACCCAGTTGAGAATTCCTAGGATTGTTGTGCTCTCAGCAAGTGCTTTAATCTTGTCCTCTGCCAGATGTTTTCTTTACTGAGCATGAAAACTTCATCAAAATAATGCCAAGGAAACTGATATGTGAGAAAATAAAAATAAAGGAAGAGAAAGAAAGATTCAACGTGTTCAGGAGGGCCAGAGCAAAGGACCTAAGGATGATCTAGAAGAGAGAAGACTAGCTCAATTGTATTTTCTCATTCTTCCAGATCTCTTTGAGAAAACACTTCACCAAGTAATCCTCAAATAGTGTTTTAAGATGTAATCATATACAATAAAATTCACTTCTGTGTTTATACGTGAGTTGAAAGCTTGTGTAGATCCAGGTAACTACTACTGTGAACAAGATACAAAATGATGCTATTACCTCCCAAGATTCCCTCGTGCCATCTTTTGTGTGTGCTTATGTATATGTCTGTGTGTGCATTCATCTATGCTTACTCAGAATCTCACTGTGTCACAATCCTGCCTTCTAGCAACTGGGACTACAAGTGCACACCACCCACCTTTTTAGGGTAGGCCAGGAACCAAACCTGAGTCTCCCTTGTGACCTCAGCCTACTGAAAAGCAGTGTCCAGTGTGTGCTATTATGGCTGGATCTGAGTTACCTTTGTAATCAAACCTTCCTTCCATTTATAACCCCTGGCAACCACTGATCGGTTCTCTACCCCTCTTGTGTTGCCTTTTCTAGAATATCATTAGAGTGGGATATTGTGGGATGATAAAACTGTTTAGTGTCTGGATGATGGTGGTGATTGCACAACTCTATGCACCCAAATGTAAATTTCACTGCATGTAAATTAAGGCTTTCACCAGTTGCAGCTCTGTTACTGAAGGATCATGCTAGAATATATGAAAATATGTTAGTATTTTAATAACATTTTGAACGGTATATGACTGTAACTCCACTGGTCTAACATCATTACCATTTTCCCATGGTCTTTCCCCATTTATTGTTTATATGCTTGTCTTTCCTCTTATGTGAATTTCTGTCATTTTTATAATCGATAACTTGATTTCTATAAAATTTCTATAAAATTTTTTACACTAGAGACTCTTGCTTTGTTTAATGAGATAAATATTTACCCAGTCTGGATTTTTTTTTTTTTAATTTAATTTTCTTTGAAAATTAAAAAAATTGTGGAATCAAATCTGTTGACCATTTTGAATTCTTCTACCACATGTTCAAAAGAAAAACAAGTGCATGTTTTCGTTTCTAACTTTCCAATTTTAATTTTATCTTATTCCTTCCTTTTCTTATCTGCTGTGTATTTGTTTTCCTTCCTACAATTAATGTCTTTCTCATCTAATCCTGATTAATTAACTTATTCATTCATGAAATGTGCATTGAGAATTTTTGTATGTAAAGTAGCCATATAGTCCTCAAAACTGAAACATCTTGTCATAAAGGAACTTTTATCTTTTAGTATGAAATGAGAAATATATACGAATAATAGGAATATAAGGTAGAAAATGATACATGTGACAAGAAATAAACTTAAAATATTAGAATTTAGTGGAAAGAGACATTTTTTATTGTTGCGTGGAATACTATGGGTTTAAAAATAAGGTGACATTTGAATTAAATTTTAATAAATTGTGCCTAGTTATTATTTTTTCTTTTTTTATAGAGATTTTTGCTATAGGGTGCATGCTTGCCAGAGAGACAGAGACAGAGAGACAGAAAACAAGAAATCACCCCTGAGGCAGGATGGCCATGCTGCAATCTCTTCTCCTCCTTTTTCCTCTTAGGATTTTAGGCACACATGCACACATGCCCAGGATTGAGTTTTAACCACTGGGTTTGGGACTTGAACTATGATCAACTATGTGAGCGTCCAGTGACATAAGTGTTATGTCATCTGCTGATCCTCTATGTACTACTGATGCATAGCAAATTACCACAAAACCTAATAGTTGAAAGCAATCATTTTATTATGTTTAGTAATTATATAGCTGCAAGGCAATCATTTTATGTTTATAAATTCTGTGGGTCAGGAATTGGTTAAGAACACAGAGAAGATGGCTTGTCTCTGAGGAGGGTTAGAGAGCATCAGCTGGGATGACTTTAAAGCTAGGAATGGTTTAGGACTAGAAGTTGGAATTGCCTCGAGGCCTCTTCACTTACAAGTCTAACCTCTTCTTTGGGATTACTTGAAGATCTACTGTCTCAAGCGCTAACACATGGCCTTTCTTCGCTGCATGAAAACTTCAGTATGGTTGAACTTCTTAGGGACTCCAAGCAAGTAAAAGCTACATCTCCTTATAATTGAGTTAGCCTAACTCTGATTCAAAGCAGTTATAAGCCAGTTTTAGTCAAGGGAAGGCATCCTAGACACCTATCTTTTCATAGGATGAATGACAAAGAATTTTGTGGTTTTTTTAAATCCACTGCATAAGACCATAATCTGAATGTCTTTCCAGGCTAAAGGGATAATGTAATTACAGCAAAAGCACAGTGAAGTAAAAATCTCCGAGCGATAATTCAAGGCAGATTTTCAACTCATGATGGTTTCCTCAAAGAAATAAGTCAAGTTAACCTTTTGAATAGAGAATTACATTGCCTAACTCCCCATGTCCCCAGTTCCCTTGTCATTATGCACACATTCATGTACGCACATCCACAATATTTGAAGTGTTCCTTGGCTGAATGACTCTGGGAAAACATTTTTTTACAAAGTATTCTTTTTCTAAAAATTTGTTCTTGAGTGCCTTTTTGTGAATATCATGTGTATCAATCTGTCTTGCTTATTAATTTTCAAAGGAATATCCAGAAGAGAGAGATTCACATGGTATAAGGGAAGAAGTACTTGATAGAATTTTTAACATAATATGTTCAGACAGTAAATAGTATATTTTCTAGATAACTGATTGATTTTATTTTTTTACCTTAATGGAGTTTGGTTTATTCTGTTCTCCAGCCATTGATCACAAAGTGTAACCAGAAATACAGGCTGGGAAGCACATTCAGCAGGTAATAGGGATAACCAACAACTTTAATTATTGCTAGGCTGCTCAGTTATTAGGAATGTGGCATTTTCCTTATTCCTTCTTGTTTTGGATCTCAACAGAGAACTGAACGTCTAACCCAAAACATAGGAATGTTGAATTTTTGCTATTGAAAACAGCAGATGGCCACCTAAATTGTTCCTCTTTCTAGTTGTACTAATTTTAAGCTTTGGAGGCTTTATAATCTTTGACTCTGACTCTATTGGAATGGATTCTTTGTTACTTCATTAGAAGATGAATGGATAAATCATTGTACCAAAGTGGCTAAGAACTGGAGGTATAAGTTCACTAGAGTTAGAGTTGAATTTTTCAACTCTTTTTTTTTTTCCACTAGAGTTGAATTTTTCACTAATAGGCTCCTTTGTTTTTTGTGAGAGTCTATTGAATGAGGCAATGTCAAGAGTTTGTGTTGTGAGTTGAAAGTTTTCAACTGACTACATTTTATTTGTTTTGGAAGCTTCTAAAAAAGCGTTTTGTTGACAAGTTCAAGCTACTTTACCTTCCTCACATTTCTAATTGCATATCCATAGCAAATTTAAAACAGCTTTCAGTGATTACTTGTGTTTGTGTATGTGTGTGCTTGTAGAGGAGAAAATTCTCTGCAGATTATAGCAGTTGTTTGGGGAGAAGGAAATAGCTTTGTAAGGTTGCGGTGCCTTCTTGCACACACGTTTGCTTAAATTCAGAAGTCAGTCAACCATTGAGTACAGTTAGCTGCTAAACAGAACAATAATAATGGATCTTTATATTAATTTGTAAGTATTCGCAGATTTTTGAAAACTTGAGAAAATATTGTTTTAGACATTATAGTGGCCTGTCATGGGAGATGGTTCCTTCTATACCAGTTAGTTAATGAGATTGGGAGTAAAGTAGGGACTTCAAGAGAACTTGCTTGTTTATTTATTTAGTGGCAGGGTCTTGATAGGTTGCCCAGACTGGCTTCCAACTCACAATTCTCCTGTCTTAGCCTCTTGAGTAGCTGAGATTACAGGTGTATAACCATGCTCGGCTAAAGAGAGCCCCTTTCCGGGACCAGCAGTTGGCGTAATGGCTATGTTGCTGGACTCCCATGTAGTCGACCGTGGTTCGAGTCCTGGACCTGGTGGTTTAAATTCATGCCGGTCGCGTGTGTGTGCGTGCCCAAAATCCCGAGAGGAGAATGGAGAAGAGATTGTGGTGTGGCCACCCCCGCTGGGGCATGATTTCTCCCTTTCTGTCTCTATCTCTCTTTGTCTTACTGGGGAGCCCATGCGCCCTATAGCAAAAACTTCTCAAAAAAAAAAAGAGGGAGAGCCCCTTTCTTCCTTCCTTCCTTCCTTTCTTTCTTTCTTTCTTTCTC
Source organism: Tupaia belangeri chinensis (assembly GCF_000334495.1). Classification (NCBI taxonomy): domain Eukaryota; kingdom Metazoa; phylum Chordata; class Mammalia; order Scandentia; family Tupaiidae; genus Tupaia; species Tupaia belangeri. Next base: position 5,482,307 of record NW_006159809.1, read on the forward strand.
TTTCTCTCTCTCTCTCTCTCTCTCTCTCTCTCTCTCTCTCTCTCTCTCTCTCTCTCTCTCTCTCTCTCTCTCTCTCTCTCTCTCTCTCTCTCTCTCTCTCTCTCTCTCTCTCTCTCTCTCTCTCTCTCTCTCTCTCTCTCTCTCTCTCTCTCTCTCTCTCTCTCTCTCTCTCTCTCTCTCTCTCTCTCTTTCTTTCTTTCTTTTTTCCCCCCTCTAGGGCCCATGTGCTTGGTGGAGAGAGACAGAGAGGACGACAGAGAGAGGGAAAGTGAGAAATCATCACTCCCCCTCAGGGGGGCTGTCCATGCCATAATCCCTACTCCTCCATTCTCCTCCTGGGATTTTGGGCACCTATGCACACATGACTGGCATGAGTCTTAGGCTGCAAGTCCCGGGACTCGGTCTGCAGTCAGCCATGTGAGAGTCCAGTTTTTTAACCACTATCTCACCTGCTGGCCCTGAGAGCCCTTGTTTTTAATTAAACCCCCTTGTAATGCTGTGGTTAAGGTGTGTTCTGTGCTGTGGCACACCATGTAAAGAAAGTAGACTTTAAAGCCCAGTGCTTGCACAGTGTAATGATCATGGCACGTTGCAAAATACCAAGTGACAAAGGGAATTTAGTGCAGGTGTTTGGAAGAGGGGACCCTGTAGTTGGATAGATTTCAGGAAGGAGAAAAGCAAAGATAATAATCATTTATAGGCAGTTTCTTGAGGACATGTGTCTAAATTGGTTTCATCTTTTTGTTCCTACTGATCATAGCACACTGCCTCACACAAATGAGGTATTCAGGAAATTCCTGTTCTTTTTACACACACACACACACACACACACACACACACAGACACACACACAGACAGACACACATTTTTTTTTTTGGCAGAGCACTTATGCATTTAAGGACAGAGAATCTTCATGGATATTATGAGAGTTTTAATATTTTCCTACTTTTCTTAGGCAGTTAATTTACTGATGTAAGCTACGACTTATATTCCGTTTAATATTTCATGATGAAATTTATCTTTGAAATCAGAGGTAATATTTTTCTGTTAGATAATTTTATCTTGACTCAACTCTAGTGAACCTGCTCTATACCAATGGTTTTTTTAATTGGGGTAAAATGTACATAGCATAAATTACAATTTTAATCATTTTTAAGTGTATGGTGTTATGACATTAAATACATTCACATTGTTTTGCAACCATTATGACAATCCATGTCCAGAACTTATTTATTTTCCCAAACTGAGAATAAAATTTAAATTAATTAAAAATTAAGTTTATTAAATTTATTAGTAAATTGTAAACTTATAATTTGTGCCCTTGTGGTTATTGAACAAATGGAATCTTTTATAGATATGTTGAGGAACTCCATGATTTCTTTGCAAAGAAGAAAAGGAAATATAGAACCAAACTGACACTGAAAAGTGTTCTAAGGTTCACTTGAAATAGCTAGAGATATAGCATAATATGAATAAGCTTAAAGTTGATGCCCATTTAAATGTCACATGACAGATTTATAATTTAATGATAAGTAGATTATATCTAATTTGATAGATAGGCTTTTCTGTTTTCAGTTTCCCTAAGAAATTTGGTCATAATAAAAAACTGATAGTAGCCTTTACTTTCTCAATCTTTCCAATCGAGTGGTGATACCGGTAACTCTGTGTGTGTGTGTGTGTGTGTTGTACTTCTGTGGTCTTTGTATTTAACTGACTGACTAACCAACTAACTATATATAAACTATATTTTCAGCTTCGATTTTGTATGTAATTGTCATTAAAGGCTGTATTGAACTCTGATGGTGTTAGTCTACGTTTGAGGGCTATTCTGCCCTTGAATTTGGTAATTTTACTCTGGTGCCAGAGAATGTGAGGATAAGGAGTCAGTCTTTTTCAGTACTATACCATTATTTTCTTAATTAGGTGAAAGTCTGTTATTAATTTGAACCTTTCTCGTACTTTTAAATAAACCATTTAAGAAAATAAGCAAATGCCAGAAAGTAGTACAGCCTACTTCCCAACAGAATGACTTCAGCTTTTCTCTGTTTGCCAAACATGGATTTCCCAGCTCCCTTGATAAAGTAGGCTGTGGTCTAACTGGCCATGTGTTTTGTTTGACTTTCTTGGTAGGCCTTCAAGCAGAGTTTGGCCTATTAACACTGGAGAAGGGAGTGCTCTATAGCAGTAGTTTGTAAACATTTTCAAGACATAAACTTTTTGAGAATCTAATGAAAGCCATGAATTCTTTCCTTGGAAAATTTATCTTGTGCACATACATATTTCATAAAATATCAGGAGATTTAGACACACTGTGAAATATATCCAATTGTATATATCCATTGTGAAAGCATTCTAGATGATTAAGGTCCAGTTTCAGTGTCAAAATAAGTATTATATTCTGAGATGCCCCTTTTCTAGTGTATTTATGATTTGTGAAAAGCACATAGTAGAAAAGGTTGAAGAAACTTGTAACTGTCTCAGAATTTAATTTTATATTATTAATAAAGATGAATACCATCTTCACTAACACACTGACAGGTTCAAGAGGTTGGTAAACTTTTCTCAGTAACCAAGTTTAGACAGTAGCTTATCAGAAAATAAATTGACCTATGGCATTTTGCTAGGGCAGTGATAAAGTTGGGTAAGGTTATATTTTCAAACTTTAGCTTAGCTATGACTTTCCATGTGTTTTTGACACTTTTCTTTCTGTCCTTTTGTCTGTTGTACAGAGAGTACAGAAGAAAATAAGAAAGACAAAATAACACTGAAAAGTGTCCTAAGGTTCACTTGGAATAGCTAGAGATAGCATAATATGAATAAGCTTAAAAATTGATATCCATTTAAATGTTAATATTCTTCAGCATGACATGAAGAGGTATTTTACTTTGGTAAAGACTTTACCTCCTCTTTCATAGAGAAAATTCTCCCCTGCCCTTTTTTTTTTTTTTCTTTACTTTGCTATAGGGTGCATGTGCTTGCTGGGGGGGGTAAGGAAAGAAGGAGAAATCACCCTCTGGGAGTGGATGACCATGCCATATTCCCTTCTCCTCCATTCTCCTGTTGGGACTTTGGGCAAATGCCCAGTGTGTTTTTCAAACTGCAGGGTCTTTTCAAATGTTCACGTGAGATTCAACTGCCTTAACCATCATGCCACTTGCTGGCTTGCCCCTTAATCTTTACGAGTGACTTACTTATTAACTGATATGATAGAGGAAATGAGTATTACTAGACAGAAACTCTTTTGACTTCAGCATTTTTGCTCCTAAACTGTCTTGCCCATTCTTTATTACTTTAATTTCCAGTTTCAGAGGAAGAGGCTATTCCTCCTGATTAAGGCTATTTCTAACACCTGTGCTCCATCCCTTTTCCTTGCTCTGTCAGTTAATTTGTCTTTCTCCTCTCTTTAATTTTCAACCTTCCCCTCACCAATGAATCTTTTCATTAGCACTTGATATGCCCAAGTCTGTATTTCCTCTCCCCATCCTCAAAACCATTTGCTGTCTCATTGAGTTATATCACCATTAATCCAAGTGAGAAATCTGAAATGCTAAGTAATTTGGACTGTAACCTTAATATAGGCTCTTGAAGAGTTTTAAGTTAGGGCTCAAAAAAGGCATAATTAGATTTATTACTCTGGGGCTCTTATGTTAGGTCTTCCTGTTAGTTGTTGAGGTTGGTGTCTTAGTTATAGTTATATACGTGTATTGTAAGTTCAATAGTTGGCACTGGCAGATAGTTATGTCGCTGGACTCCCACATAGTGGACCATGGTTTCAGACCTGGACCTAGCAGCTTCAAAGTCACCACGGGCATGTGGACATGCATGCCTAAAATCCCTATAGAAAAAAATCCAAAAAATCTCTCTTAAAACGTAAATTAACGAAATAGCACAAGATAATGGAGGAGTATATACAATATTGGAAAATGCAAAACCATTGCTTTATTAAAGCAGAATATTAGAACTATAAAGACTCTTAACTGTTAGGGATAGTTAAGGACTTGTAATGCCTGGAAATAGAGGTAGACTAAATAAATAGCCAGATGAGATTTTTTTTCTCCCAATGTTACTACATAATCTTACATATGACAACAATAGAAATCTCTAAAAAAATTTTTGAGAAATTTTATTTGGGACAAGCAGATGGTGTAATGGTTACGTTACTGGACTCCCACATAGTCAACTGTGGTTTAAGTCCTTGACCCAGCAGCTTCAAATTCATGCTAGGTATGTGTGCATTCATGCCTAAGATCCCAAGAGGAGAATGGAGGAGAAGGATTTGTGGTGTGGCCATCCCCCCAGGGGGTGATTTTTTGCTTTCTGTCTTTCTGTTTCTCTCTGTCTCTCCAGTGAGTGCACACATCCTATAGCAGAAATCTCCTCCCACCCCCCCCAAAAAGAAGCACTTATGCTCAACTGTGTATTTGTATTCATAAATTATATATGTGTACTACATTCATTAGCTCAGTGGTTATAAGCCTTTTGCTTATGGACTGCCTTCAGTAAAACATTTTTGTGTAAATATATACCTCACATATGTATACATTGTTTATTGTATGTGTATATAATCATATACATATGTACTATTCTCATTAGCTAGTAACTTAGAGCAGGATACACATTTAGGGGAGAGGGCCATTGTTAAAATGCACTTAAATCCCTTTTGCAGATAGTTTTCTTGATAATCTCAAATTGTGGCTGTTATATTTTGTCAAATCTGTTCATATATTTACCACATGAAATGTTTAACTAGAGGCTCTTACCAAATGTATCATTTATCCACTGCTATGTAACAAACTACCTGAAAAGGTAATGACCTAAAACAATACCGATTTATTATTATTATTTTTTAATTAATTTATTTTACATTCTTTCACTGAGCATCATCACAGCATACAAAATGCGATTTACCACCCAGAATACACTGCATAGTGGCTTAGTCATACATGTTGTCATCAACAAATAATTTTCCATTTCTTGTTTCATATACATATGATTCCATAGAAAAGCATTTCAGAGAGGGTACAGCCAATTTGTCTGCTGGCCGTACCTGGAATGACTCATGTGGCTGGCTAGCAGTTGATGCCAGCTGTTGGATAGGCAGTCTCCATTTTCCACATGACCTCTCATACCTCAGTTAAGCTGTAATAAATTGTGCTGTAATAAGGGTGGCTTCATGGTTTGGAGAGTAAGAGAACTCAAACTACTAGGCCTCTTTAGACCTAGAATCCAGAACTTGACAATGTCTACCACATTCTCCTAGCCAAAGTAAGTCACATAGTCCAAATTCAGGAGGATAGGAAAATAGTGTCTACCTCATGGTAGTAGCATAGTGTCATATTTCAAAGAGGCATGGGCACAGGGAAGCTTGCCATTAGGAATCATTATAATGGTCTTACTCACCAGGATGAAGGCAAGTATTAACCTAGCTGGTTTCTTGTCATTTGCATGTGCTAGCATGATTAGTATTGTTTCAAACCACAGGAATATTTTAAAGGCCTGTATCTATTTTGTACAAGTTAAACTAAAATTAGATAACCTAATCTCACTTAATTTAACTGAGTACATATACTCTTCAGTGCATCAAAATAAACTGGAAGAGAATCGATAAATTGGTTGATAGTAATACACTATCTACCATTCTGTATCATTTTTCCTTGATTTATCCTGAATCTCACATGAGGTACATGACTCTGACATATGAAGAATAATGGTATCAGTGTCATTTATTAGATCAAATGTTAGTAAGACTGAGTTTCTTAAGATGATAATAAATATAAGCACCAGTGCACCTGAGAAGTGGATACACCCCACTTTAGAGAGCATCAGTCTAACCGTTGTGGAATAGTTAAGTGCCACGCATCTGTGATACTGCTAAGCCCATTAGTGTCAGCTGAGTGATGTGATTCAGTATGGCACTCTTCCCACTGTCCTCTTCCATGTTGTGATCTAGGGTAGCCTTCACAAACAGGTCACAAATGGTACACAAGATAAACTGTGCTTATTGTTCTGGTTGTAAGAAATTAATTGTACCTGTAGTGTGTAGGTGTGTGTGTATTTGGAGTTTACATGAGGGAGCCGAGAAGAGTCTGGCCTTTTATCTCTGCTTTAGTCATTTTTCTTTCTTTTAAAATTATCAGGGACAACTTTCCTTTGGTTTCCATGTTTAAAGGAAAATTTTAAGAATATTTTCATGTCTTTTTGACCCAGCTGCAGTGGTGCAGTGGTAGTACAATGCTTTCGCAATGCTGGAAGTCATGTGGAAGACTGGAGTTCAGTTTTTGGTTGACTTCTATACCCAAGGTGTTTATTCCTACTTCTGATCCTGGCTGGCTGGGAAGGCTATGGGGAGGATCTTGGTGTAAGACCCTGTTGAGGGTACTTGTTTTTCTCCTTCTCCCTCACTCTGTCTCACAAAAAAATAAATTAATTAATTTTAAAAAAGAATATTTTCATGTATTTTTAACTTGTATTTATGATGGGAAAGAAAAATACATGTTTATTCTCAGTGTATGAAGTGTGCTTTAATACTTTTATCCACAACTCAGTTCACAGTTGGCATTTTTCTGATGTATATGAATTTGCTGATCTGAATTCTTTAGCTTTTCATACACGGTTGTTCTTTTGTACTGCAGGGGTTTTTTAGCTTTTACAAAGGAGTTTACTACTTGAACTGTTTGACTAAAATTCTAGTGTACTCACAGCTTCTTCTCTTATAGCTATGCTTTTCTCTGTCCTGGTGACTAAAAGAAATGCTTCTTCCATGCAGCCAGCAGGATTAACAGCTAACTAAACCCCAAAGTATCCAGCTATTTTTTCTGCTTTGACCCCATAACCTCTCCCCTGGTTGGCAGTGTGCTGGTGTTGACAGTTCTTCTAGTTCAGCCAAAGGTGAAAGATAATTGCTTGTGGAGTAGTGGCTGGGATGGTATGTGTTTTTGCAGCAAGCATCTCCACTCCCACCCCCAGGCAAATCTCTGGATCTGGTGCATATTTCAAAGCATGTGTTAAACTTTATGTGATACTGATTAAAATGGAGGGCTCCAGGGTGATTTGGCAGAGCCCCACAGTTGCATCTGCCAAATGACATACAGAGAAATGTCTTGCTACAAACAGAAGGGCTGAAATCTATCTATCTCAGCAATATGCATCCTGCAAAAGCAAAGGTGACTCTGGCCTTGTATATATACATTGTATGTGGAGTATCCAGGATTCTTTAGCAACTCCTTTGTTCCTATCACATTTTGACTGGAAACAAAGTCTTTTCATATTCTTTCTCTTTTAAACTACAACAACAACAGTAAAAGCAGAAAAACACATATGGAAATAAAAGTTTGCATTGCCATATCTTTCAGTTCCCCATTCCCGCAGAACATTGCTTTAAAAAATCAACTATCAACTTGAATGGAGTACTCGGAGGTGGAAGAATGATCTACTTTTTGAAGCTAGATTTGTGGGTCACTGATGTGAGATCTGCAAAGTTCATTCTGAAAGGAAGATAGCTTTTTACAAAGCAGGTACATTTGTATCCAGAACTTTTAGGTTCAAGGTCTCAGGATGCCCTACTAGAAAGTAATATGCATTTATATCATCCGCATAGATCACTTTCTCAAAAGCAACATATGCAACATTAGTATCTCATGACACATCTCCTAAGAAATCTTGCCTTGTTTATACAACAAAGTTAGGATAGAGAGACCATCAATTCTTTGAAAGAATTAAAAAATTTTAAAAGGAAAACAAGAAAGAGTAAGGAATATAGAGGAGTAAGCAGGATGAATGGCACCAAGAGGGGGAAAAAAAGAAATAGGGTGGGAAGAGGAGAGTGAATAGAGAGGTAAGCCAGGCTTCTACTTCATGGGTGAACCAAAGGGAACAGATATAAGCCTGGGGATTACGGAGCTGGACAGGTGTCGCAGTGATAATGCTCTGAGCAAATGATGCTAGATAATGATGGAAGATCACAGGTTTGGTCCCCTATTGACGTATACAAGCTGAATGTGCATTTCTGTAATGTCGATGACTGTCTAGGAAGAGTGGGAAACTCCCGGGATCGTGGCATGAGACCCTGTTGAGAATGCTTGTCTCTGATTCTCATGGAATAAAAAAAAAAAAAAAAAAAAAAGATTAGGGATTTCAAAATGTAGAGTGCGCACCAAATATCAATACGAAGCAATCATAACCATAGTGATTTGTATATTTAAATAACCCCACCAAGGATTAATGTATTTTATCACATTCATTGTCTGCTCTAGAGAGTGAAGAATTGGTTGATTGTGTATCATCCTGTGGTTTTTCATAACAGCTCTAAAGATGGCTTTGGGCACTC
>NW_006159809.1:5503353-5527914 GCF_000334495.1 Tupaia belangeri chinensis
TGTCGCTGGACTCCCACATAGTGGACCATGGTTTCAGACCTGGACCTAGCAGCTTCAAAGTCACCACGGGCATGTGGACATGCATGCCTAAAATCCCTATAGAAAAAAATCCAAAAAATCTCTCTTAAAACGTAAATTAACGAAATAGCACAAGATAATGGAGGAGTATATACAATATTGGAAAATGCAAAACCATTGCTTTATTAAAGCAGAATATTAGAACTATAAAGACTCTTAACTGTTAGGGATAGTTAAGGACTTGTAATGCCTGGAAATAGAGGTAGACTAAATAAATAGCCAGATGAGATTTTTTTTCTCCCAATGTTACTACATAATCTTACATATGACAACAATAGAAATCTCTAAAAAAATTTTTGAGAAATTTTATTTGGGACAAGCAGATGGTGTAATGGTTACGTTACTGGACTCCCACATAGTCAACTGTGGTTTAAGTCCTTGACCCAGCAGCTTCAAATTCATGCTAGGTATGTGTGCATTCATGCCTAAGATCCCAAGAGGAGAATGGAGGAGAAGGATTTGTGGTGTGGCCATCCCCCCAGGGGGTGATTTTTTGCTTTCTGTCTTTCTGTTTCTCTCTGTCTCTCCAGTGAGTGCACACATCCTATAGCAGAAATCTCCTCCCACCCCCCCCAAAAAGAAGCACTTATGCTCAACTGTGTATTTGTATTCATAAATTATATATGTGTACTACATTCATTAGCTCAGTGGTTATAAGCCTTTTGCTTATGGACTGCCTTCAGTAAAACATTTTTGTGTAAATATATACCTCACATATGTATACATTGTTTATTGTATGTGTATATAATCATATACATATGTACTATTCTCATTAGCTAGTAACTTAGAGCAGGATACACATTTAGGGGAGAGGGCCATTGTTAAAATGCACTTAAATCCCTTTTGCAGATAGTTTTCTTGATAATCTCAAATTGTGGCTGTTATATTTTGTCAAATCTGTTCATATATTTACCACATGAAATGTTTAACTAGAGGCTCTTACCAAATGTATCATTTATCCACTGCTATGTAACAAACTACCTGAAAAGGTAATGACCTAAAACAATACCGATTTATTATTATTATTTTTTAATTAATTTATTTTACATTCTTTCACTGAGCATCATCACAGCATACAAAATGTGATTTCCCACCTAGAATACACTGCATAGTGGCTTAGTCATACATGTTGTCATCAACAAATAATTTTCCATTTCTTGTTTCATATACATATGATTCCATAGAAAAGCATTTCAGAGAGGGTACAGCCAATTTGTCTGCTGGCCGTACCTGGAATGACTCATGTGGCTGGCTAGCAGTTGATGCCAGCTGTTGGATAGGCAGTCTCCATTTTCCACATGACCTCTCATACCTCAGTTAAGCTGTAATAAATTGTGCTGTAATAAGGGTGGCTTCATGGTTTGGAGAGTAAGAGAACTCAAACTACTAGGCCTCTTTAGACCTAGAATCCAGAACTTGACAATGTCTACCACATTCTCCTAGCCAAAGTAAGTCACATAGTCCAAATTCAGGAGGATAGGAAAATAGTGTCTACCTCATGGTAGTAGCATAGTGTCATATTTCAAAGAGGCATGGGCACAGGGAAGCTTGCCATTAGGAATCATTATAATGGTCTTACTCACCAGGATGAAGGCAAGTATTAACCTAGCTGGTTTCTTGTCATTTGCATGTGCTAGCATGATTAGTATTGTTTCAAACCACAGGAATATTTTAAAGGCCTGTATCTATTTTGTACAAGTTAAACTAAAATTAGATAACCTAATCTCACTTAATTTAACTGAGTACATATACTCTTCAGTGCATCAAAATAAACTGGAAGAGAATCGATAAATTGGTTGATAGTAATACACTATCTACCATTCTGTATCATTTTTCCTTGATTTATCCTGAATCTCACATGAGGTACATGACTCTGACATATGAAGAATAATGGTATCAGTGTCATTTATTAGATCAAATGTTAGTAAGACTGAGTTTCTTAAGATGATAATAAATATAAGCACCAGTGCACCTGAGAAGTGGATACACCCCACTTTAGAGAGCATCAGTCTAACCGTTGTGGAATAGTTAAGTGCCACGCATCTGTGATACTGCTAAGCCCATTAGTGTCAGCTGAGTGATGTGATTCAGTATGGCACTCTTCCCACTGTCCTCTTCCATGTTGTGATCTAGGGTAGCCTTCACAAACAGGTCACAAATGGTACACAAGATAAACTGTGCTTATTGTTCTGGTTGTAAGAAATTAATTGTACCTGTAGTGTGTAGGTGTGTGTGTATTTGGAGTTTACATGAGGGAGCCGAGAAGAGTCTGGCCTTTTATCTCTGCTTTAGTCATTTTTCTTTCTTTTAAAATTATCAGGGACAACTTTCCTTTGGTTTCCATGTTTAAAGGAAAATTTTAAGAATATTTTCATGTCTTTTTGACCCAGCTGCAGTGGTGCAGTGGTAGTACAATGCTTTCGCAATGCTGGAAGTCATGTGGAAGACTGGAGTTCAGTTTTTGGTTGACTTCTATACCCAAGGTGTTTATTCCTACTTCTGATCCTGGCTGGCTGGGAAGGCTATGGGGAGGATCTTGGTGTAAGACCCTGTTGAGGGTACTTGTTTTTCTCCTTCTCCCTCACTCTGTCTCACAAAAAAATAAATTAATTAATTTTAAAAAAGAATATTTTCATGTATTTTTAACTTGTATTTATGATGGGAAAGAAAAATACATGTTTATTCTCAGTGTATGAAGTGTGCTTTAATACTTTTATCCACAACTCAGTTCACAGTTGGCATTTTTCTGATGTATATGAATTTGCTGATCTGAATTCTTTAGCTTTTCATACACGGTTGTTCTTTTGTACTGCAGGGGTTTTTTAGCTTTTACAAAGGAGTTTACTACTTGAACTGTTTGACTAAAATTCTAGTGTACTCACAGCTTCTTCTCTTATAGCTATGCTTTTCTCTGTCCTGGTGACTAAAAGAAATGCTTCTTCCATGCAGCCAGCAGGATTAACAGCTAACTAAACCCCAAAGTATCCAGCTATTTTTTCTGCTTTGACCCCATAACCTCTCCCCTGGTTGGCAGTGTGCTGGTGTTGACAGTTCTTCTAGTTCAGCCAAAGGTGAAAGATAATTGCTTGTGGAGTAGTGGCTGGGATGGTATGTGTTTTTGCAGCAAGCATCTCCACTCCCACCCCCAGGCAAATCTCTGGATCTGGTGCATATTTCAAAGCATGTGTTAAACTTTATGTGATACTGATTAAAATGGAGGGCTCCAGGGTGATTTGGCAGAGCCCCACAGTTGCATCTGCCAAATGACATACAGAGAAATGTCTTGCTACAAACAGAAGGGCTGAAATCTATCTATCTCAGCAATATGCATCCTGCAAAAGCAAAGGTGACTCTGGCCTTGTATATATACATTGTATGTGGAGTATCCAGGATTCTTTAGCAACTCCTTTGTTCCTATCACATTTTGACTGGAAACAAAGTCTTTTCATATTCTTTCTCTTTTAAACTACAACAACAACAGTAAAAGCAGAAAAACACATATGGAAATAAAAGTTTGCATTGCCATATCTTTCAGTTCCCCATTCCCACAGAACATTGCTTTAAAAAATCAACTATCAACTTGAATGGAGTACTCGGAGGTGGAAGAATGATCTACTTTTTGAAGCTAGATTTGTGGGTCACTGATGTGAGATCTGCAAAGTTCATTCTGAAAGGAAGATAGCTTTTTACAAAGCAGGTACATTTGTATCCAGAACTTTTAGGTTCAAGGTCTCAGGATGCCCTACTAGAAAGTAATATGCATTTATATCATCCGCATAGATCACTTTCTCAAAAGCAACATATGCAACATTAGTATCTCATGACACATCTCCTAAGAAATCTTGCCTTGTTTATACAACAAAGTTAGGATAGAGAGACCATCAATTCTTTGAAAGAATTAAAAAATTTTAAAAGGAAAACAAGAAAGAGTAAGGAATATAGAGGAGTAAGCAGGATGAATGGCACCAAGAGGGGGAAAAAAAGAAATAGGGTGGGAAGAGGAGAGTGAATAGAGAGGTAAGCCAGGCTTCTACTTCATGGGTGAACCAAAGGGAACAGATATAAGCCTGGGGATTACGGAGCTGGACAGGTGTCGCAGTGATAATGCTCTGAGCAAATGATGCTAGATAATGATGGAAGATCACAGGTTTGGTCCCCTATTGACGTATACAAGCTGAATGTGCATTTCTGTAATGGACTGGACTGTCTAGGAAGAGTGGGAAACTCCCGGGATCGTGGCATGAGACCCTGTTGAGAATGCTTGTCTCTGATTCTCATGGAATAAAAAAAAAAAAAAAAAAAAAAGATTAGGGATTTCAAAATGTAGAGTGCGCACCAAATATCAATACGAAGCAATCATAACCATAGTGATTTGTATATTTAAATAATCCCACCAAGGATTAATGTATTTTATCACATTCATTGTCTGCTCTAGAGAGTGAAGAATTGGTTGATTGTGTATCATCCTGTGGTTTTTCATAACAGCTCTAAAGATGGCTTTGGGCACTCCCTATAGACTTCTGTTATCCTTTAGGTTGTACTTGAAGTGTGGAGGTATAACTTAAACAATTGATCCTGGATTAGGAAAATAAATACATTTTATTGTTCATAACTTGCTTTTATAAACTCTTTTTAAAAAGTTGCAAGCCTTGTATATGTGGATATAGTTCAATTTTCCAGGTGAAACCATCAGAATCTGTTTTGCTTGTTTTCTGTGATTTATCTCATTTCCTTGTTAATTCAAGTTGCTGCTTCTCCTCTCCTCTTTTTCTTCCTCCTGTTTGTTCTTCTCATTTTTAAAATAAAATTTTATTTTATTTTATTTATAATTGACACATAATACTGGGTTGTCAGAAATGTCATAATGCATTTTTGCATAGAAAAACAGAAAAATACGTCATGACTTTTCCGACAACTCAATAATGGTACATGTTTGGGGTACAGTGTGATATTTCAGAACATGTTTATAAGTGTATAATGATCAAATCAGGGTAACTAGCATATCCTGTCTTTATTTTTTGAAATCGGGGCAGGAAATATGTAAGGAATTGAAAGAAAAAAATGCTGGCTGTTTGCCTACCATTTTTGAGCTTTTATTGAATTTCATGCAATTTTGACTTCATTTTCTTCTGGTATTGCAGCTCAGTGTTATAGTCACAGAGATATTTATTTCTAAAGTGTCTTTTTGACTTAGACTTTTTTTTAAGGGTAGTTTGGGATGCGAAGAATTGATAATCTGTTTTTCTCTCTTCTAAAGTCTTGGTTGGGTCAAGTAGGATTTGCCCTGAGGATATTATTGTTGACTTCTTGTAAAAGAAGTTTGAAACCTAAGATTCCACTTACTTTTCTCTCCTGGCCTTTGGTAGAATATTTTGCACAGAAAGAAAAATGTAAATGGAATGTAGTTAGCCACTAAATCATAGTAAGTGCCACATCTTTCTGAGGATGTTTTAGAGTTTCAAATGGAGGCTTCAACTGGTTTCTAAATGAGAGCTTCATCTTATATGAAACAATTTTAATTTATAAAGAATACTAAGACAAAGGGAAGATTTTTGTACACATTTCTTTATGTAGTGAAGCTGTGAAAGAGAAGCAGTAATAATGAAAAAGGAATTTGGAACTTGTCGGTGATCACACATTACCTTCCAGATTTTATTTATTTATTTATTTATTTATTTATTTATTTAGTGAGAGAAATATTTCTACAGGGCACATGTTCTCGCCAGAGAGACAGAGAGACAGAAAGCAAGAAATCAACCCCCAGAGGGGCTGGCCGCGTCTCAGTCCCTTTTCTTGGGATTTTGGGCATGCATGCATGTGCACTTGGCATGAGTTTCAAGCTGCTGAGTCTGGGACTCGAACCGTGGTTGACTTTGTGGGAGTCCAGTGATGTAACCATCATGCCATCTACTGGTTCCTGCATTTTCCTTATTTAATACTTTCACCATACTAATTTATTTTATATAAGAAGGATAACCTTAGCAATATCTGCAAATTTGAATACAGTCTTATAAAGAAAAAGAATTCCTGGAAAACCTTTTCAGGATAAGTGAATTGACATATGATCAATTGATGGAAATATTGAGGGAACTTGAGAATAAAGGAATGAGTAGCCTAGTTTAACTTAGAAATAAGGCATTCTGCTTAATTAAGTAAAATGTGTTTTTATTAAGATATTATAATTGTACACACATGTGAATATAGGTGTGATTTTACAGTCCAAGAATACCATGTGTGATGATTGATTCAGGATGGTCTGTATGCCCATCCTCTCATCCATTTGTCATTACCTGTGTGTGGAAAATTCAAAATATTCCCTTCTGGTTACTTTTAGACACACAGCATAAGATACTTCTTGTCTGTATTTGTTCTCCCACGAAATGAAATGAAACAATAGGAATATGCATAAAGTTTTGGGACTATGAGGAAAGAAGGCCATCGGTCATTATCATGATCTCTGGGGAAATATATTTGTTAATTATAATATTGCTATCCCTTAGTCATTGTGTACTGATCATGGTGTTCACATAATGAAAAGATTATTGATGATATAAGACCTCTGATTTGAGGCTTTGTAGCTATTGTTTTTGTTTTTGTGCAGTACATCAATGTTCTTTCCTTCCTGCCTTACAGGCTAGAAGAATTAATGCTCTGAAAAAAATCAACTTCTTTGGGCAGGCAAGCTACCGAATCTTGACGATAACTGATCTGAGCTGGAAGTTTAATTCCTGAGCTTTTAAATACCACCTCTGTCCTTTTGTTTTGAAGAATTCAGACTTGAATAATTGTTGTCTTGGCTGAGTCAGAGCTAGGATGAAAAACTAGCAATACTCCACTGGATGTTTTATGTATGCTTTGGGCAGTCTCCTTGACTGTCCCAGCAAACTTACGGATGCTTAAGCATGTCCTTGGCTATGTTCTCTGTTCGTCTAGTGCCGTATGGACACATGGGGAAGAAGGCAAACACTGTCCACAATTGTACATGCCTAAACTGGCATAAGGTGATCGGATTACAAAAAGAAACAGTAGAGTCCACAAGAGAAATAAGCATGTGACTAAGGATTCTTGCACAGTGAGCTGGACTTTGTCACAGGGCCCAATATAAGAAAGGATCATTATTATGATAATAATTTTTAAAAATTAAAAAATAAAGGATCATTGATTCAGCCATTCCAACCTAGTATTCTCACCTAACCTCACTCCACAGCCAAGCAATTGTATACCTTAGGATATAAAACTGGAAGATTTTATTGTTAGGAATCTTTGTCCTTCTACTGTGGTATATACCCTTCTTGAAACAAATGAGGTATGAAAAATGAAGGCATTTCTGTACCGAAGAAAGGAACTTCTATAGAGACATGAAGTGGGCTTTCACTGGGAGAGAATTCAAGTGGGGACAGAGTTAGACACTTTGATAAAGGAAGTTTGAGTCAGTGAGTTTAGATACATAACATTTTTAGGGTCACCTACTAGGATGCTTAGGTTGATGGGCCTAGGGGATATTCAGGTTGCATTTACCTTTCAGAGATTTAATGTTTCAGCCATGTAACATTTTTAGTTTTAGTAACCTAATCATGAAACAAGGGAACACCTTTCTGCCCATTTGCCCTGGGTTAAAATTTTTAGAGCTGGAAATGGCATAATTAATGTTTTGAAGGCATATTTTGAACATTTAAAATGGGAGTTATGAGGTCAGATTTTAATTTTACCTCCATTTCCCTTTGGACCTTATGTGTCACTTTATTGTTTGGACTCATTTTTTCATTGATAAAATAGGGATGACTACCTCTTCTTGTAAGCAGCCTTAGATGATTTATAAAAATGGTTTACTATTCACCTAACCCAGAAAACCTCACAAAAGCATGCAAATCAAGAGATGAAAATTTGAATATTTATATTAAGAACCTTTGTGAAACTGTTGAAGCATCAGGGGCACACTTTTCTGAAAAGTCACCAAGTATCTGAAAAACATCTCTGTGGAAGGAACGTGTGTCATTTCATTCTTATTTATTTATTTGCCTTCCTTCAATCACTGTGTATCATTATAGCATATCAAATGAACTTTCCCATCACGAATACACTGTTTATTGGTTCAGTCCAAGATATTACCATGCATGTTATCATCAACAGATAATTTTCCATTTTTACGTCCCTAAAATGTTCTGCTTCTTTCTTTTTCCCATTGATTCCCTCCTTCTCACTCTCCTCCATTTCTCACCCTCTTCCTGCACTATTTCTAGCATCCACAGTTACTTTCCATGCTTTTACACCTTCCAATCTTTCCGTTTCTGCCACAGAGTGTCGACATTTGGCATATTTTGAGTGGGGATATACAGTACCTCTCTTGAATAGTCTGGCTTGCTTCACTTAGCAATAAATCTTCCACATTTATCCACTTTCTATCAAATATCAGGGTCTCCTTTTTTTTTTTAGTGTCTAGGTAGTGTTCCGTAGTGTATATGTGCCACACTTTTTTAATCCATTGATCTGTTCTTGGACATTTGACTTGGTTTCAAGCTTAGCAGTTGTGAATAATGCCATAATAAACATGGATGTGCAAATGTTTTTCCGACTGAGTGTATTCCTATTTTTTGGGTAGATACCCAGGAGTGAAATTGCTGGATCATATGGTAGTTCTATTTGTAGGCCTTTGAGGAACCTCCATATTGTTCTCCACAGTGGCTGGACTAATTTACATTCCCACCAACAGTTGGGAGAGTTCCTTTTCTCCGCAGCTTTGCCAACACTTATCATTTTTTATTTTATTTTATTTTTTTAATGAGAGGTTTTTGCTATAGGGCATGTGCACTCGCTGGAGAGACAGAGGCAGAGATAAAGAAAGTGAGAAATCACCCTCCCCCCCAGGGGGGGATGGCCATGCTGCAATCCCTTCTCCTCCATTCTCCTCTTGGGATTTTGGGCATGCATGCATGCATGCCTGGCATGAGTTTTAAGCCACTGAGTCCAGAACTCAAACCGTGGTTGATTATGTGGGAGTCCAGCAACGTAGCCATTCTTTATTTTTTTAATCTTTGCCATTCTGACTACAGTTAGGTGGTATCTCCCTGTGGTTTTGACTTGCATCTATCTTATGAAAAGTGACGTTGAACATTTTTTCATATGCTTTTTGACCATTCATATGTCTTCCTTAGAGAGTTGTAATGTTCATTTGCCTATTTTTTAATTGGTTTGATTTTTTTTTTTTTGGAGGGGGCAGATAAACTGTTTGAGTTTTCTGTATATTCTGGTTATCAGTCCCCTATCTGAGGAATAGTTTACAAATATATTCTCCCATTGCACCTGTAGAAAGATGAACCTGGACACCCCTATTTCTCATGATTAACAAAAATCAACTCAAAATGGATCAACAGCCTAAACTTAAGACCTCAAACTATAAAACTATTGGTGAAAAACACAGAGGAAACTCTTGGAAACATTGGATTAGGAAAAGACTTCTTAAATAAGACCTCCAAAGCATAGGCAATAATACCAAAAATAGCAGTCGGGTTACATCAGATTAAAAAGCTTTTGCACAGCCAAAGACACAATAATTATAGTGAATTACAATTCCATTTTTAAAATGTTAGCGTTGTAAGTGTGTGGTCAGGGCAGACAGTGGAGCTAGATACAGGGTTGTAGCCCAAAGACTGCTGAATTTTTATAGCATGTGCTAAAAATGCAGAGAGTAATCCTGAATTTAAGGGTTTATATGTAGTTTATCTGGTCTTGAGCACATTCAGGTGAATAAAGCACCCAAGGTACATTGAGCTTCCTTTGCCACGCTGAGATATTTCTTACTGAAAAGGAACAAATTCTTTTTAAGCCAAGAGAGGAGATTGCACAGGAGAAAATGATATCCCAGAAGAAACTGAGAAACAGAAATTTACAGCATGGGAGTAAACTCAGCATAAAATAAATTCAAATAAAAGTTTAAAAGAAAGGACTTGGTTAATGTTTATCTGCAATACATGGTGATAAGGTTAGTGCCATTAACTAATATGAGGTACATTTGTAGCTAGATAATTTTGTAAAAGTGCTTGATAATGTTACGACCCCTGACATATACTGCTAGATATTAGCTTTCTTAAAGACAGTGAAGAGGGGCCAGCCTCTTGTGTGGTGGTTCAGGCTGCTGGATCCCACATGGCTGATCATAGGGTTCAAGTCCCAGGCCAAGTGGCTTGAAAAATAATTCTGGACATGTGTGTATGTGCATGCCCAAAGTCCTCACAGGACAGAGAGATGGAAGAGAAGGGGTTGCACCATGACATTCCCCATGTGGGGTGCTTACTCACATGTGCCCTCTGAAGAATAAACGAACAAAAAAGACAGGAAAGAGAAGGATTCATATGTGAACCTAGAAGAGATAATTTTTTACATTGAAAATAGTAACACAAATTAGATAATTTATCACAATGGATGTAGCTGGTGCTATTCCATCCTTTTAACTCTTAATCTCTCAGTGCCTGCGGACTCAACCTCCAACTGCCAGCATCTGTATCTCTTTGCCTAAAGACTTTCTCTAGAAGTTAGAAATGGGGAATTGATGCCACCTCTTCTGCCCCTGCCTCTGTAGCCTTCAATCAATAATTTGTGGAGGTTGGTATGTAAATATCTCAGCTACTTTGCCTATGAGAAAGATGGTATAGAGCCATTTCTGAGTTCCTTATGTAATTACGTTGTAGTTGTAGTATGGGATTAATTTGCCTGATAACATGTCATTTTCTCTGTCTCACTTCCTCTGTCTTTTCTGGGATCCTCTTCTAAATAATTTCTCTGTACTCAAATTCTTATCTCAGGCTCTAGGGGAACTAAAAATAAGACAATAGTAAATAGCAATAAAAAGTCTAGACCCTATTTCTCTTCGTACTCAGCAACAAATGTGGGTTTCCAGTAGATTCAAGACAAAGGCTGCTGATACATCCACTTAAATCCAATTCCTATGGGAGTTTTTACTGTCTCCCTCCCCACACCTATAGGACATTATTTAGCCAGAAGGCACATGTGCTTACCAGAGAGAGACAGAGGGACCGAGAAAGGGATGGGGAAAAAGCACCCCCCCCAATTCTTTCTTTTCCATTTGTTCATTCTGTGGGGATTTTGGGCATGCATGCACAGGTACC
Organism: Tupaia belangeri chinensis; assembly: GCF_000334495.1. Classification (NCBI taxonomy): domain Eukaryota; kingdom Metazoa; phylum Chordata; class Mammalia; order Scandentia; family Tupaiidae; genus Tupaia; species Tupaia belangeri. The sequence goes on from NW_006159809.1 coordinate 5,514,555, forward strand.
TAGCATATTTTGAGCTCAGTATTCATGTTTGATCTGCCATGTTTAGCTTGAAGTCATAAAAGTTTGTGTGCATCAAAGAAAACATAATAAAATAAGGCTGTACAGCCAACAGTGTTGGACAGAATGATAGGTTACATATATTGCCCCAATAGTTAACAACTTATATATTTCTGAGCATCTGAAAAAAACCATTTCAAGCAATTGTTTTGTTCCAGTCTATCCTTAAAATGCTATTAAGTAAGGAAAATACAGTGGCAATTGAGAAAAAAAAATAAAATTTTATTATTTTATGTATGAGATATATATTCTCTATTTGTATAGGACATTTTGTGCTGAATGTCATTGGTTGGAGTGTTTAGTGCTATATATGTATTTTACAGGGTCTTCTCTTTTGTAGACAGAAGAAATAAGATTATAGGAACGATACTTATTATTGCTTATGTGAGAAGTTCAAGTCTTTGAGTATGAATAATTTAGGAAGTTTGTTTAATTTCACTGATAGAGTAAATAATTTTCAAACAGAATATTAGTCCTTTACTTTTGATACATGTATATAATTGTATATTCTAAGCTATCTATTGAAAATAATTTGTTTCTAAGAGAGCGTCTTTCTCCTTCTACCCCACAGTACTGTCTGTTTCATTCTATTTAAAACCTTCTTAACTCAGTTAAGTTTTGTATATGACATGTTTAAGTTACAAAATTCTGTGGGTGGTTTTTCTATCATGATTTCTTTACCCCTTTGACTTAAAAGACTGAACCTCCCTAAGGAAATCCACTTTCTCAAACTCCAGACTTCATGTAAGATGGAACTTGAAAGAAAAACTCTTGGCTGAGCTTGAATGCTGAGAACTAGCTAAGTGGTTTTCTCTGTCTGGAGAAAATTGGAAAAGGGGAATTATTAAGCCTAGCAAATGTAGTTGTTGATGGAAATGCTGACAGACTGGTCCTGCTTGGTGCCACTGTCGTGAGAAGTCCATCAATACTAGATGTATCATAAGAGCTGCTGCTTATGTACAAGTTGTGTCTTGTAGGCCTTGTCACATATAAATAAACCCCTGCAAAAAATGTTAAGTGATTTCCATAAAAAACATTTATTCTGTTCTCCTTCTTAAGCCAAATTCTTGTTTATGGCTTCCTGAACCCAACAGTTCCTGATTGTCTCAAAAAGCAAAACATGTCCTGCGTGGATTAAGCTGCTGAAATGCCTTTCAGGCATTGTTTATGAGTCTGCAGTCTTTATTTTCAGAGAGAAAGCGAATACTTTAATGTCTTCCATATTCCATAAATCTGTCCCATGCTACAATTCAAAGCTGTGTGTGTTTTTGTTAGAGGTACTTCTGGTTGTACTTAGAGTAGAAAAACTGCCTAAGAATGTTAGTTGAATATTTGGGTGGTGGTGGTGGCAGATTTTCCTAAAGGGGATTTAGTACTGGTTGAAAGTGCTGTTGGTTTTTTGGCCCAAGAAAACAGTTACCAAAGGTGCTTTTACAGTCCTTACTAGTGTGGTTGCTCTTTGATTGCTTTGCACCAGTGAGTTTCCTGTTTGAGACCAGTCTTCCCTTTGGGCAAGCTTGCTAATTTACTACTTCTGACTCCTGCTAAGTAGCACAGAGAGTGTGCCTGCCTAGTGGTCCACGTAGAGAGAATGACTTTGTTTGCTACAAACAAAGACTGTTTATCTTTAAAGACTGAGCAAAAACTCATTTGAGTCAGATCAAAGTTTTTTATTTTATTCATAACCATTTATTTTGAAAAATTTTGAACATATAGAAGTTGGAAGAATTATGCACTCAACACCCCATTTACCTACCACCTAGATTCTGTAATTAACATCTTACAGTACTTGCTTTATTTTATGCCTCTGTCCCTCAATCTATCACATTTTTTTCTATGCATTTGAAAGTAAGTTTGAGACATTAGTACGGTTCACTGCTAAACACTTCAGCATGCTTAACATTAGAGATTAATATTTGATTTTTTTTTCTTATGAGGTAAATTTTAAATATCACAGTATGCACAAATCTTAAGTGAGTTTTTGGCAACTGTATATACGTGTTTAACCTAATTCTCTATTTTTTAAAATAATTTTTTATTTAATTTTATTTATTATTATTCTTCCATTTGATGAGAGAAAGAGAGAGAGAGAGAGAGAGAGAGAGAGAGAGAGAAAGCCACCAAGTCTGGGACTCGAACCGCAGTCGACCATATGGGAGTCCAGCACCTTAACCATCACATCACTTTCTGGCTCCCCCTAACCCTCTCTTAATAACATAGCAGGTGGAGTGGAGGTTAAGGTGGCTGGGTCCAATATGAGCTGACTTCACAGGTTGAAGCTCAGACCTACTTAACAGCTTGAAAATCACACCAAGCATATGTGTATCCAGGATTGCCCCAAATCCCAACAGGAGAATGGAGGAGCCCGAGTTGTGGAATGGTTATCCCCCTGGGGTGTGATTTTTCCTCCCTTGACCTCCTCCATCTTTCTCTCGCAAGTGCATATACCCTATAGCAAAAACTAAAACTAAAGAAACAAAGCAACATTACAGTGCTTCGAAAAGTTCTCCTGTCCCTCTCCATTTGCTCTTCTCCCCTGCCTTTCTTAGAAGCAACAGTTATTCGGACTTTTTTCTTTTTCCTGTAGTTTTTTTTTTTTTTTTTTTTTTGCCTATTGTAAAACTTTATATAAATAGAATCATACAGTATGTACTCTTTTTTTTAACTTGGGAGAGGACCTGTGTGCTCCCCACAGAGAGACACAGTGAGAGGGAGAGAGGGAAATGAGAAAGCTCTGCCTTATGGTGGAATGATTACACTGCTATCTCTTCTCCATTTTCCCTTCCTTTTGGGATTTTCAGCATTTACAGGTGTACACCCGGTGTGTTTTTCAAGTCAGCAGGTCTGGAACTCAAACTACAAAGTTGGACATGTGGGACCTAACCTCCTTAACCACTGCTATGGGCTGGCCCTGTACTCTTTTTATAAGGCTTCTTTCATTCAGGATAGTAATTTTGAGATACATTTATGTTATATGTTTCAATAGGTTATTATTTTTCATTAATGAGTAGTATTCCCTTATATGAATTTAAGAGTTTGTTTAATTCATTCTCCTACTTTTTATTTTCATTTTTTAGAGAGGTTTTTGTGATAGGGTGTGTATGCTCACCAGAGAGACAGAAATTGAGAAATCATCCCCCAGGGGGGATGTCCATGCCACTGTTCCTTCTTCTCCATTCTCTTCTTGGGATTTTGGGCACACATACATGCACCCAGTGTGAGTTTTAAGCCACTGTGTCTGGGCCTTGAACCATGGTCGACTCTGTGAGAGTCCAATGACGAGAGTCCAGTGTCATAACCATTACAGCATCTGCTGGTCCCTATTTTCTGATTTTTTTTTTTTTTTTAGTAGTCATCTTAATGAGTATGACATGGTATCTTATTGTAGTTTTGATTGGCATTTCTCTGATAATTAGAGTTTTTTTTTTTTTTTTTTTTTTTTAAATTCCTAGAGGGCACATGTGCAGTAGCCTGGATAATGATGTTTGCCCTACTCTGGGACATGGCTGAAGCAATGAGTAAAGAAAACACAAATCAGGACAGGGCTGCCTCTGTGGTGCAGGAATATCGTGCTGCTCAAAATAAGATGGATTTCGTATGGCAACCACAGTGCAGATTTCCAGCTTAGTGTGTGTGTCTGAAACACTACGGGCATGTGTATGAGTGCCCAAGATCTGACTGACTGGAGGTCTCGAAGAAGGGGATCATGATGTGACCAGACACTGTAGAGGGTGCTCTCTCACTCATTTGATTTCTTTTGCATATGCCCATGTCTCTATCAGGAATAAAGAACAAATTTTTTTAAAAACAAAACATTTTTAAAAAATGAAAAAAAAAAAACCATAAATAAATAGAAAACAAAAAAGACAGGAGGGCCAGCCCTATGGTCTAGAGGTTAAGGCAACCAAATTCCACATGACTGACTGGCTGTTTGCATGGTTCTAATCCTGTCCCCTGTGGCTTGAAACACCGGCTTGGCATGTGTGTGTGCATCCCGAAATCCTGGCAGAGTGGAGGAATGGAGAAGGGATTGTGGTGTGACCACGTGCCATTGGGGGTTGTGCTTTCTCACTCTCCCTCTCTCTGTCTTTCTGTTTCTTTCTCACTGGCAAGCACACGTGCCCTCTGGCAATTAAAAAAAAAAGAAAAAGAAAAAGAAAAAAAGCCAGGAAGAAAAGGTGGAATAATAAAATGACAAAGGAGCAAGGACCTGAGGTTTAGCTGGGTTGAAGTCACTTCAGGGATTTGGGAGAATGAATGGTAATTGGCTAAGAAAGTTACATTTAGTTACCCTCCCCCACACACATCTATATTTTTTTGGTATCTATGGGAAGAATTAATATTCATTATTTTAAAATTTCATATACTGTATAGAGGCAAGTTAACAGGGATCACTCAAAATCCTAATGCCCACAGATAACCGCTGTTAATATCTTGGCAACTAGGTTTTAGATTTTTATCTATGGATAAATGTAAATTGTGTTTTTATCTATAATGTATGTCAATATGTGGCTGACCTTCTGCATTCATGGATTCTGCATCTGCTGATTCAACAAATTGCAGATCAATAATGTTCTTAATATTTTGTTGGGATGCGTACTCTATAATTAAATGGTTGTATCTGTACTTGTATGGACTATTTTTTCTTGTCATTATTTTCTAAACAAAACAGTATAACCGCTATTCATATAGCATTTATGTTACATTAGGTATTATAAGTAATCTAGAGCGGATTTAAAGTATATGGGAGGGGGCTGGCAGTTGGCACAGTGGTTGAAGTGCTGGACTCCCACATGGCTGACCACGGTTCAAATCCTGTACTTGGTGGCTTGCTTTCTCACTTTCTCTCTTTCTCGTCAAATTAATAATAATAACAAATAAAATTTAAAAAAAGTATATGGGAAAATGTGCATAGATTATATACAAATACTACACCATTTTATATAAGGGACTTCAGCATCCATGGGTTTGATATTTATGGAGGGTGAGTGAGGATGTCTGTCTTGGAACCAGTCCTGTGCAGATACGGAAGGACAGTTGTGGACATCTTTGCAAAAATGGATTGGAGCTCTACATACAGATTACAGCCTTTCATTTATACCTCAGACATATTTAATGTCCATTAATACAAATCTACCAAATAATTTTGAAAAGTTCATTACATAATTACTGTAATATAATTAATCTATTATTGGGCATTGAATTATTTCTAATTTTTTTTTAAAGCAGTCATATTTTGAGCATCTGCTATACATAAAACTCTGGGTGGTCAGGGTTAAGGAAGGTAGAGAATCCAAAAGGAACACTACGTAGTTCTGCCTTCTAGGAACTTATAATCTGATGAAACTGAATCAGACGCTGAAAGCTTTCAAGTGAATATTTTTCTTAATAGGTCGTGCAGGGAGTTTGCAGTGGTTTCTGTAAAAACTCTTTAATCCGAGTTAGTATGACTTTATTGCTGGTCAGTCCTTTGATGCTGTACCTGGGCAGCAAGATTGCTCAATTTTGGTAGTTTGGTGTTCTAAGAAGAATAGTAAATTAATTATAGTAGGGAATAAAAAAAATGTTCCTCTGGTTTTCAAATATTGTTCCAAAGAGCCTTAGAATTGCATGATAACTTTGTAAGCGTACATTTAAGGTATAGAGTAAGTATAGACCTTAGAATTGCATGATAACTTTGTAAGCGTACATTTAAGGAAAGAGGAAGTATGGTGGGTATGTCTCTTCCAGTGTTAATCTCACAATAGGATTTCAAGGTCTAGCATATAAAACAAAACCATGAAATGGTATCATAACCTTTCTACTTTATGTGAGGAGTTAAGATTTCCTCTGTATGGTTTTCTTTTTAGTTAGTTTTATTTTTTAGGCATGATAACTTTGTAAGCGTACATTTAAGGAAAGAGGAAGTATGGTGGGTATGTCTCTTCCAGTGTTAATCTCACAATAGGATTTCAAGGTCTAGCATATAAAACAAAACCATGAAATGGTATCATAACCTTTCTACTTTATGTGAGGAGTTAAGATTTCCTCTGTATGGTTTTCTTTTTAGTTAGTTTTATTTTTTAGTTTTAAAAGTAAAGTCAGAATCAGATCAGCTCAAGCATTAATACTCTGTAACTTTGTCACCAGACAACATTCATATTTTAAAATTATTGATTGAATGAATAGTTTGACCTTTCTCCTGGGCTGTCTTATCTCTTATGATCATCCTTGATAGTTATGCCAGTCCGTTATCTCTCCTTTCCAAATTTTTGTATACAGTATGTTTCCTTTCAGAAAGCATCTGAATTTTCTTAAGAAGGTATAGCAACTTAAAATGGCAAAAAGAAGAAGTTGGAGAATAGAATAAAAATGAAAAATAACAAAGTATGTGTAGGAGTTTGTACACTTTTTTATATCAACTACTGTCTGACTTGTATCTGGTTTAAATTGTGATCCTTATTAAGTCCTGGAATCTTGTTTCTTGAATGGAATAAATAACAAGTCAGTCTATCTGTTTTTTGAAAAAGGAATCCTAGGAAAAAAAAAGCAGATGGCTGCAGCCATTGTGTTTCTTTACCCAGCTGGAAAAGATACTATTTTCAAACGTTATTTCCATTGTGTTTAATATGACCCAAGAGCCTTTTTCTAGCACCTTTTTTATTTGGCCATGTGTTTTGCCTAGCTCATGGTGGGAAAGGGAACTCTGGTCAACACTTTGATTCTAGGAATTAACTGAATATTGTGACTAGCAAGATTAAAAGCTTTCTTCGACAGATTGTATTAGTTCTTTTTTCAGGTACTTTGGTTAGAAATAACTTTATGAAATTAGACCTATTTTCTGTCTGTAAAGAGTGAAGGGACTTAAAAGAGTTGTCATTATATGGTATATGCTCTTGGCACACACACACACACACACACACACACACACACACACACAAACATTTTGTTATTTGCATTGTTTCTAACAAATTAGGACCACACTGTTGTTGTGACTGGTGTCTTAGGAAACCCATGATCTGTGTTCAGAGAAATCCTCTTTCTTATTAACTGTGTGGTCATCTACATTTTCTGAACTCTTAAGGCAAGGAACTAGTTTTTCTTTTTATGATTGAAATGTGTATGGCTAATATTTCATATACTTGCTTAAAAATATTGAGTTGGCATGTTACTCTGCATTTGGCAGATGCTTTCATCTCAATATATTATACTTTTGTTGCTCAGTAGATTATACTATGTTTTCACACGTTGGAATTTTAGAAATGGGTTGTGTAGGATAAGAGTTGGTACACATTTACTGCTTTCTTGTCATGATATTCATTCAGGCAACACTAACTGAAAGCATATATTTATAAGGTTTTGTGTTTGGGATTCAGAAACTTAAAAACCATAAAACTCTGGTCTCTTTTTTTTCTCATTAAACACACTTGATTTATTTTGTATAAAAGGGTTACGTTTACAACTAAGCTTTTATAAAGAGTTTACTATGAATAAGTTACATCTTTACACTTTCATGCAGAAATATACATGTCGGCCACTATACAAGAAAATTCTAAGTTCATAAGGTTTTACTCAATACATATATTTTTAAAATAAATATATACACAGCATTCAGTAGGCTTACATCAAAAAGGAAATTTCTGACCAAAAAACTTCATTTAAGTAATTGAATACTTGATCCTTCTGGTATTCATGCTCCATATTTGAAAAAAGGCAATCTGCTTAGATTGGGCAGATTCCTTGTGATTTTAATGTTTTCGCTCATGGTGGGAGTAGTATATAAAGAAAACCTTTCAACTGGAGAAAGAGTTTTAAAGTCTTTTTCATAAATAATGAATATCATAGTCCAGACCAGAGAACACCCTGGGAAGATGATCATTCTTAGTTTTTTCCTTTTTTTGCTGTCGTTTGCTTCTTTATTTTTTAAAGGTCCATTCATCTTGTGGTGTCCTCCTTGCAAAATGGCTGAAAGGTACATTCCGCGCCTTAAAAGATCCTATGGATTTGTTGTTATTGTGCAAAGAAAAAAAGTCACGAATACCATTTATTAAGCCACAAGAGGGCTTTGCTGTCATCTGACACTAACTCAGAAGAGAATTCAGAAGGCTACAAGGACAGGATGCAGATGTCCATGTTTAGGGTGGTCAGCAGCAGCCTGGATGCCTGGTCCTGCCCGGGTCTCTGATGGTGCAGGCTGACAATGGTGAGATGAGAGTCCAGGGTGATCTGCAGGTCCAAGAGGTAGAACTGATGTGCTGTAGGATTTACATCTTGCTCACCTTCTTGTTCTGGGGGATGCTGGGTACCAGCTCCTTGAGCTTGGCATAGTAGTGGTTCATGTTGTACAGCAGGCTCAGAGGGTCGTCACTGTGGTTTCGCTCCAGAAGATTCCCAGCCTGTGGTCCGACAGGCTGCTTTTCATAACAGGACTGAAGGCTTTTATGCTGACTGCGGTGGAAAGAGAGACCAGAAGGGAGGGCACCAGCTTCCCTGGAGCTCAGGCTGTCACCGCTGACACCTGCTGAGCTAGCTGCGCTGGGCACCAGGATCAGCTCAGAATCAAAACTCTTGTCTTTAAGACAGATGTAATAAGCATAGCAGACTAATCAATGACTACTCCGTACTAGAGATGTGCACATGGAGTTGGTGTGCTCATAGAGGCACCTACGTCAGCCTAAGTTTGGAGGGTAAATATGAGTTGGCTAGATAAATAAGTTCATTGATGCTTGAGTAAATATTTATTTGTGGATATATGTTGAGAGATGAGAATAGAGAGATATGCTGCAAACAGATGATGATGGGCTTTGGGCATTAAATGAGAGAAGTTGGGAATTTTATCCTTAACACTAGCATTGAAGATTTTAGGGAAGACAATGACTTCTCAGAGTTGTATGTTTAAAGACTAGCATGTCTGGAGATTGGAGATTCCTCTGACAACAGTTGGAGAATAGGCTAAAGGTCAAACATTGTGGAGGCAGAGAAGCCCACACTGAGGTTCAATAACTGCAACTAAAGATGAAGAATCATGACTTTCTCTACTGTTTGCTGACTTGTGCCTTTCTTCTTCCTCTTCTTCCTCTTCATTCTCCTCCTTAATTTTGTCATTCTCCTCCTCCTTCTCCATTTCCTAGAGAGCTGGCCTGATCAATGACAGAGAATGATGTGATAAGATGGGGGAGAAAATAAGGGTTATATTTGGAAAAGAATAACAACAATAATGCCAGAGATTGGACCACTTTTTATTTGTCAGGCACTGATCTAAATATTACATGAATTATCTGATTATTGTTTATTCCTTATGACAACTATGAGCTAGAATCATTTTATCATTTCCATTGTGCAAGTGAGGAAACAAGCTAAGAGAGGTTATAAAACTTACTTGGCTATGGTCACACAGCTAATAAGCGATAGTTCCAGGATTTGAACCTATGCAGTTATGCTCTAGAACCTATACTTACTATTTTTTTTTTGGAGAGGGTTGTTGGTTTTTTTTTTTTTTTTGCTATAGGGCACGTGTGCTCGCCAGACAGAGAGAGACAGAAAGACAGAAAGCAAGAAATCACCCCCCAGGGGGGATGGTCACGCCACAATCCCTTCCCCTCCATTCTCCTCTTGGGATCTTGGGCACGCATGCAGAAGCGCCTGGAGTGAGCTTAAGCCACCGGGCCTGGGACTCGAACCGCGGTCGACTACAGGGAAGTCCAGCGACATAGCCATTACGCTAACTGCTGGTCCCTAGAACCTATACTTTTTAAAGAACCTTTTCTTGAAATAATATCAGAGTTGCAGAAAAGTAGCAGAAATAGCACAAACAAGTTCATAAACACTGCTGTGTTTCGATATGTCCCCCCCAAATTAATTTGTTAAGATTTGGTTCCTACTGAAACAGGATTAAGAAGGTAAAAAACATAATCTGATTATGATGTAGAAAGACGGGGCCTTTGGGTTGGAAGTAATTAAGCATCAGGGTGGAGCCCTCATGGTTAGACACTCACAGGTTTATAAGAAGACACACACACACACACACATGCACGCTCTTGCTCTCTTGCTCTGTCTTGTCATGAGATACCTTATGCTGCCTCAGATCCCTTACCAACAAAAATGACCCTCACCCAGTGTGGTCCCTTAATCTTGAACCTCAAAAGTCATGGCCCAAATGAACCTTTATTCTTTTTTTTGGGAGAGGTTTCCACTATGGGGCGCATGCACTTGCCAGAAACACAGAGAGAGACAGAGAGACAGAAAGCGAGAAATCACCCCCAGGGGAGATGGCCACGCCACAATCCCTTCTCTTCCATTCTCCTCTCAGGATCTTGGGCACGCATGTACACATGCCCGGCGTGAGTTTAAGCCACTGGGTCCGGGACTCGAACCATGGTCGACTACATGGGAGTCCAGCGACGTAGCCATTACACTAACTGCTGGTCCCTAAACCTTTACTCTTTATAAATTACCTAGTCTTAGGTATTTCTGTGATTAGTAACACAACGGATTCATATGTACACTTTATCCAGATTTTTATATTGTAGCTTTGTCCTTCTCTCCCTACATGTAATTTCTGTTTGCATGTTATTTTTCCAAATGGTTTTGAGTTACTTACAGACGTAATGATCTTCTTTCTTAAAAAAAAAATTGCTTACATAATCACATTATCAAAATCAAGAAATTAATATTCATGGTTTTCTTATCGAATCTACAAATCTAACTCAAATTTTGTAAAATAAAAATACTGTTTTGGGGGACCAGCAGTTAGTGTAATGGCAATGTCGCTGGACTCCCATATAGTTGACTGTGGTTTGAATCCCAGACCCGGTGGCTTAAACTCACGCCGGGCGCGTGTGCATGCGTGCCTAAGATCCTGAGAGGAGAATGGAGGAGAAGGGATTGCTGCGTGGACATCCCCCCCCGGGGGGGGGTGATTTCTCGCTTTCTGTCTCTCTATCTCTCTCTGTCTTTCTGGCGAGCGCACACCCCCTATAAAACCTCAAAAAAAAAAAAAAGGGACCAGCAGTTAGCATAATGGCTATGTCGCTGGACTCCCACGTAGTCGACTGCGGTTCGCGTCCCGGACCTGGTGGCATAAAAAACTCATGCTGGGCGCGTGTGCATGCGTGCCCAAGATCCCAAGAGGAGAATGGATTGTGGTGTGGCCATCCCCCCCTGGGGGGTGATTTGTCGCTTTCTGTCTCTCTATCTCTCTCTGTCTTTCTGGCGAGCGCACACCCCCTATAGCAAAAACCTCTCCAAAAAAAAAAATACTGTTTTGGTCCAGAATTCAACCCAGGGTCACACTTGTGCAGTGCCTGTGCTCTGAATTTTCATACTATACATGCTTTCCATGGCTGGTCACCATTGCTAGTGCTACCAGAATCATTGTCTCCAGCTAGGTGTGGACTGTATTCTGTTTCTCTTTTGAAATCTTTTGTTGCTATTTCTGTCAGCTGAAAGACTTAATGATTTTATGGTTCCTCTTGATTCTTCCTCAGAATATTTTCTCCAATGACTAGTATATACTTTACTTTCTCTGTCATCTTCTCCAAATTCATTGTACAACTTTTTATGCTGTGACTGAAGTCCCATAGTATTACCAATTTTAAAATAGAAAATGTTCATTCTGTCAAACTTCTTTACTCATTGAAAATATATTTCAAAAAACCCATAGTCTTGACAGATTATAACTAAGAAAACCACATTTGTTGACCTTTAAAATATAAGTATATTCATGTGAATTCTTAATGTAGGCTCGTGAACTATAGTTCAGGAGGATCATTAACCCTCCAGTCTGAACTTTTATTAGAGTTTCAAAGTTGATAACTCAGAATAATTTTAAGAGTTATCCTGTTAATATATTTACTTTTAGAAGAGCAAAACTGCATCTTGAGAGGTTTTTTTTTCATGTCATGAAATCCTAGTAGCCAACAATGATTTAATCCTCATAAATTTTAGCTAAGTGCAGTTATCGAGAATTTCTATTGTACACCAATTTGCCATATGCACGCACATGTTAATGTATCTGCGTTCCTATACAGACTACTATAGTGTGTTTTCGGGATTGGTCTGCTCCAGTTCCTAAACAAGCATTCGTATCTTCTTCCTGTTACGACCTCTTCCAAAGACACTATTAGACATTGAAATCAGATTATATGCTAGTGGCAGCAGTGTGGCAACAGTATGTGTAGGCATCAAAAGAAATTTGTAATTGAAGTACAAATGTTCAACAAGCCACATTTCATGACCAGCTTTACAAGGAAAAATTGAAAGTGCGAACAGCTGTTGGTGTATTACATTTGCATTTCTAAAGTTTCAAGTGAAGATGAAACTTTAGCAGCTGTGATAGATAGATTCCTGCATTTGACCTAGTGCCTTAGGGTGTGCAATACATTGATGTCAGGCTGTCAGGGTTCTGGTGAGAATTGTGGAAAGAGGGAAAATCCGAAAGAGGAAAACAAGTTTGTTTTCCTTTTAAGTTTTTGCTCTCCCCACCGCCTTTATTCTAGAAGGTCCTACTGGAATCTGACAATCCCCATAGTCACTAATATAGCCTTCAATTTAGGAATTCCAGTGGTTGATTTGCCTTAGATCATGTATGCCTTAAAAATATTAGGTAAGTCTCATGGATTGAGACTTTTTATTTTATCTTGGTTCTAAGTTGTATGTGTTTAAGAGACTAACTCTGCCTCTGAGTGTGTTTGTATTTCCTACTGTCTTCACTTAAGGTACTCTTGAGTACTGTTTTATGAAATACATATACTTGAGGGCAGAATTAAACTTCATTGATGGAATTACTTTAAGCCCACTTCTGATATTTATTAATGAATTGTATTTTTTTCCTTCTCTAGGAGTAATAAAGTAAACTGTTAAAGATAGTTTTTTGACTTCCAGGCCCACGGAAGTTCAGCATAGAATATTTAGATGTGAAAGTATTAAACAGAATTGAATGTGGGAACAGAAGATTTGAAGGTATTTGGTGTCTAAAGTTGTAGAGGAAAGAGTTGGGTAGGGGCAGGAAAGGCTCAGTCTTCAATGTTTTGAGCCACCGTTTCTTGGAAGTTTGATGATATTTAATTATTCTTTACTATCCTGCACTCATCCCCCTATCAGATTAAAGATTTTGGACTGTGTAAATTCTGAAACACTGAAATATATTCCAAGATTTAGCAGATTTGGGGTCCACTGATCTTTTTTTCTTAATTTTATTATTATTTTTAATTGCAGAGAACATGTGTGCTTGCCAGACACAGACAGAGAGCCATAGAGAGAAAGAGAGAGAGAGAGAGAGAGAGAGAGAGAGAGAGAGAGAGAAGAGAGAGAGAGAGAGAGAGAG
>NW_006159809.1:5527928-5536634 GCF_000334495.1 Tupaia belangeri chinensis
GGAGGGAGAGAGAGAAAGAGAGAGAGAGAGAGAGAGAGAGAGAGAGAGAGAAGCCCCACAATGAGGAGCTGTTACACCATAATTCCCTCTCCTCCATTTCTCTGTGTTGGGATTTTGAGCATGTATGCACATGCACCTGGTATGTTTTTCAAGCCACAGGGGCTGGCATTCCAACCATGTAGGTAGTTGGCTGTGTGAGATCCAGCTTCCTTAACTTCTGAGCAAAAGCATTGACCCAGGTCCATTGAACTTAATAAGAAATGTAATTAGTTTCTTTTTTTTTTTTCTGGAATTACTTTATTTTGGAAGACCTTTTAGTTCAAGAAAAATCTTTTCTATGTATTTTGAGATTCTATTGCTAAGATTTAGTATAATTTATGAAAAGAATGATAGTCATCTGAGTTTTTCTTGTTTCTGGCTTATGTGGATGAGACAACATTCTGGTGTGTCATAAGGTGGGTTAACCCAGAACTTTTTTGTTCTGGGGTTTTTAGTAGGAATTTTTGCCTTGTTTGAGAATCAAAACAGTTACACGGTCAGTGGTGGTATCTTCTGTAACTGCCTAGGAAGTGGGAAGATCTTGTGATCTGAGTTGCTTCACAAGAATACGGTTGACATCTGATTAGGTAGGGATGATTTTTCATACCTTCTTTGGTTAGGGTTATTGCCTCTGTATAAGAAATGGTGTCTGGTGATTCCCCCCTCCACTTTCAACCACTAGACCCGTTAATCTTATTGAAGACTTCAAATTTTATATGCAGCCTGTGCAGGTAGCCAGATGCCATATGCTGTTAATTTCTGATTTCATGAAAGCCAGATCATACAGCTGGAAATGATTGAAAAGAAAAGCATGTTCTTTTGTTTAACAAGACAAAGCCTATTGTGTACTCTGCTTCTGATGCTTAAAAGATGTAATTTTTTTTTTTCTTACTGCATAGTATGTTGGGCTAAAAGTTTTGAACTCTTCACTTCAGAAATTACTTTTCCAGACAAAAGAGCAAAAACATTGTTTGTTTAAATTGTTCTCTGGAACATGACTGATAGTGTTTACAACATTTCTATGACATTTTGATCCAGTGGGGAGTACTTGGAGAGGTATTTAAAGTGCTTTTCACTAAATCAGATGCTTTGTAGTGTTTGAACCTTTTAAAAAAATCATTTGAAAGGTTGAAGTTCCGAGTTGAGAGACAGAAAATGGCCAGGGCATTCCCTGAAGACTAAAAATGGCTTATCATAAGCAAAACTGACTTTTTTCACTCTTAAATATGGAAAGCCTTATTTTGTTTAACTAGATTTTAATGTATACATATTGATTCAGAGCTTTGTCTGTAATGCTAAATCTATTCAAAAAGACTGTCCTATATAGCCTATCTTTTAGTCAATGAGAACTTCCTTGGAAAAAGCCAGTTTGTGTGTGTGTGTGCGCACGTGCATGCATGAATGTGCTTGTGTTTTGCGTAAAAAAAGTTCTACTTTTCTTTCTTCTGTTCTTTCTTTCCTTTTCCTTCCTTCCTTCCTTCCTTCCTTCCTTCCTTCCTTCCTTCCTTCCTTCCTTCCTTCCTTCCTTCCCTCCTTCCTCCCTTCCTTTCTCTCTCTTCTTTCTTTCTTTCTTTCTTTCTTTCTTTCTTTCTTTCTTTCCTTCCTTCCTTCCTTCCTTCCTTCCTTCCTTCCTTCCTTCCTTCTTTCTCTTTTTTAAGCAAAGGAAGCTATAGCTTGATTCTGGTGCCAGGGAAATATTAGTAGAATGTAGAAGAAAGTACCACATAATTGTATTGAGCTAAGTAAGTACAGAATATACATAGAATAATTTGTATTTTCTGCATTTTTTCTAATCTTGATATTTGACATGCCTCTCTTCAAGGCTTTTAGCTGCCTGAAACTGCCTCAGGGTATCTTGCCATAAAAATTCCACAAGAAAAATGTTCAAGTAATTAACTCAGTTTGCACCCAGTAATTAACCTAGATACTTACAAAGAATATCAACTTTTTAAAAATTTGCCAAAATGTGTGAGAACTTACCAGAGAGAGCAATAGAGAGACAGACAGATAGAAAGCAAGAAAACACCCACTTCTCCCTCCATGGGGAATGGTCATGCTGCAATCCCTTCTTGTCCATTTCTCCATCCTTTTGGGATTTTGGGCAGGTATGCACACACGTTTGACGTGCTTCTCCAGTTGCCAGATTCTGAACTTGAACCTTGTGTTTGGCCATATGCCTTAACCATCAAACCATGGGCTGACCTGAGAATCTCAGCTGTTACTGGTAGGTTTTTCAGGACATGTACTTAATGCATCAGACTAATAGAATGATTAAATGTTATCTTTAACTTAGATTCTGTGGTTTGGATAACAGTTGGTTCTCTGCAGGTTCATGTTTTGGAATTCGTTTCCCAGCGTAATGATGTTGGGAGATGATGAGACCTATAGAACTCATGGGGCATCTCCTTTATGAATGAATTAATGCTGTCTTGTGAGATGCAGTGAGTTCTCACTCTTAGGAGAATGGGTTAATTCCTGTGATATAGTGGGTTGTTAAAAGGGAAGATGGTTGTCCCCAGATCTTTCTTGTTGTACATCCTCATTATCCTCTCTGCTTGTATTGGCTATGGTGTAACAAAACACCGAGTACTGGCCTGACACCAGTCCAATGCTTTTGGACTTTTCAGTCACCAAAATAGTAAGTGAAGTTAATCTCTATTCTTTATAAATTACCTAGTCTGTGGTATTTGCGTTAGCAGCACAGTAATGGACTAAGACACTGGGAGAGATCTTGTTCAGCTCTGTGTGTGTGTGTGTGTGTGTGTGTGTGTGTGTGTGTGTGGTAATTTAGCATTACCAAACTTAAAATATAAAAGTCAGTACAAAGTTCAAAGAACCAGTATAAAGTTCAGAGAACCAGCCATATGCCATGATCATGATCATGTAGTCTCTACTGATAGCCATTCTATGGATGGTGCTATGTTGCATGAATACTTGTATAGATCATGGTGGAACAAGATATTTTAGTTGTGCTTGTTTGGAATAGTAAATAAAGAAATAGATCACCCTGATTTTGTAGGCCAGAATATAATCTGTGGGGTCTTTAAAGAGTTCATGCAGGGGCCAGCAGGTGGTATGGTGGCTAAGGAGCTGGTTTCCCACATGTTGGACCATGGTTTGAGTCCCGGACCTGACATCTTGGCTTGCTTTCTCAATTTCTCTCTCTCTCTCTCATGAATATATGTGTCCTATAGCAAATTAAAAATAAATAAATAAAATTAAATCATTTCTTAAAAAAAAGTTAATGGAAACTGCATATTATAAAAAAACTGCACAGATTTCAAATTTTTTTTTTTTAAAACCACATAAACTTGTACTTTAATTCCATTTTTTCATGAACTTTTTGAAGTCCCTTGTGTAAGTTTGATATTAGTGTGAAAATGTGAAAGAAGCATGCTTAGGAAGCACATAATACACATTTATTTTTGTGCATGGGGCAACTTAAATGCCACTATCTATTCCCTAGGTCTTTGCAAGTTAAAACAGATAAACATTGTTTTTTTAACACTTTTTCAATCAGTTAAGGAAAGGAAGTTCCTGAATAGAAAGATTGCTGCAAAATAATATTATACTATCATCACACAGAGTCTTGAATGCCATTTTGAGGATGTGGGCCTTTTCTTGCCAGCCCTCTTAAATGTTTATCAACAGCAGAGGGTGTTTTAGGGAGGCTGGTAAAAAGTGTATGGACCTGATTAAACAAATAGTGACCTAATTGAGAAACTATTACAGAAATTCAGGGAAAGATGATACATTCTAATGTATTGGTTCAAACCTAATGCTGCCATTTTATAGGGAATATTTCATAATGTCCCTTTTATAATCCTGAAATAAAATTCATAGATAGTATAATGTATCTACACAATTAAAAATAATATCATGATCTAACTATAATATAAAGGAGAAATAAAATGAAAGTAATTTATAATAAAATATTTCTAGAGTTGGCCCTGTAGCCTAGTGGTTAAAAGAGCTAGCTTCCATAGCTAACCACAGTTTGAATCCTGACCTCAGTGGGTTGAAAAACACGCCAGGTGTGTGTGTGCGCATGTATGCCAAAATCCTGAGAGGATGGAGAGATGACGGACCAGGGATAGTAGCATGACCTTGCTCCATTGAAGGACGCTTTCTCTACCACCCCCATCTCTCTTTCTCTGTGCGTCTCTCTGGTGAGCGTGTGTGCCCTCTGGCAATTAAAAGAAAAACACTGATACTCCCCCCACTTCTATTTTCCCATTTGTTCCAATACCATTTGATGAAATACTATCCTTTCTTCACTGACTTGTTTTTGCACATTTTTCAAAAATCATGTGGCCATATCTATGTGTGTTTTATTTCCAGAATAAGTTCTTTTCTACTAATGTCCACCAGTGTCACTGACATCTGTCCCTTTGCCAATAATATATTATCTTGATTATGGTAGCTTTAAAACTGAATAGTACAGTATCTTACACTTTATCTTTTTCATAATTGGTATGAATTTCTTTGATTTTTCTCTATATATTTTAGAATCAACTTGTTTATATCTACCAAAATGTCTGCTGGGATTTTAATTGCTATTGCATTGAATCTATGGCTCAATATGGGCCGAATTTACATCTTTAGTATGTTGGGTATTCCAGTTCATGAACATGTTATGTCTATCTACTTTTTAAGATATCTTTTGATTTATTTAATGAACATTTTGTAGTTTTCAGTCTCTAAATCCTATAAATGTTTTGCTAGATTTATACCAGTTGTTTTGCATTTCTTTTGAGTTGTAATAAAAAATACTTTTTGGTTTCAATTTGTTTATTGCCAGTTTATAATAGTATGACTGATATTCGTGTGTTGACCTTATATTGTTCAAACTTGCCAAATTCATTTATTGTTTAGTGGGAGGTTTCTGGAGATTCCTTGGTATTTTCTGTACACATAATACTTCATTTATTAATAGGAACTTTTTTTCTCATTGTAATCTCTATGAACTTTTTAATTTTTCATCTTGTTGCACTGACCAAGTATTTTCAGTTTCCTGGGGGCATTTATTTTTTGTCCACTGGCTAGAAAGCTGGACTTTTCTTATATTTTGGTGAGGACATCCTCCACTACAATTTCGTCCTGAGTCAAGCTCAGGGAGGACACACAGAGAGAAAACAGCACTGGGGTTTGGCACTACCCTTTTGGAACCATAGCTCCACTGAATGCATAAAAAATTTCTCTCTGTTAGAGTTTGAGCTTTGGTGAGCCCCATTAGTGGTCAGTGTCACCTGTTACTTGGAGATTGCTGTGGTGGGAGAGAGAAAGGAGTGAAAAAACCCAGCATTTTCTTAATTCCTCCATGCATTAAGTCACTCTCTTCTTGCTATTTGAGCCAGAACAAGTGGGCTCATCTTGGAGTTTCGTTGTCTAGGTCCAGGTTTTCTATTTTTTATTAATTAATTTATTTTTTGCTGCCGTTGTTGTTTATTGAATCCAGGCTGGGAGACACCAGAAGGAAAAAATAAATAAATAAACTTAATTCTAGTTTTGTGGTGCTTAAAATTCCTGTCTTCCTCAATTTGCCTGGATAATAGAGTCCTCAAATAGCTGCTCCATGTCTTTTGTCAAGATTTTATTTGGATGGGCAGATGGCATAATGGTTATGTTTCTGGACTCCCATGTAGTCGACTGCAGTTCGAGTCCCAGACCCAGTATCTTAAAACTCATACCGGGAATGTGTGCATGCATGCCCAGAACCCCTAGAGGAGAATAGAGGAGAAGGGATTGCAGTGTGGCTATGCCCCCCTTAGTGGGGAGGGGGAGTGATTTCTTGCTTTCTGTTTCTGTCTGTCTCTGTCAAGTTCATGCACCTTAGGGCAAAAATCTCTTAAAAAAAGAAAAAAGAAAAGATTTTATAACTGTTCAGTGGGAAAGAAAAGTATATATATGATTACTTCATTTGACCTAAACGGGACTCCATTAACCAAATTTTATAGGGATTGAGCTAAACCTCATTCTCCCATATGTAGACTAAGGAATCACAAAATGAATGAATTTGTGATGTTTGATGTTGCTGTAGTAAAAAACAAAAAATAAAAAACATTCCATGAGAGGGCAATTAATAGTTAAATGGCATTGGTAAGGACAAAGTTTTTGTTAGGAGGCATCGATACTCCTAACTGGAATTCCATAGATATACTAGGTAATTTCTTTTTCTGTGCCATTAGAAGTAGCTCCATTTTTACATTGTTTTTATTAATTAAAGAGAATAGAAAAGTGAAAGAGAATAGCATTTCTGTGAGCCTGAGAAAGAAGAGTGCTTTCTTAATATCAGTGTGCCTATGTCACTGGAAATATGTGTAAGAAGTATTTATTGTTCACTATATTTAAGGTAATTACATCACTACAGGCTTTATTTCTTTAGTTTTTTGATATGCTAAATCACGATTTAAAAAATATTAGGAGAGTACTGCCTCCCTGCAGACTGTTTTAATATCCAGTCCTTCACTCTTACTCAAAAACAAAAAAAAAAACCACAGAAAAAGAAAAAGGTTTAATAAAGGGAGAAAAAGGGATAGTTAAACTAGACTGTCTGTAGACAGACCTACAAATGCTGACTTTCTTACTATCTTACTGTAAGAGACTATCTTATTGTCTTACTGGTTTATGCTTTGATTACTTATTTCTGATTTTGTCCAGACTATTTTACATGGGATATACCTTTTGCTGATTTCAGAATGCCTAACCTTTTCATAAGATAACAATAAAAGGAACCAGCAGTTAGCGTAATGGCTATGTCGCTGCACTCCCACGTAGTCGACCGCGGTTCGCGTCTCGGACCCGGTGGCTTAAAACTCACGCCGGGTGCGTGTGCATGCGCACCCAAGATCCCGAGAAGAGAATGGAGGAGAAAGGATTGCGGCATGACCATCCCCCTTGGGGGGGGTGATTTCTCGCTTTCTGTCTCTGTCTCTCTCTGTCTGTCTGGTGAGTGCACGTGCCCTATAGCGAAAACCTCTCCAAAAAAAAAAAAAAAAAAAAAAAGAGAAGATAAGAATTTTAAGAGTTTAACGTTACAGATATCTTAGATTTCTTGGCAAATGTGACTCAAACACAAAAATGACTCTTTAAAAGATTTTATTTATTGATGTAGTGAAATACTACACTGTTTACAATAGAAACTAAGTGGGATTTGGGGTATGCTGAGAAGTTGACAGCTTGTGGATCCTGAGAAAACCACTGCCTTTTGTAGGATTCAAGAGGAAAAGATGTATTTTTTTAATTGATTATTTATTAATTGTTCAAAATCTTATTCTGTTTCTGGCTAAGGAGCTATTTGCCAGCACTATATAGTGAAATTTTGGATTGATGGAAAAAACAAACAACAAAAAAATCTTCATAGATGGAACCAGCAGTTGGTGTAATGGTTATGTTGTTGTAGTCATGTAGTCAACTGTGGTTCGAGTCCTGGATCCGGTGGCTTAAACTCATGCTGGGCACATGTGCATGCGTGCCCAATATCCCAAGAGGTGAATGAAGGAGAAGGGATTGCGGTGTGGCCATCCCCCCTAGGGGAGGTGGTGATTTCTCGCTTTCTGTCTCTCTATCTTTTGGTGAGCTCACATGCCCTATAGCAAAAATACCTCTCCCCCACCCCCCCCAAAAAAAAGTCTTCATAAAAGTGTGTTTACATTTGAATAACATGATAAAGAATCTTTACATAGACTTAGGAAATAAAATATAACTGTAAATATGGTTCTTTAACTTTTTAATGGTAATATAATTAGGAATTAGAAAATTAGAAAAAAGAAAAGGTGTAGAATTGAGTGTGAGGTGAATCATGGGTAGGTGGAAAAGATTTTGCCTGTTATACAGTGGATATGAGATGAATAGTCATTTGATTGAAGGATACAGTTCCCGTGGAGAGATATTTGCTTCTATATGTGACTGTTTTCTTCAGAGGGAGGATAGTATCTCATCTTAGGTTGGTTTTTAGAAGTTAATAGGATAGTCAGAAGACTGCATCTTTTTCATCTTGTGTGTAGTCCAATTTGTTTATTAATTTATTGTACATTTCTACCTACAAACATAATTAGAAATATCTTCTGAAAAAAGACAGACCTACAAATGCAGTGGTTAAATGAAGAGTGATATAGTAATGAAAATAATGTAAATGAGGTATAACTAAAAGAAGGAGGAAATAAGTATTAGTAAACAAATCTAAGAATTTTACTACATATCAGTACATAATTTTACTCTGAATTTTCTATCAACCATGGTTCAGAAAGACAATATAGATTGCATAATTTTCATCAGTATCAGATAAAAAGAAGTGTGACTTTTTCCCTTGGCGGTTCCTAAAGAATGCAGAGGTTGGTTGGTTGGTTTGTTGTTTAGACTAAAGGCAGCTCTTGGGGCCAGCAGGTGGTGTGGTGGTTAAGGTGCTGGATTCCCACATGGTCAACCATGATTCAAATCCTGGACCCAGCAGCTTGAAAATCACTCCAGGCATGTGTGCATGTGTGCCCCAAATCCTGAGAGGAGAATGAAGAAGGGACGGTGGCATGGTCATCTTCCCTGGTGGATGATTTCTCACTTTCTCTCTCTCTGTCTTTCTGTTTCTCTCTGGTGAGCATACATGCCGTATGGCAAAAACCTAAAAAGCAAAACAAAACAAAACCCTAAAGATAATTCTCGATTATAGTG
>NW_006159809.1:5536665-5596956 GCF_000334495.1 Tupaia belangeri chinensis
GGAATGCATAACATCTACGGTAAAACAAACAAGCAAGCAAACAAAAAGAAGCTATATTTGTGAAACGATAAAGTTACCATCTTTTAATAAGAATATACACACTTTTGAGAAGATGTTTTTATATTTCTCCATCTTTTTCTTCTTTCTTACCAACTAGAATAACAAACAAATGGTGAATCCTGTGGTAAAGGCAAGCAGAAGTTCTGTGTTGACTCATACTACAGTGTCAAGACGATTAACTGTATATAAATAATACTTAGCAGTGACTTTTTTCTTCTCCTTTTTCCTTCTTTTTTTTTTAAATTCATTAATTTATTATTATTATGCTAGAGAGTGCATGAACTCACCAGAAATGTGGGAAGGAAGCACCCTCCAATAGGGCATGGTTATGTTGTAGTCCCTGCTCCTTCACTTTACCATCCTGTCAGGATTTTTAGCACACATGCCCACATTCCTGGCATGTTTTTCATGCTACCAGAGCTGGGATTCGAACCACAGTCCACCATCACATGGGATCTGGCTTCCTTCACTACTGAATTATGGAGCCAGCCTAATAACAAATTATTTTAACAGAAATATTTGGTACCATTGAAAATTTCTTTTTGACCCTTCAAATTGAACTTACGGTGTTTGCATTGTAAAGTTGGTTTTGCACTTTTAAAAAATACTAGTTTGGCTTTTACTATGATATGTAATTACCTTTTATTTATTCCCTTTCCTGTTTCTTTCTGCTATTCAAAGATAGGTCAAGGGCATATCTGTACTCATTCTCTGAAGATGATTTTCTGGTACTTTCCAAGCAGTTTTAATGGAGAAACTTAAAACTCAAGAGCTGGACTGGATAGTAACCTGTTTTATGGATTTTTATTTTTCAGTACTTATTGCTTTAGTTTAATAATTTTAACTATTTCTTCAAGTTACAGTAATAGTAGTTGCTTAATGCAGAACATCTAGAAAATAGAAGACAAAGATGAAATTTAAAAGATACAAAAAATTGTATGTAATTAATACTTGGAAGTGATCGCTGATATTATTGGGTCATCAGAAAAATCATGACATATTTTTCTATGTTTTTCTGTGCAAAAATGTGCCATGACTTTTCCAATAGCCTAATATTTTGGTGGCTGCTGTTATGATTCTTTGCATGATGTGGAACAGGAAGGATTGTCTAAACCAGAGGACCCCAAATCAGCTTGTTTGCTACTCAACAAAAACCAATCATGAGAGGCAAGAGTTGATGAGTAAGAAAGGAATTTATTTCAGTGAGACCAGCACTGGGGAGAGAGCAGACTGGAAACCATAACCATCTCTGCTGAATTGGATGACATGCAGATCTTATGTAGGGGAAGCAGTCAATATGAATGTATATCTAGAAGAAAAGAGTTGTTCATTTTTTGGGGCAAAGTCATGAGGGGACCTGGTTATCATCATCAGGCAGGATCACAAGGAGACATGGTAATGTCAGGAAGGCGATCACTGCATGCGGGGCAGGTTTTGTTTTGGACATACAAGGTGGACTGACTGAATTCAGTCCTCTGCAGGGGGCTTAAACTAAGCAGTGATTTTCTTTTTCTGTATAAATCCACTGCTTCTAGCATGTGTATAGAATGGTTGTTAAAATCTGTTCACTTGTTTGAATCATTTATTCCTTAATTTTTGACACGGTATATTTCTCATATTAGTAAGCCATATTTGTTCTTCTGAGGAAAATATTACCAGAAAGATGGTTAATTTGTGAAAGACTTGTACAGGTTGGTTCTACATGGACTACCAAGATTCAAAAGATAAAAATATATGGAAGTAAAAATAATGAGTTTATTCTTGATTACTGTTTCTGTATGGTGTTTCTTGTTTTTAATCAGTGTTCTTGTATCTTTCCTATTTAAAATAGTTCATTTAGAGTAAAGCCCCAAATAATGTTTAGTCTGTTTTTCGCTTAATTAACCTACAAAAATCATACAGCCTGCTAACTTGCTGAGAGATTTTTGTGGCTAAAGCATTTGTGGCAGTCTTGATGTGTGGGTGACACAGCAGTTCGTCATTCTATTTGGAGGCTTCAAGTTTAAAATAGCCTTATAAAGTTGGTATAAAATTGTGTAATAAGGCAGAGAAAGGGGAGCTAGATGGTGGCACAGGGGTATTGCGACTGTGCATGTGATCTCCTGATCTGGGTTGGCTCAGGCTGGGGGGTGGATCGTGGTATGAAGACCCTGTTGGGAGTGCCTGTCTGTCTTTCTCTTACTCTCTCTCATGGGATAAATAAATAAATAAACCTAAGGGGGAGAAAGTAAAGGGAGAGATGAAGGAAAAATGGATCCCGTATCCTCTGTGCTCAGCATCTAAACATTTCACATATTCTGAAAGGCACATAATTGTTTTTCAGTTCTGGAGAAGCCAAAGTTAACAGAATAATACTGAACTTCACACTAGAAATTGTCCTTCCCCACCCTCTCCCCTCCACATAGTGATTGTTGTTAATTTCCTTTGAGTTTCTCTTGGTTATCACAGGTAATCATAAAGGATAGAGAAATTAACAAATTAACCTTAGGGTTTGATTTGTATACGTATTGGGAATAGGACTTGCAGGAAAACAATGATTAAAAAGCTTCATGTAGATTGAAAATTGGAGAAATGCCTAATCTTTAAAAACCTTTTTTAAAAAAATGAAATGGTGCGTGCAATATTATGTTATCAAAGGTTGTAACAAATCCATGTAATCACACCAGCCCTTTCGTGTTATTAATGTTTAACATATTTAGATCCATTTCTAGTGGTGCTGCAAAGTTTCAGTGTTATGGAAGCTTAGGGTATCCCATTATAGCATATATATGGTAAGATTTATGTTCATAAAGCTTTTGCTTAAATGTTAATTTGAATTGTAAATAATTTTGCTTAGCCAAGTAATATTATTCCTTCTTTAGTGAGCATTTACATATTCAGGATTGGAGGCAAAAGTAGATGATTTTTAGTTCTCTTTCAACTCTATGTCATATTGTTTCTGCTCTAACCTATTGTTTTCTAGAATAAGGAAAAATGATTCTAAGAGTAATTTTCCTTTATTTTTGGAATTATATATATTATATATAATATTTTATATGATATATATTTTAATCACATTTTATATATTATACATCACATAAAATATGATATATAATATTTTGGGACCAGCAGTTAGTGTAATGGCTATGTCGCTGGACTCCCACATAGTCGACCACGGTTTGAGTCCCGGACCCGGTGGCTTAAACTCACGCTGGGCGCGTGTGTGTGCGTGCCCAAGATCCCAAGAGGAGAATGGAGGAGAAGGGATTGTGGTGTGGCCATCCCCCCTGGGGGGGTGATTTCGTGCTTTCTGTCTCTGTCTCTCTCTGTCTGGCTGGCAAGCGCATGCACCCTATAGCAAAAACCTCTCCCCCCCCAAAAAAAAGAAAAAAGGATATATAATATTTTATTCCTCTAATATAATTATAGATTATTATATATGTAATTTCATAGAAAAATATTAACATATAATACACATATAAATTTATACATATGCATTTATATAAATATTGGATGATTATGTGTGATGTATTTATAACGTGTAATGTATGTGGTTTATTTTTATGGATTCTTCCCTTCCCAGAAGGCAGGTCAGAGGTCACAGGTTGTAAGACTGTGAAGCAACTCACAAAAATCAGTTGTATTCCTATACACCAACAAGGAACTTTCCAAAAAAGAAATAAAAAAAATCCCATTTATGGTAAACACACACGCATGAATACACACACACACACACACACACATATGAATACTTAGGAATAACTTTAACCATGAAGGTAAAAGACTTGTACGCTGAAAACTATAAAACATTGATGAAAGAAATAATTTAAAAAAGACATATATAGGTAGAAAGCTATCCTGTGTTCATGTTTTAGAATAATTAGTATTGTTAAAATGTCTATGTTACTCAAAGCAATTTAAAGATTCAGTGCCATCCCTGTCAAAATTCTAGGCATTTTTCACAGAAATAGAAAATACAGTCCTAAAATTCATATGGAACCACAGAATCCCTAATATATAGCCAAAGCCATCTTAAGTAAAAAAGACAAAGCTGGAAGCTTCGTATTACCAGACTTGACAATTTCAAACCATTTTACTTGAACTGTAGTAAGTAATCAAAACAGCATGGTACTGGTATGCAAAGAGACACATAGACCAGCGGAACAGAATAGAGAGCTCAGAAGTAAATAAATCTACACACTTACAGTCAGCTAAATTTCAGTAGACATGCCAAGAACACATAATGGAAAAGTCTCTTTAGGAAGTGGTGCTGGGAAAACTGGACATCTCTAAACAGAAGAATGAGACTAGACCCTTATCTCACACCATATACAAAAATGAATTCAAAATGGACTAAAGATTTAAACATAAGATCTGAAACTAAAACTTTCTGAAAAAGCCTTAAGGAGAAAGCTCAGTGACATTGGTCTGGCCAATGGTTTTTTGGATATGACCTCAAAACCATAGGTGACAGAAGTGAAAATAAACAAATTGGATTACATAAAAAAGCTTCTTCACAGCTTAAAGGAAATAATCAACAGAGTAAAGAAACAAACTATACAATGAGAGAAAATATTTGCAAACTATATATTGCATTAGGGGTTAGTCTCCAAATTATAAAAGGAACTCGAACAATGAAATAGCAAGAAAATGCATAATCTGATTTAAAAATGGGCAAAGGGGGGCCAGCAGGCTGTGTCATAGTTAAGGCACTGGACTCCCACATGACCGACAATTATTCTAGTCCTGGACCAGGTGGCTTGAAAATCATGCCCGTCATGTGTGCATGTGTGCATGTGTGCATGTGTGCCCAAAATCCCAAGTGGAGAATGAAGGATAAGGATTGTGGTGTGGACACCCCTCTGGGATGGTAATTTCTCGTTTTCCCTCTCTCTTTCTCTGTCCAGCATGTGCCCTATGGCATCAAACTAAACAAACAAACAAACAAAAAGGCAAAGGACCTGAGTATACATTTCTCAAAAAAAGACATAGTATAGGAAAAAAAATTAACATTAGTAATTATCAGGGAATGCAAATTAAGACCACAATGAGATACCATCTCATACTTGCTAGAATGGCTATAATCAAAAAGATGAAATGTAGGTGTTGGTGACAATGTTGAGAAAAAGAAATTCTTATACATTGTTACTGGGAATTTTTAATTAGAACAGCCATTATAGAAGATAGTATGAAGGCTCTTCAAAAAAGTGAAAAATGAAACTGTGCCAGGCCCAGTTGTGGTAGCACATGGTGATTGACACTGTTACTTGACAGTCAGAGGCCGTATGAAAGCCTGAAGTGTATTTCTGACCCACCCTAAAAACCAGTGCAGTGGCACACATCTGAAGTCTTTCAATTACTCACAAGGCTGAGGCAAGAGGATTGAAACAAAGTGAGACCCTATCTTAAAAATAAAAATAATACACACACACACACACACACACACACACATACACACACACACAGACATACATATGCACACACACACACACACACGCACACACACACACACACACACATATCTACCATGCGATCCAGCAATTTCACATCTGGGTATATACCCAAAGGAACTAAAATCTGCATGTTAAAAAGATATCTCTATGCCCATATTTATTATAGCATTATTTATAGTAGCCAAGATTTGAAATCACTGTAAGTCTAAGTATCCATTAATGGATGAATGGACAGAAAAAAATGTGGTATATGATGTAGTGTAATACTATTCAGTCCTTAAAAAGAAGGAAATCCTGTTACGTGCAATAGTATGGATAAACTTGGAAGATATTATGTTAAGTGAAATAACGCAGAAACGGAAAGACAAATACTGTGTGATTTCCCTTATATATGCACTCTAAAAATGTTGAACCCATAGCAGCAGAGTACTGAAGAAAGGTAGTTACCCAGGGGATGCAGAGGAGGGAGATGTTGGGCATGGGGGGAAGGTCAACCAGTGGCGCTAGATCCTACATGGCTGTGTGGTTCGAGTCCTGGATCTTGTGAACTGAAAAACACGCTGGGTGTATGTGTGTACATGCCCCAAATTTTGAGAGGAGAATGGAAGAGAAGGGATTCAAGCATGGCCATCCACCCTGGGGGGATGATTTATTACTTTCCCTCTCTCTCTGGGTCTCTCTCAGGTGAGCTGCATGTGCTGGTATGCATGGTACTGCCCTGTAGCAAACAACAACAGCAACAAAAACAAAATACCAAACACACACGCACACACACGCACACACAAAAAAAACTAAGACAAAACAAAACTTACTTTAAAAAAAAGAAAGAAAGGAAGAAGGAAAAGAGGCACTGTAATTAGATTACTTTGTAACAACAAATAAAAAAATGTGTTGCTAGCTCATTGCTGATAATTGCAACGTTTCACTTGATTTATCAGGAAAAAGAATAGGAAGGGCAATTTTTCTTTACAAGCTGTTACTTTGTGTTACTGGCTAGAAAAAGCAACATTATTTTAACAAGTGGTTTATGCTGTGGAAGCCAATATGATGGATTTTTGATGTGTTTTGCATCATGGCAATAAAATCTGTTGAAAGTTAGGATTTGTGTATCCTCTTAGCACAAAAGTTTATCATTTTTATATCCATAAAGTGGTTATCATATTTAATTTCCCATAGCTTTGTTACTGTAATAATTTAAAATACAAGTTAGGCAGAACAAGATGTACTAACCAGTTGGTAATGATCCTGCGATTTTTGCGTAGTTTTGTTACTGCCTTGGACAGATGTAAATATATCACACTGAAGAGACCGGGAGATCCATTACTGGACTATAGATTTAGATTTGAAAAAAGTCAGAGCAAACTTGAAAGATAGCCAGATGAAACCTGAGGAAGGTTAGAGAAGAAATAATGTTTGTAGACTGAGTATAAGGTGGATACAGATTCAATGGTAAAACTAAATAGGATTTCTTGAGGAATACAAGTGCTTAATATTTTTAATAAGACATTGTGCTCTCTATCATTATCACTGTTCAGCAATTAATAGAAATTGAGTTTATTATAATACAATGAGAATGTGAATTAAGTTATACAAAAAACAAAGAGAATTGTTTTAACTTGCAATGTAATGTCTTTATGTAATTTACTCTATAAATTCAAGAAAATCAATTGGAAAATGATTTCAGTAATGCGAAATTAATGAGTAGCTACAAATATGCAAAATGCACTGCTTAACTGTATGCGGGAAATAAAAAGTTGAAAGTAGAAAAAGATTTTTTTATACAAAAGCACTGACAACAATTTAAACATATGTATATTTTCTAGAAATTAAAGTAAGAAAAACAGGCAGAAGATCTATGAAGAGTATAAAACATTATTAAATTAAGTAAAATAAGACTTAAGTAAATGAAAAAATCATGTTGATTGATGGGAAATCATAAATTTAACAGTTATAGTGAAGATCACAATAGGATGAAATTCTTCTTGATAAAATAAAAAACTGATTCCAGAATTAACTGGAGGGGAAAATACCTCTATATTACTATGAATAATGTCTGTATTCATGATTTGGTGCTAAAATATTAAAATATATGAATCAACTAGATATAGTAATGACAGAAGAGAGCAGAATATGAAGTTCATGAATAAGCCCTAGCTGAAGCATATAAGAAGTTGATATATGATTAAGACAGCTTTTTAAATTAAGTAACAAAAAGACTAAAGGGTTTCTTGCCACATACAAGCAGTACAGGTGAATTAAAGAGGTAGATGTTGGGGCCAGCAGGTGACGTAGTGGTTAAGGCACTGGACTTCCACATGACTGACTGCAGTTCAAGTCCCAGACCCAGCAGCTTAAAAATCATGCCAGGTGCGTGTACGTGCCTGCCCAGAATCCCAAGTGGAGAATGGAGGAGATGGTATTGAGGAGTGGCCACCCTCTATGGGAGGTGATTTCTCACCTTCTCTCTCTCTGTCTCTAGTGAGTGCATGTACCCTATAGCAAAAATCTCCCCCCACCCTGCAAAATGGTAGATGTTAAAAAAGAAATCATCCAAGTACTAGACAATCTGATTATTTTTATTTATTTATTTATTTTTGGAGAGGTTTTCGCTATAGGTCGCGTGCGCTTGCCAGACAGACAGAGAGAGACACAGAGACAGAAAGCGAGAAATCACCCCCAGGGGGTTGGTCACGCCGCAATCCCTTCTCCTCCATTCTCCTCTCGGGATCTTGGGCACGCATGCACACGCGCCCGGCGTGAGTTTTAAGCCACCGGATCTGGGAAGCAAACTGCGGTCGACTACGTGGGAGTCCAGCGACATAGCCATTACGCTAACTGCTGGTTCCCACAATCTGATTGATTATTAATCATAGGGTAACTGGGCACTTGTAAACATGGTAACAAAAGAAATATAACAATGTCTGCCAAAAATTTATAATTATACATTATAATTAATTAATGTTGCACTTTATTATACATATACGTTTTTTTATATGCATATATATATATATATAAATTATATTAGGTTGTTGGGAAAGTCATGATGTAGTTTTCTATGCAAAAAATGCATCATGACTTGCCTGACAACCCAATAATTTAAAAGTATTTATTATAAATTATATATTTAAAACCTATACTTTATTTACAAAAATTAAAAGTGGAAGTCAAGTCACAGACCTGGAGAAAATGCTTTTATCTGACGATGGGTTTATATCCAAAATATACAACGATCTTTTAAAACAACAATTAAAAAAAACAAAAAAACACAGTTAAAAAGTGGGCCAAAGTTCTCAACCTTTGATATATCACCAAAGAAGATATACAGTTGGAAAGCAAGCATACTAAAAGATGCTCAATATCATGTGTGATTAGGAAATTATAAGTAAAGATCATACCTATTAGAATGGTTAAAATCAAGAAAATGGACAGTATCAGTTGTCAGTGAGCTTGTGAAGCAACAGGAACTCTCATTCATTGTTAGTGGGAATACAAAACAGTGCAGGCATTTTAGAAGACACTTCGGCAGTTTCTTATAAAGCTATACATGCTTACTATATGATTCAGCAATCATGCTCCTAGGTATTAACTTAAATGAGTTGAAAATGTATGTCCACACAAAAATCCTGCACATTAATGTTTATAGCATCTTTATTCATAATTGTCAATACTTAGAAGCAACCAAATGCTATTTAACAGGTGACTATGAATTGTGGTATATCCATACAATGGGATATTTTTAAGTATAAAAAGTCATGAAAAGATATGGAGGAAGGAACCTTAAGTGTGTATTTCTAAGAGAAAGAAGCCAATGTGAGGCTACATATATACTATGTGATTTCAACTGTATGTTATTCCGGAAAAGGCAGAACTGTAGAGACAGTAATAACAAAAGTGGTTTTCAGGGATTGGAGGTTGGAGTAGGGGAGGATGAAAGGGATTTTTTTAGGGCAATGGTGTATACTTAGAGAAAGACAGATTATAAAACAGTGTTTGTTGTATACTTCCACTATTATAAATGAAATTAATATCATGCATTTGTAGAATAAAGATATAGAATATTCACTAATGTGTTTACAATGGTTATTTTCTGTCATAGTAATAAGGATAATTTTAACTTTATGCTTTTTGTTAATGCATGTTCTTAAAATATTTTGCAATGAAAAAGGTACTATTTTTAAATGTCAGGAAAAACTGAAACAACTTAAAAACAAAATGATAAGTTAGACTAGAAGAAAATTCTTTTTAGATCCAGCATGAGACTTTAAAATGTCAAGTTATTTGTGATTCCTTTCTGCTCTGTTATCTCCAACATGTAATCAGTTGACTTATCTTTTTTACCTTCTAAATATTTCTTCAATCTTTTCTCAGTTTACCATTTTTTCTGTCATTATTTCAATTTAGGCTGTTACAATCTCATTATTGAAGGTTTATCTATATGGGGCTTATCTTCCCCATTCACACCTGACTTGCCTAAATCTTGATGACTTCGACATTAATGCCATTTCCTTTGGATAGCTTTTTCTAATGAAAAAAGGGTACTCAGATGACATTCTGTACTTGTCTTCTCATAGGGTGTCCCACATGGTATTTTTTTTTTTTTAAAGCTTTTTGCCGTAGGGCACATGTACTTGCCAGAGAGAGACAGACCGTGAGAGGGAAGTGAGAAATTACCCTCCCTCCCACCTCAGGGGCAATAGCCACACTGCAATCCTTTCTCCTCTGTTCTCCTCCTAGGATTTTGGGCAAGCATGCACACATGCCCAGTGTGAATTTTAAGCTGCTGGGTTTGGGTCTTGAATTGCAGGTGGCCATGTGAGAGTCCAGTGCCTTTAACCCACCATGTACCTCCTGGCCCCCCATATGCATTTTAGTTGTCTCTTGGACAATTGGACCTGCCCATGGAAGATAAAATGTGTAGATGAATTGATGGGTGGCCTTAAGAATAACTCACACAACTGCCCTACTCAGAATTGAATTGTCTTTAATTCTTTGTTTTACCAAGTTAAACTTGTAAGGAATTTGGAATAGATTACTTTGGTGATTAAGAGCTAGAAAGTAGAACCAATGAAACAAACTTAAAGGAAATGAGAGGATTGTTCTTTTAGAGTAGGCTGGAGGTTAGCCAGCTGATAATTAACTTTAAGTATATGCATCCTTAGTTAATTTTCAAAGAATATTTATCAACTCTTCTCCACCATTTCATGAAGAAAAATAATTTGGTTGATTCTATGGCAGAATTTAAATTCAGTATATCCAGGAAAACTTTCATGCCTGCCAGTAAATCCGGGAATTACTGAGACAATGTGAGGTGCTAATTTTTGTTTTGTTTTAGCATGGCAAGATGGTCTCAACCTATTTGGGAAGATGGTAACTTTGTAAGCAGGACAATATTATATTGAAAATACACAAAGGATCTTCCATGGTTGCTTCATCAGTAATTGTAGTACAGATAATTATAATGTCTCACATACTCTGGGAATTTAAAATGAAAATTTCATCTCTTAAAAAAGAGCTGTTCAGAATTGAAAATTGTTGATAAATCGTTTTCTGACTAATCTTTATATAGCCTCACCAATTTCCTCTCAGGATTTAAGAAATGTTATTCTTAATCTATGGAGAAAATACTAATGTCAAAATCTGAGATGTTAATAATCAATATACACAGCTATTTTTAGTGCAACATGAGCCTAGCAATGTTGACTTGAATGAGCGATGTGTATCCTCTATAATCAGCAGAATGTAAGGCTTGGCTTTCTGTGCAGCTGCAGGAGACATATTTAATTAATACTGAAGCAATTATCTTGACAAGTAAATCAAACTCAATTAGATCTCAATTAGAACACTAACATTTTCTCAAATATTGTATGGTTGCCAGATGGTTACACTTTTTTTTTTTTGGTACTGCTTCCCCCTTTTTAATAGTTGATATTCCTGCTACTGTGTTTATTAGGTATAATTACTCAGTTTTATTTTCTTACTTTGGGGGGCAAATTTGAAACTTAATACATTATATATTATAATTTTCTTACCTGGTAGTGTATGGTTTTATTTTATAGAAACTTAGAAAAGTAAAACATATTTACTCATGCATAAAAATTAGAAAATTCCAAACTGGAGATCATGGGTCATGTAGGAAGAGATTCTTAGAAGGTATTTAATTCATACACCATAGGCAGGAATTAATGTGGAGTCTATCATTGTGTCATATTTAAGTATATATTCTCTTCAAGTAGAATGGATAGTTAGATCTTTTTAGGCTTGATAAGTGTAGGCATTTCAATCACAGGCTGTTATTAAATGCTCACTAAATAAAAAATTATTGTAGCATTGTCTACAACTGATTAATTATACTTAGAGCAATCACGTCTTCAGAGGTTTTCCTTCAGGTGCCTTTTCAAAGGTCAACCAAATAGCAATTTGGTTCTGGTTACCTCACCTCAGTCTTGAATTAAATTTCTTGCATTTCACTTGGTTGTTATCTCACAGATAAAGGTAGAGGACAGTTTAGTGGAGGCAGAGTTAAATCATGGGTCAGGACTGCAGGCTTTTTGGTCAAACTGCCTGAATTTTGAGTTCTGGCTGTATCATTTCCTCACAGAAAGTCTTTGAGCACAGAATTTAAATTCTGTAGTTGGTTTAAATTTCATAATCCACTACCCTAACTCAGAGGGTAGTGCCAGGATTAAAACAGATAAAGCATAGATTAATACTTGATGTAATTCCTGACATATAGTAGCACTCAGAATTGGCTATTATTTTTTATTATTTACTTAATCATTGATTGATTCATTTAGTTTTTCAATAAATACTTGAGTTATATGAATCTTTGAGTAAAGTTCTGCAATTTTAAAGACTTAGGATTTTATTGCCTCACATACATAGAAAATTTATTAAATTAATTAATTTCTTGATAGATTTTTTTGCTGTAGGAGGTGTGCGCTCTCTCCTCTTGGGATTTTGGTCAAGCATGCACATGCACCTCGTAGGAGGTTCAAGCCTCTGGGTCTGGGACTTGAACTGCACTTGGTCATGTGGGAGTCCAGCCATGTAATCATTACACCATCTGCTGGTCCCAATACATATTAACAGTTTTAGGAGAGATGAAATTCTTGTAAGTTATTTATTTGTCTATGTTTTTGTCACTCTTCATTCCAAATACCCTACATTAGGTGATGACAATTTATGTGTGTGTGTGTGTGTGTGTGTGTGTGTGTGTGTGTGTATAAAGAGCCAGAGAATAAATATAAATAGTAAATATTTTAGGCTTTGATGGCTGTATATAATGTCTGTCACGTATCAGTATTTTTTAAGTTTTATTTTGAAATACACATAGATTCACAGAAAGTTGCAAAGATAATACAGAGAAGTCCCATATATCCTTCATGATAGTTTTCTCAAAGGTTACATATTATGTAATTATAGAACAATATCAAAATCAGGAAATTGACTTCGGTGTATTTTTAGTTCTGTATCATTTTATCATACATAGATTCCTGTAACTACAATTTAACTTCCAACTAAGATACAGAACTATTGCGTCAACCACAAGAACTTCCTCTTGCTACCTGCTTATACACCTCTTGCTACACCCTCCTCCCCAGTCCCTAGTCCTTGGACACCACTACTCTGTTTCTCTCTGTATAATTTTTTCATTATGATAATGTTATATGGATAGACTTATTCAGTATCTAACTTTTGGGGTTTGTTTTTTTCACTTGCTTTTGAGATATCCAAATAGCTGCATAAATCAGTAACTTACTCCTTTTCATTGCTTAGCAGCGTTTTGTGTTATGGATGTTCCATAGTTCATTTATCTGTTCGTCTTTTAAAGGACATTTTGGTTGCTTCTCATTTTTAGGTATTAAGTAAGCTGGTGTGAATAAGTTTGAACAACTTTCTCTATAGACATCATTTTAATTTCTCTGAGTTAATGCCCAGGAGTACAAAGCTGAGTTATATGCTAAATACATGTTTAGTGTTTTAAGAAATTGCTTAACTATTTTCTGTAGTGGTTGTACCAATTTACATTCTTGTCAGCAACATATAAGAGATCTGATTTTCCTATATCCCACAATGCATTTGGTTTTTTCACTATTTTTTTATTATAGCCATTCTGATAGGTGTTGTAATGATGTGCTTGATTGCCTTTGCGATCAGTAGGCATATCCTCTTCAGTAAATGTCTTTCCTTGTCTTTTGCCCATTTTTAACTGTATTGTTTGCTTTTTTAAAAACTGTTGTGTTTTATGAGTTTTTGTGTACTAAATGTGAGTGCTTTGTCAGATGGATGATGTCAGGTGTTTTGTACATTTTTTTAATCTAGTTGGGGAAATTCTTATTTCTAGTATTCTGATAATTTTTATGATTTGATGTCAGATTTTGTCATATTTTTCCCCCATCATTGATAAGATCATGTAATCTTTCTTCAGAGTTTTTCTTCTATTAGATCTTTAGCTTGTTACTGTGATAGGTTACATTGTTTGATTTTGCTAATATTGAACCAGTCTGTGATCCCTAAGATAAACCTTACTTGATCATGTTGTATAATTCTTTCTATAGATTACTGAATTCTATTTGCTAGTATCTTTTTTTTTGAGAGGTTTTTTTTTTTTTTTGCTATAGGGCGTGTGCGCTCGCCAGACAGACAGAGAGAGACAGAGAGACAGAAAGCAGGAAATCACCCCCCAGGGGGGATGGCCACGCCGCAGTCCCTTCTCCTCCATTCTCCTCTCGGGATCTTGGGCACGCACGCACACGCGCCCAGCGTGAGTTTAAGCCACCAGGTCCGGGACTCGAACCACGGTCGACTACGTGGGAGTCCAGCGACATAGCCATTACGCTAACTGCTGGTCCCTATTTGCTAGTATTTTGATGATACATTGATTGGGTCATCAGAAAAGTCATGATGCATTTTTTCATAGAAAAACATAGAAAAATGCATCATGACTTTTCTGACAACCTAATATTTCTGTCTATAATCATGACAGATATTGGCCAGCAGTTTCTTTTTTCTTTATTTATTTATTGGCTTTTTGCTCTAGGGCATGTGTGTTCATTGGAGACAGAGATAGAGATGGGGAAAATGAGAAACTTCCCCTCCCACCCCCATGGGTCCGTCCTTTCTCAATTCTCCTCTCTAGATTTTGAGCACAGCATGCACAAACACCCAGCATATTTCTCAAGCTGTGCAGTTGACCATGTCGGATCCAGTACCTTAACCACCCAGCCATTTGCTATCCCATAGTTTCTTTTTTAAGTTTTTTTTTTGTTTTTGGATCTTTTTATAATATTAGGGCTTCATAAAATAAATTGCGAGGTATCTCTCCTCTTCTATTTTCTGGAAAAGATTGTGTAGAATTGGTATTAGTCCATCTTAAAATTTTTGGTAGAATTCTCTATTGAAACTCCATGGACCTAGGAATTTTCTTTTCTGGAAGTTTTTTTAGTAAAAAATTCAGTTTCCCTCATAATCATAAAACTATTCAGATTATCTATTAGGTTGTTGGAAAAGTCATAATGCTTTTTTTTTTTAATAGAGAGATATATTTGCTATAGAGCATGTATGTGTACTTGACAGAGAGACAGAGAGACAGAAAGTGAGAAATCACTCCCAAATGGGCTGGCCACACTGCAATCCCCTCTCCTCTAGACTCCTCTCAGGTTATTGGGCATGCATGCACACACTCCTGGCGTGAGTTTTAAGTCGCCGGGTCTTGTACTCAAACCATAGTCGACTATGTGTAAGTCCAGTGACATAACCATTATACCATCTGCTGGTCCCTCATGATGCATTTTTACATAGAAAAATATGTCATGACTTTTCTGATAACATAATATTTAATATTGAATGAGGTACAGTAGTTTGTGGTTTACAAGCTATTTCTGTTTTATTGTCATTTGTCTTTTTCTTTTCCTTTTCTTTTTCCTTTTCCTTTTCCTTTTCCTTTTCCTTTTCCTTTTTCTTTTTCTTTTTCTTTTTCTTTTTCTTTTTCTTTTTCTTTTTCTTTTTCTTTTCCTTTTCCTTTTTCTTTTTCTTTTTCTTTTTCTTTTTCTTTTTCTTTTTCTTTTTCTTTTTCTTTTTCTTTTTCTTTTTCTTTTTCTTTTTCTTCTTCTCATAGGGCACAGGCATTCGCTGGAGAGAGACAGAGAGAGGGAAAGTGGAAAATCACCCTCCTTGGGGGATGGCTATGCTGCAATCCCTTCTCCTCCGGTCTCCTCTCAGGAGTTTTGAGCTGTTGGGTCCAGGATTTGGACTATCTGGCCATGGTGGTTAAGGCATGGAGTCCGGAAAAAAAAAAAAAAATTTTTTTTTTTGGGGGGGAGAAAGGTTTTTGTTATAGGGTGAATGTGCTTGCTAGAAAGACAGAGAGAGACAGAGAGACAGAAATCACCCCCCATGGGGTATGGCCATGCTGCAGTCCCTTCACCTCCAGTCTCCTCTTGGAATCTTGGGCACACTTGCACATGTACCCGGTGTGAGTTTAAGTCACTGAGTCCGGGACTCCAACCGTGGTCAACTATATGGGAGTCCAGTGACATAGCCATTACACCAACTGCTGCCTCTCTGGTCACATTAAAATGAACGAATAAATAAAGTAAAGTAAAATAATTCTTTAAAAAAAAAACAACCAACCACCATGCCATCTCCTGGCCCCATATGTTGTCAACTTTATGTATGTAGAGTTGTTCGTTGTATTCCTTTATTACTCCTTTTATGTCTGTGCAGTCTTCAGTGATATTCCTGGTTTGATTCTTGATTTGTGCCATTTTTCTTTGTCAGCCTCATTAGAAGTTTGCCAATTTTATTGATATTTTTAAAGAACTACCTCTTTGTTTCATTGATTTTCTGTTTATTTTCCTGTTCTCAATTTAATTGACTTGTGCTGTAGTCCTTATTATTCTTTTTCTTTTGCTTGTTTTCTCTCTCTCTCTCTTTTTTTTTTTGTGATTTATTGAACTGGGAGCTTAGATTATTGATTTGAGAATTTTGAGACTTTTCTTCCTTTGTTAATCTATACATTTACTGCTAGAAATTTCCTCTCTTTGTTAGCTGTATCCCATAGATTTAAACAAAAATAATTAATTTATTTTACATTCTTTCACTGAACATCATCATAACATACTAATGTGAATTCCCATCCAGAATACACTGTATAGTGGCTTAATTATACATGTTATCATCAACAAATAATTTTCTATTTCTTGTTTTATATATATATATATATGTATATATATATATATATATACATATATCTATTCCCCCCTATTTCACACCCTCTACCATTTCCCACCCTTCTCCCATACTGTCTCTGATATCCACACTGTCTCAGATATGCTTTCCATTCCTTTTTAATTTTCCCACATTTTATTGATTCACAAAATATCTTAATTAATCTAAATACTTTCAATAGCAAATTCAGCTGATATATACCTGTCTGTGAACACATGTTGACTTTAGGCATGAAACTCTGAGTAGAATAAATATACTATAAAATTAGCACCTAGCTAAGGCTATATAGCTTACTGTGTTCATTAAATAGGTATTTTTAAATATATATTTTAATTTCAAGAAAGGCAGTTCTAACTTTAATAAATCACCTGGATCATTCTTGTCCTCACTGTCCTCCTAGATAACTAATTTGTCTGCTAGATTTCAGTTTAAACATCGTGTTTTCTAAGGGATCTTCGTTGAGCCTTAGCAATCTAAGTTAGATCTCGTACTCCACTTCATTACATTGACAATTTTTCCTTCATAGAACCCATGGCAGTATCTTATTCCATATTTATTGGTGGAATTGTTTAAAGTTTGTTTTTATTCTCACAAAACTATTCTTTTTTTTTTTTTTAATGAAACAGACCCTGTCTATCTTATTTATCAGTTTATAGTGTCCTAGAACAATATTTAGCATAGTATAGTGCCTAATTTATTAATTTAAGTCTATCATAGGTATGTATGTATAGGAAAAAGCATTTTTAGGCACTATAAAACTCCCCCCCCCGACACACACACACATTGTAGGGGGTTTTGAAATGTGTCCTCTATGGAAAATGGGGGACTACCATAGTTGACACCTAAGCAACTTGATTAAGGGGAAATGAATCTTCCTTCGAGTCAGTTTTGGGGTATTTTTCGTAGGTGTTTTAC
Source organism: Tupaia belangeri chinensis (assembly GCF_000334495.1). NCBI lineage: Eukaryota > Metazoa > Chordata > Mammalia > Scandentia > Tupaiidae > Tupaia > Tupaia belangeri. The sequence goes on from NW_006159809.1 coordinate 5,554,302, forward strand.
CTATGTTCTTATCTTTACTTATTTAGTATTCCCACCAACTTATAAGGTAAATGCCATTCTTTCCTTTTATAGGAGAGTATGCTGGAGCTCTAAGAACTAAAGCAATTAATTTACATTTGTAGAGCTAGGAAGCACTGGAGTCAGATGGTAGTCTAGAACTGAACTCATTTTGTTTTAGTTATACCAGGGGTTCTCATTGAGGCCCCAGAATCTTGGTGGGGATAGAGGATTGAGAAGTGATGTTGAAACAGCTGTAGCAGCAGTAGCAGCCGCAACAACAGCATATGATCCTACGGAGTTCCTTCCTTAGTTCCAGGAATTGAGGTGGAGGGGTTGGGAGGTGGCCAGGAATGTGCTCTTCTGCTTAGAATCCCTGTGCCTCCACCTGCTGACAGATGGAGTACTTTTTATAAAGAGATTTAATTGGTCAGAGAGACAAATTTTGTGTTTTGCAAGGAGGTATAATATGGCCGACTGTGGTTTGGGTCCTGAACCTGGAGGCTGGAAACTTACACTGGGTGCGTGTGTTAATGTGACCAAAATCCCAAGAGGATAGAAGAGAAGGGATCACAATGTGGCCATACCTCTTAGGGGGTGATTTCTCACTTTCTGTCTCTCTTTGTTTCTCCAGTGAGTGCATGTGCTCTATAGTAAAAACCTCTCTAAAAAAACAAACAGGGAACCAGCAGTTAGCGTAATGGCTATGTCGCTGGACTCCCATGTAGTCGACCGTGGTTCGCATCCCGGACCCGGTGGTTTAGAACTCACGCCGGGCGCGTGTGCGTGCGTGCCCAAGATCCCGAGAAGAGAATGGAGGAGAAGGGACTGTGGCGTGACCATCCCCCTCTGGGGGGTGATTTCTCGCTTTCTGTCTCTATGTCTCTCTCTGTCTGGTGAGCGCATGCGCCCTATAGCGAAAACCTCTCCAAAAACAAACAAACAAACAATGCACGCTGTTTTCCAAATTGACTTTCACATTTACTTTGTCACTGAAATTTTCAGTTTCTATTCATTGTTTCTTTTTTAAAGAATTATTTTATTTAATTTTATTTATTATTATTATTTTTAAATTCTACCAGAAAGAGACAGAAAGAGAGAGAGCGAAAATGTGAGAAGGCAAGCTGCCAGATCTGGGACTCAAACCGTGGTCAGTCATGTGCGAGTCCAGCGCCTTATCCACCACTCTTGACAGCATGTATTTTCTTCATTTAAAAATTTCTGGACCAGGGACCAGCAGTTGGTGTAATGGCGATGGCGCTGGACGCCCATGTAGTCAACTGTGGTTCGAGTCCTGGACCTGGTGTCTTAAACTCATGCCGGACGTGTGTGTGTGCGTGCCCAAGAGCCCGACAGGAGAATGGAGGAGAAGGGATTGCCATGGCCATCCTCTCTGAGGGGTGATTTCTCACTTTCTCTCTGTCTATCCAGTGAGCACACATACCCTGTAGCAAAAATATCTACAAAAAAAAAGAAAAATTTCGGGACCAGCAGTTGGCATAATGACTATGTTGCTCTACTCCCATGTAGCTAACCGCGGTTTGAGTCCCGTACCTGGTGGCTTAAAACTCATGCCGGGCACGTGTGCGTGTGTGACCAAGATCCCAGGAGGAGACTGCAGGAGAAGGGAGTGTGGTGTGGCCATCCTCTCTGGGGGGCGATTTCTCACTTTCCGTCTCTCTGTCTGTCTCTGTCTGTCTGGCGAGTGCACGACACCCTATAGCAAAAACCTCTCCAAAAAAATTTTTTTTTCATTGGTGTTTTATTTTGTGTTTCTCTAATCACTAGGAAAAATAAATATCTTAACATGTGTTTGTGTTTAACTACTGGATATATTTCTCTTTTGTCAATTGTATGGTGATGTCCCTGTTCATTCTTCTGTTGAGAGGTTGTGCTGATTAAAATTTTATTTTTTTAATCATCAGTTGTATCCACTCCCATTTAGTCTCATTTATTCATCTTTGTGATTTCTTGTTTTTATGTTTGGATATTAATATCTGATACGTTTTGCTTTTTCATCTTTTAATTCATTAATCCATATGGAATGTATGTTGGCATATGATGTGATGTAAAAATCAGAATTGTTTTCTGTGTTGGCATCACATGTATTGGCTAATCCTTCTATTCTTTTATGAGTTTGTGACTCATGCAATGCACATGTGTTTGTGCATTTTCTTTTGCAGATTTCATGTCAGTTAAACATTATGATTGGATGAAGTGAAATAAGGGGTCCTATGTAATAGCAGTGACATGGGATTATGGGTAATTTTTCTTTGAATCACTTAAAGGTCACATTGTTTTATATATACAGAAATATATATATGTATATATATACACACACACACACACACTTTACAAAGTTCATGGAAAAATGGATTAAAGTACAAGTTTAGTTTGGTGCAAGATGGTTTTGAAATCCATGCATAGTTTTTTTTTTTTTTATAATATACATTTCCATGAGCTTTTCAAAGATCCCTTGTGTGTGTATGTGTGTATGTCTATACCTACATCTATAAATATATACATACACACACATGCACACACACATACACCTGTAGTTCAGAACTCTTAAGGAGCATGAACTGTGCTGGATTGCCTGTTCACATACAGTCTCCTTTATAAATATAAATTGTTTTTTGTGGGTGTTCTGATTAGTGGTGGTAATGCAAAGTCATGGTGAATGTGCTATTATGTAGTCTGCTATGTTAGGACCTCACTTTGGGATTATTTAGTTTAGTTTGGTGATTTGATATGGTGCCAGTGTTTCTCCTTTAGGATTGACTACCGTGGCATTACATTATTACTCATTGCCGCTTCCTCTTGAGATTTGTACTTGAGCATTAGAATTTTTTTTTCCAGGGCAAAAATGCAGTTAATATGCTTTAGAATTGTCATTTCTCCTACTGTAATTATTTAATTGGCTAGCTGGGGAGTTCTTTTCTCTCTTGTTCAGCTTGAGAAGCAATCCTATATTTCCTAACTTCTGACAGTATTATTGCTTTAAAAATGTAAAATTTGTTGTTGTTTGGGAAAAAATACACACTTATTGTACAACACAGAAGAGTATATAGGAGATTGATGATCTCAGAATGAGATATCAGAGGTTATAGTGGAAGATCTGAGGAAGAGGTCATGGACATGCATAAGAATAAATTATGTTAGGACAAGTTATGTTAACTCCAGCAATTAACCAGGTATGTAAATGAATATAGTAAGGACTATGCAGACCTAAGGGGATCAGCCATTCTTTAAATCTAGCTGATTATGGGGCTGACAGGTGACATGGTGGTTGGGGTGCTGGACTCCCACATGGCCAACATGTCCCACATGTCCTGGACCTGGTATCTTACTTTCTCACTCTCACTCACACTCTGTCCCTTCTGGTCAAATTATAAATAAATAAAAAAAGTTAAATAAAATAATAAAAAAAAAATCTAGTTAATTATTTTTATGGGCCAGAATAGGCCTAATAGCAACAAACTATTTTTTTTTCAAGAGATATTAGAAACTTGGATTTTTGTATAAATTCTCTAAATTTCTAAATATTGGGGGGCTGTACATTTGTGATGTCACACTTACTCTAGAGAACATAGGGGGGTGACAATCTCGAGGATTATGGGTGAATAAAGGGTTAGACTTTAGACACTGAGGTAAATAGATTTGAGGCATGGTGGAATTAGTCCCCAAAGCCTATGGTGGTAGATAACCAGATCATTAGTTTTGGTTGTGAATGTTTCCAGCTGGATTTGTTGGCTTCTTGATGCTTGGCCTGTTAAAGTGCTAACATGATTAACGGTGCATCCTAAGTTTTGTAATCTATTCAGTATTAAAGGCAAGAAGAAATTAGAATTATCAGTGAGCATTATAATAGAGGAACTATGTTGTATTTCTGAATACCAAAGGAGAGATATTTAACCCAGTTTCAGGTGGTCAAAGAAGGTTTCCCATAAAAAGTGATATACTGGGGCCTGCAGGTGGTGTGGTGATTAAAGGGTCTGGACTTTCACATGGCTGACCGTGGTTCAAGTCCCAGACCCAGCAGCTTGCTCTCTCTCTCCCCTTCTCTCTTTCTGGTCAAAATTTAAAAATAATGATAATAAATAATTAAATAATTATTTAAAAAACTCATATATTAGCTGAGATAAAGAAGTTTGATGAGGGTTCGGGCCTGGAGAGTGGCATATTGTGGTCAGAGAGAGAGAGAGAAAGAGAGAGAGCACACATGCATCAAACAGTCCCCAATGGTGTGTGGTCATAGCACAATTCTTCCTCCTCTGTTTCTCTGTCCTGTCAGGACTTTGAGTGGGCACACATCCACATGTGCCTCGTGTGCTTTTCAAGTTGGTGGGGTAAGGTCTCAAACCAGGGTCGGCCAAATAGGATGTGGCTCCCTATACACAACGCACAATCACTATGCGATGGGGCCAGCCCATCAACCTTTTATATACTACATCTTTGTGTTTCATGTAAGTGTATTTTCTAACCTTGGCATTTTCCAGTAGTAAGGACCTAATGCAGCAGGAACACACAATTATCTTCTCTGCTGAAAGGGAGATTGCATGGAAAAGAGAGACTTTTGCCAGGCCTCCACAGTGCATACGTTTCCAAGGTGGCCAAGTTACGCGTGGCAGTTGATTAACATAAGCACAAACAGCTAACACTTTTCATAACTCATGTAAGAGCTTTTATTAGTAGCTTTATTGATCTTTTTCTTTGAATATAACATAATACTTTCTATTTGAAGCTAATTCTATCCCAAAAGCTTTTCCATCACAGGAAAGATTTCTGTGAATGAAACACTGGTTGCATTAGAGTCTGTGGAGCATAGTTTGTTAAATCACAAAGGTTCTGCTCGTGAGAAGCAAGTTATTATACAGTTGGGTAATGGTCTCTGAGGTGGCACCAGCAAAGGGAGCACTGCTCAAGTGCAGAGTGTTTTTAATATGTACATTTGCAGGGTCTTAGACTCAATTAGAGAAGGAATTTGATTGGTAGTTTGTCTAACTTTTCAGTAACCTGAGAAGCAGAGATGAAGAGAGAAACAATTTTGCATTCAGAACAGCTGAAGAAAAACAGCAAGAAGCTGATTCTCCATTATACTTACTAAAAGTCTCTCCATCAGTTCTGTCCCATCCTGTATCTTCATAATAACTTGGGGTGGGGGGAACGAACAGAAAACAACTCTCCTTAATGATATCCATCTGTTACTGCTCTCTTCTGTAAATCTTTAACCAGCTTACTCTCTGTTATAGAATACTCAGTCACATTAAAACAAATTAAAGCTGCTTCTGAATATTAACATCTATCTAACATGGCTTATACCAGAATCATCTTAATTGCTATCATTGCTAGCAGGCATCAAACTTTATCCTATAGCATATGATTGAGTACAGATTAGAAGGTTAATAAATGTATTTAAAATAATATAAAACAAAAAGGAAATTTCTTTCACTGAAGCAGATCATGGGGTACTGTGGAGAGAAAAGTATGTAAAGTATACCAGTTAGATACCAAAATAATTAAAGGTCATCATTTTTTTTTATTGTTGTCATAATCTACTTGGGAAGACAAACTATTACATATGGAAAGAAACTAACATGGTAGTATATAAGTAGCAAATGGATACCATAGGTGCAACACAGTGAAGGTGATCAGAACCGAGAGAGGGTTGGTGGAGTGGCCAAGGAGAACCAAGAGCTTTCATAGCATCTCACAGTTTGAGGGGACTCCACCATCATCTTGCGTGATAACCCATTTAAGGATTAGCTAGTCTACAAAAGATAAGAATTAGAATCTTGCATCTTTTGATGAGGCTACATCATAAAATACTTCTTAATTTAGACTGAGGAACTATTATTTATTATCAATTACTTAATTGTCTTTAGATGAACTCTTTAGTATTACCGAGCTTTTGTTATTTTTGTTAGCCAGCTAGTATTTATTCTCTTCTGGACATGTACACCCAGCTGAACATTGAAAGAGATAGTTACTTCTATTGTTGAGTGTGAGTTCTTTCATAAGAATGACTTTAGGATGGTCTTATATTTTATCTTTCCTTATTCCTTTATGTAAAAAACTGTTTTTAATTTTTTTTCTATATGTGATGAAGGTCTCTGAGAGATGGAGAACATAGATTAAATTACTTGATTTGTGCAGTAGTCCTGATATGGGAGGGGAAAGGCTACTGTTAAATCTCAGGTGAGAGTGAATTCAAAAGGGAGGGATAGATGAGCAGAAACTTTGGAGGACAACCAGGCATACAGCTGTAGTCTTTTTGAAACCAGGGAAAGGTTATAGATTTGTAAAAAACAGTAAAGTCAATGGGAAACCATAGTTCTGTATAAATGCTGACCAAATGTGATTGGGAGTGAGGGTATTTCCGAAGGTAGGTTTGTGATGGATCTGCTGTGGTGGTCTTGTAGCAATGAATGGGAAGTAGGAATGTCTTTTTATATTTATACAATCCAGTAAAAGACCAACCATCTCAAGAGAATGCATGACATTTGGGATCTTGAACTAGAGTATAGGAATTTGGAGGTAATTGGTATGGCCTGGAGCCTTTCTGGGCATGTGCTAGCAAATTTTGGAAAAAAAAAAGTTCTCTTTCCAGATGTGTTACATGGGAGAGTTTCTCATGAGCTGCCGGAGTGAGGACAATAGGGGAAACAAGAAACTGATGTTCCTTTGCTCTTCTTATGGACAAGAGAAGGGGCCAATTCCTCTCCAGAGTCTGGAAATGAATTTTATATGAGAGATAACTGAAAGCAGTGAGCCAAGCAGAGCTGTTTTTAAGGGTTCTGGATATATATATTTCACTATGTAGTTACAGGCAAATAGGAAAAGACTGTTTCAGTCTCATTTGGAATTTCATAAGTGAACAAACGTTAAACAGAATGGAAAATCCTTTTTATGTTTCTTCTTTATATAAAAGAAAAACTGTGTATGTTCTTGAGCATGGAAAAAGGTATAGAAAGACAGACTACCAGCCTGTTACCATTGATTAGGAGGAAGGAAAATACAGGGGTTAATACTGACTGTGTGTGGTCTCTTTAGCTAGGTTGTCTGTTTCAAATCCTTTGTTTTAATACAAGACACCTAACCTACTGGTGTGTGTTTCTTCTTTCTTAGGGTTGGTATGAGAATTAGATGAGGTAACATATATGATATGAAGTACTTAGGATGGTACTTGGAAATGATAGGTGCTGTATAAATGCTTTTTAAATAAAATAAAATACTATTATTTTTATTTATTTGATTATTTATTTATTTATTTATTTATTTATTTTTAGAGAGACTTTTGCTATTGGGCACGTGTGCTTACCAGAGAGAAAGAGAGACAGAAAGTGAGAAATCATCCCACCCCCAGGGGGGATGGCCATGCTACAATTCCTTCTTCTCCATTATTCTCTTGGAATTTTGGGCACGCACACACACACACATACCCCAGCATGAATTTTAAGCTGCCAGGTTCAGGACTTGAACTCAGTAGACTATGTGGGAGTCCAGCGACTTAACCATTAAGCCATCTGCTGATCCCACGATTCTCTTATTTTGATCTGAGGGGAGAAAATATAGTTACTCTCTGTATGTTTATTCTTCATTTATAGCTTATTTCAGAGGACTAAAAACAATACATAGATTAAAATTCTCTTTTCGCACTTAGTTTTTGGTTATCTGCTGTACACGTGTATCTAGAGATAGCTCATTATGTGTACTGGGACACACTGGGTACGTTTCGGAGGTGACATCGAGGTTGACTTTCAGGTGTCTGGCCAGGAGGATGTGCATGTGGATCGCAGGAGTGTAGGAAGAATAGGAACAGCTCTTTCAGAGTTTTGTTGCTTTGGGGGCGTGGGAAGGTGGAGGCTATATGAACAGTGAAGTTTTGAACCTTTTCAATGAGTTATTTAGTGTGAAGTGAGTTAGGAGATGAATAGCTCAGAAATTGAACCTGCTTGAGTTGCTGATCACCTGGGCCAGTGCACAGAACACTGAAACATGTGAGCAGATATGTGGGGTCTTCAAAAAAGTTAATAGAAAATACATATTATGAAGAAACTGTGCATGATTTATTTATTTTTTTGCATCAAGATCAAATTAGACTTTAATTCTATTTTCCACAAACTTTTTGAAGTTCCCCTCATATCCTTTTATAAACCTCTGAAGTTGATGTGGATGTACTATCATGCAGGACATGTTCAAATAGAAGACTTGTTGAGATGGCAGGTGCATGATGGTTATGGCACCGAACTCCCACATGTCTGACCACAGTTCGAGTCCCAGATGTGGCAGCTTGCTTTCTCACTTTCTCTCTCTCTCGATATGGTCAAATTAAATAATAATGATGAATAAAAATTAAATAAATGATTGTTAAAAAAACAAATAGAGGTATTATGGACCTTTTCTCTAAGGAATTTAAGAATGGTTAACTGATGGGCTTTGTTTTGCTGTTTTGTTTTTCCAATTTATGACCTAAACTTAATAGGGGTACTGAAGAAGACGCTACAGTCTTATCACTGTGGTCCTTGTCTATACTCTCCCATGTAGCGTTTAGTCTCTTCTCTAAGTAATTGCTGAGCAGTTATTTAAAGAATGTCTGTTTTAAGATGGTGCAACAGTAAAATGTAACATTCTGTCAAACAGTCCTACATGGGAGGGTTCGTGGTTCAAGTCTAGAGACCTCCGTGAGTATGCTGCATACACATGTGCCTGTGTTTAGGGGCTGTCTGAAGACTTGGAGTAAATAGTGGCATCAGGACCCTGTTGGTGGTGCTGTCTCTTCTTCCGTCTCTCTCATTCATGGAGGAATAATAAAAAAATAAAAAAGTAAAATCAAGAATATTTGTTTAAACTAGTGCCAATTACTGATTTTGCCAATGTATCTTGGTCAGCCCACAAAAATAGGTCTAGGTTAAAGGTATAGATATGTCAGTCTGTAGCATGTATATATGGTAGTCGAAGATATGGAACTTGAATGAGAGTATCCTGATGCAAACTGAGAAGAAAAGAATGCTCAGGGTAACTTTTTTAAAAAATAGATTTTCTTTTTTATTTCAAAAAAAACTTTTAAGAAAAATATTATATAAAATACCCAAGATCCTGAGAGGAGAATGGAGGAGAAGGGATTGCGGCGTGGCCATCCCCCCTGGGGGGTGATTTCTTGCTTTCTGTCTCTCTGTCTCTCTGTCTCTGTCTTTCTGGTGAGCGCACTTGCCCTATTGCAAAAATGTCTCCAAAAAAAACAAAACAAAAACAAAACAAAACAAAAGCAAATAAATCCTACTATGTATAGATTTTGACTAAGAAGGGTCTATTTTTTTCTATTGCAATAAGTGTTTGAATTTCACTTATAAAATATATACTTACTGTAAACATTTCAAGTATATTAAATAAAATTAACTCCCTTCCAATTCTGTAATACCAGAGGTAATCATGTTTATAATTTTGTATTTAGTCATTTCTTTGTATCTGCGAGCATATAGTTCCATATAACCCATGCACATCCTCCTGAATACTTTAAACTGTCTCTATATTATTTATAATACATAACACAATATAAATGCTATATAAATAGTTGTCATACTATATTATTTTTATTTTAAAGTTTTATTTATTTTAGTTTGTGAGGCAGGGCAGGGAGATAGTTACCTTTACCTTTACTAGGCCCTTGCCATGCTGCAATCATTATCCCAGCAACCCTGTCATCCAGGTTCACGGGAGTGCTGACCTACCTGGTGTGTTCAGATTGGCCAAGAACCTGAACCCCGCCTCCCATTTGGCTTCAGTGTTGTGCAGCGGCACCCTTCAAACTGTTACCACAGCTGTACCTAATTGTAATATAATTATTATTTAAATATTTTCAGTGTGTGATTGGTTGAGTCTGTGGATCCTGAAACTGCAGGGTGACTATGTATCTTTTTTATTTTTATGCCTGTACAAATTATTTTTCTTCCTTAATTTAAAAAATCAAAGTTTCTTGGACTGGCAGGTGGCATGGTGGTTAAGGGTGCTGGACTCCCACATGGCCATCTATGGTTTGTGTCCCTGAGGTAGATTGTGACGTGAAAACCTTGTTGTGTCTCTCTCTCTCTCGTTCTCTCTCTCTCTCTCTCTCTCTCTCTCCCTCTCTGGTCAAATTTAAATAAATAAATAAATAAATAAATAAAGTTAAGTAAAAAGAATTCTTTAAAATTTTTTTAAAAAAGTTTCTTCTTCTTATACTTAGTGTAGCCTGCTTGTCTTCCTAAGTTAGTGTATAAAGCTCTATCTTTTTTTTAATTACTTATTTTTTAAAATTCTGAAATAGCTTCTTCTTTTGAAAAACACTTAACTTTTCTGCTATATCATAATATCTTGCCTGTTATTCTCTCGGTGAATATCTGGAGTTGTTTTTCTTTCCCAAGTTTTTTTTTGTTGTTGTTTTTATTTATTTATTCTTTTGAGGAATGGACTATTACAATATTGTAATGAACATTTATTTAAATTTTTAACAAGTATGATACTTTTCCCAACAAAACAAGTGAAAGAAAACCTAACTGAATTTTTCCTTATTCAAGAAAGGAATCTTTTGGATCATTAGATTATAATGGAAGAAGTCTAGCGTTATCCATGTTCATTTAAGCTGGTTAAATGAGCTTGGATAACTAGTGGGTTCAGCTTAATTTCTGTCCCTCGCTCTCTTTACGCTGTGCAGTTCTCTGGCTTTGTCTTAGGCTGGCTTTCCATGTGGTGACAGAATAGCTGTAACAGTGCCAGGTCTCATATCTATGTATCATACCTCAAGAGGGAGAAAGTGTAGTTTTTTTTTCCCCTATAGGGCGTGTGTACTCAGTGAAGAGAGAGAGAAAGAGAGAGAGAGAGAGAGTAAGAGAGAGAGAGAGAGAGAGAGAATGAAAAAGCACTCCCTGGGGGGATGGTCATGCTGCAATCCCTTCTCCTTGATTCTCCTCTTGAAATTTTGTGCACACACATACATGCCTGGCATGTTTTCTCAAGCCAATGGTCTGGGAGTCAAACTGCACACACAGTTGGTCATGTGGTATCCAGGGCCTTCACCATGTCATTTGCTGTCCCCAGTGTAGCTCTTTTATTAAGGCTTTCTCTTGAGATCCAAGAAGCTTCGCTGCTGTTAGTGCCCTCCTACAACCACCTCCTGCTCAGCAACACCCTTTATAGTCTATTTGCCTAAATTGAACCACATGCTTATTTTTGAACCACTTCCTGTTTTTAAAAGGAATTTCAGTTGCTGTTTGGCTTAGAATTGGGTGAACCAATGAGTAGGATAAAAAGTTGAAATTACTTTTATATTTTGTATGGTGCTGAGAGTGGGTTCAGTTTCCTGAGTCTCTTTGACTGAATGGATGATGATGAAATCTTTTTGAGAATTCAAGTTTAAGAATGAGAAGAAGGGGGCAAAATCGATACATATTACACAAGTAGCAAGGCGTAATATGTACATTTTTTTTCCATTCATGTTTCTTCCTGGACATAGAATTATTGGTTTATAAGGAATGGTTTAATAGAGACTACTAATGAAGTAGCTGTGAAAGACAAAACGTAGCAGATAGGGCAATGATTTTATTCAAAGTATTGCAATAGGGAGAATATTCATTAATTAGAAATATCTCAAGAGGGAGAAATCTTGATTGTTATTTAAAACAAAGGAGTCACTGAGAAAGGGTGGAGGTGGGTCTTATATGAGAGACCAGTGATATGTTGTGGTTACCCTTTTCTTACAACACAGAAGTGTGAAGGGATTTCTTTCCTTATTTTCCAGGAGCATAGGGCTCAAGTAAATTTCAGTATTATCTGTCCCTACTTTTGTTCAAGAAGAATATTATTTCTCACTGAATAATGAAGAGGCAATCATAAACCATGTGTGAGGCGAAATAGGATCTAAAATTAGTCTCTTGAGAATTCCTTTTTCTGTTACTTCTGTAAAAAGAGTTGTAGTTCATGTTTGGAGATTCTGCAGCAAAGATCAGAACCTTATAGGATGCTGAAGATCAGGCATCTTAAAAGGGAGATGCCTAAAATAAAAAAGAGAAGTATTAACATAAAAATTATAATAAAAAGCCAAATGTTGAACCGGTTCAGTATAGCTCTAGGGGTATGTAGAAGAAAATGTTTGTTATACAACTCTGCTCACTGAGTTTTTGAAGTTTTGAGTGAGAATGTTGATGTATTTGGTAATGTTATTTGCAGTCTTGCTTATCTCTAATAAAAGGGCACGTATGATCTACAGATTTTTTGGGGGGTTTTCTTACTGGTTCAGACATTGGCTTTTCCAGGGAGAATCCTAGCTGAACTATAGTCTGATATTTCTTAAGTTTTTCAAGATTGCAAGGCACCCTAGAGTCCGGAGAGGGATCTGGGAAATCAGCTTTAGTTCTCAGTGGCACAGAAGGAGAAAAACTGGAAGAGTTTGTGTGAAGGACTGTAGTGGTGACAATTTGGACAGGGTACTAGGATCCAGTCCAATTTATACTTAGTGTTTTCATCTGCTTTCTTGTTGCTAACAATGGAATACCACACTAGGTAATTTATAAAGAATAGAGGTTTATTTAACTCACAGTTTTGGAGATCAGAGACCAACGGGCCTTATCTGGTGATAGTCTTTTGTTGGTGAGCACTCTGCAGTCTTGAGGTAGTGCAGTGCATCACATGGCAACATAGAGCAAGAGCAGAGCATGTGTGTTCACATGTCTTAGCTCCTAGGAATCAATCATGAGGGCCTTACCCTGATGATCTCATACAATCCCAGTTACCTCCCAGTGGCCCCCCTTCCAACACCATAACTGGATTTAGCCTGTACCCTCTCAGCACCATTTACAATGGCTCACCAATTTTAGCACATGAATTTCTGGGAGATGCACTCAAACCATAGCACTTGGTACCACAACTGGTTTCCATACTTTGTGGTGACAGTACTGGGGAGGAAGAAGTCAACTAAATCTCTCTTTTTTTTTAACTTCTTTTTAAAATTTTTTAATTTTTTAAAATTTATTAATTTATTTTTCTTTTTTTAACATTAATATGCTATACATCATTACAGTATACAAAATGAATTTTTTATCCAAAATACACTGTCTGTTGGCTCAATCAAGCACATCAACATACGTGTTATCAACAAACAATTTTTCATTTATGTCTTGTTTATTTTGCGTTTTTTTTTTTTTTTTTTTGCCTTTTGAAGTTTTGAGTGAGAATGTTGATGTATTTGGTAATGTTATTTGCAGTCTTGCTTATCTCTAATAAAAGGGCACGTATGATCTACAGATTTTTTGGGGGGTTTTCTTACTGGTTCAGACATTGGCTTTTCCAGGGAGAATCCTAGCTGAACTATAGTCTGATATTTCTTAAGTTTTTCAAGATTGCAAGGCACCCTAGAGTCCGGAGAGGGATCTGGGAAATCAGCTTTAGTTCTCAGTGGCACAGAAGGAGAAAAACTGGAAGAGTTTGTGTGAAGGACTGTAGTGGTGACAATTTGGACAGGGTACTAGGATCCAGTCCAATTTATACTTAGTGTTTTCATCTGCTTTCTTGTTGCTAACAATGGAATACCACACTAGGTAATTTATAAAGAATAGAGGTTTATTTAACTCACAGTTTTGGAGATCAGAGACCAACGGGCCTTATCTGGTGATAGTCTTTTGTTGGTGAGCACTCTGCAGTCTTGAGGTAGTGCAGTGCATCACATGGCAACATAGAGCAAGAGCAGAGCATGTGTGTTCACATGTCTTAGCTCCTAGGAATCAATCATGAGGGCCTTACCCTGATGATCTCATACAATCCCAGTTACCTCCCAGTGGCCCCCCTTCCAACACCATAACTGGATTTAGCCTGTACCCTCTCAGCACCATTTACAATGGCTCACCAATTTTAGCACATGAATTTCTGGGAGATGCACTCAAACCATAGCACTTGGTACCACAACTGGTTTCCATACTTTGTGGTGACAGTACTGGGGAGGAAGAAGTCAACTAAATCTCTCTTTTTTTTTAACTTCTTTTTAAAATTTTTTAATTTTTTAAAATTTATTAATTTATTTTTCTTTTTTTAACATTAATATGCTATACATCATTACAGTATACAAAATGAATTTTTTATCCAAAATACACTGTCTGTTGGCTCAATCAAGCACATCAACATACGTGTTATCAACAAACAATTTTTCATTTATGTCTTGTTTATTTTGCGTTTTTTTTTTTTTTTTTGCCATCCTTGATTCCCTATCCCTAACCCTCTGCCCTGTCCAACCCTCTTCCCATTGTCTCTAGTAATGGAATTTTATGGATGATAACATGCATGATTAAGCCACTATGCAGTTTACTCTAGAGGGGAAACCACATTTAGTATGTTGTGATGATGCTCAGGGAATGAATGTAAGTTTAAAAAAAAAATTCAGAGAAAAAAATACTAAAACTGTTACCAAAATTTAAAGAAAACTAAATCTCTTAAAGCCAAGACATAATCAGCTTATCAACCAGGCAGTTATCTGCAAAATAACATTACGGTCTGATAAAATAGAGAGGTGTGATATAATCCTCAGTTGAAACACAAAATTTCTCTCTAGAGTCATTCTCTTTTTGATCAAAAGTAATCTTAGATATTATTCTTGACCACAAAATAAGACTAATTTTACTAGATTTCACCTGCTTATTTACACAGGACCAGCAAGAATGCTGATTTACTATATAGACATTATTTAAGTTTGTTTAGTTGGAAGTTTTTATTAAGGAGTCTCAGATTAGACTCCTGAAAGCTTCTCATGACTGGGAAGCCAAGCCAATAACGTGTTATCAGATTTCACTTTTAGTACCTATAAATTTGGGTGATTCCCCAAATAATGTAAGATTTTTTGGCTTGCCGAGAAGTGACCTTCCTTACTCACCTGTCTAGAACAGTTATCTGATACTGAACTGTATCAGATCAGTTTTTCCAAGAGTGCTTTGTAGACATTGGCTCCAGAAGTCAACCATAGTTCCTAAATAGTATTTGATCATACCTGATTAAGTGGGCATCATTCTCAAATATGATATCTCAGGCAAAGCTTTGGTTGTATTGCAGGTGTTTCCAATTGTGTCCTGTAAACAAGGAGGATGGGTTCTTACAGAAACTGTGTAAATAATTATGTTGCCATAAAATAAGAATGCTCAATAACAGCTTCAGGATTCTGGAGGCAGCAGGCAGGGAGAATGATAGTAATTAAAGGTATTTTAATCCTGTTTACAGCATAATCTGGTAAATTGTAGAAAGAGATAGAAACTAGAATGAGAAAGGGATTCCTTACATGCTTAAACAGTAAAACATCAGGAAGATAGTAGTTCCCCCCTTATCCACAGTTTCACTTTCCATGGTTTCAGTTAGCCGTGGCTGCAGTTAATAAATCTTAAATAGAAAATTCAAGAAATGAACAATCGATACATTTTAATTTTGTGTCATTCAGAGTAGCACGATGAGATCTTACACTGTCCTGCTATGCTTCTTCTTTATCACCCGAAGAAGTAAGATACGTACAGAACAGTAAGATTTTTTTCTTGAGAGACCACACTCCTATAACTTTTATATAGTGCTATAATTGTTATTTTTTATTAGTTATAATTATTAATTGGTTACTGTGCTTAATTAAAAATTAAACTTTATCACAGGTTTGTGTGTACAGAAGAAAAATTATAGTGTATATAAGACTCTCTACCATCAGAAGTTTAAGGCATTCACTAGGACTCTTAAAATGTATACCCTGGGGACCAGCAGATGGCATAATAGTTACATCGCTGGACTCCCGTGTAATCGATTGTGGTTCGAGTCCCAGACCCCACAGCTTAAAACTTACACCAGGAATGTGTATGTCCAAGGTCCTGAGAGGAGAATGGAGGAGAAGGGATTGTGACATAGTCTCCCCACCTAGGGGGTGATTTCTTGCTCCTTATCTCTCTAGTGAGTGCATGTGCCCTATAAGGAAAATCTCTCTCTCCCTAAAAAAAGTATCCCCTAAAGATAATGCCAAGTAAAAACTACAATTATTCCCCATCAGTTCATTAAGTCTTATGTAATTGGTTCATATTCCACTGGATCTTGAATTAGCAGTCTCATGAGACCGTTTGGTTTTTAACTAGTGTTCTGAAAATCCTTATTTTAGACCACTGTGTGGCTTCAGAATGTTATCTGATACTGAACTGTATCAGATCAGTTTTTCCAAGAGTGCTTTGTAGACATTGGCTCCAGAAGTCAACCATAGTTCCTAAATAGTATTTGATCATACCTGATTAAGTGGGCATCATTCTCAAATATGATATCTCAGGCAAAGCTTTGGTTGTATTGCAGGTGTTTCCAATTGTGTCCTGTAAACAAGGAGGATGGGTTCTTACAGAAACTGTGTAAATAATTATGTTGCCATAAAATAAGAATGCTCAATAACAGCTTCAGGATTCTGGAGGCAGCAGGCAGGGAGAATGATAGTAATTAAAGGTATTTTAATCCTGTTTACAGCATAATCTGGTAAATTGTAGAAAGAGATAGAAACTAGAATGAGAAAGGGATTCCTTACATGCTTAAACAGTAAAACATCAGGAAGATAGTAGTTCCCCCCTTATCCACAGTTTCACTTTCCATGGTTTCAGTTAGCCGTGGCTGCAGTTAATAAATCTTAAATAGAAAATTCAAGAAATGAACAATCGATACATTTTAATTTTGTGTCATTCAGAGTAGCACGATGAGATCTTACACTGTCCTGCTATGCTTCTTCTTTATCACCCGAAGAAGTAAGATACGTACAGAACAGTAAGATTTTTTTCTTGAGAGACCACACTCCTATAACTTTTATATAGTGCTATAATTGTTATTTTTTATTAGTTATAATTATTAATTGGTTACTGTGCTTAATTAAAAATTAAACTTTATCACAGGTTTGTGTGTACAGAAGAAAAATTATAGTGTATATAAGACTCTCTACCATCAGAAGTTTAAGGCATTCACTAGGACTCTTAAAATGTATACCCTGGGGACCAGCAGATGGCATAATAGTTACATCGCTGGACTCCCGTGTAATCGATTGTGGTTCGAGTCCCAGACCCCACAGCTTAAAACTTACACCAGGAATGTGTATGTCCAAGGTCCTGAGAGGAGAATGGAGGAGAAGGGATTGTGACATAGTCTCCCCACCTAGGGGGTGATTTCTTGCTCCTTATCTCTCTAGTGAGTGCATGTGCCCTATAAGGAAAATCTCTCTCTCCCTAAAAAAAGTATCCCCTAAAGATAATGCCAAGTAAAAACTACAATTATTCCCCATCAGTTCATTAAGTCTTATGTAATTGGTTCATATTCCACTGGATCTTGAATTAGCAGTCTCATGAGACCGTTTGGTTTTTAACTAGTGTTCTGAAAATCCTTATTTTAGACCACTGTGTGGCTTCAGAATTGCTTTAATGATGGATCTAAATCCTCAACCTGATAGAACCTGCCATATTCCTTTTTGACAGGGCTATGAGACTTGTTTGTAGGAGATGTAGCACTCTGTCTTGTGCTGATTGCTGGAATTTTAGGGAAACATCAGAATAAAACAAAATTATCAATAGATGACAAAAAAATTGTACTAGCTGTGTTTAAACTTATTACTGGTAATTTTTAAAATAGAAAAATCTGATGAGAATTTATTTCAAAACTAATGCAACTGACGAGGAAATTTGGTTGTTTCTTTTTTCTTTTTTTTAAAATTATTTACTTAATTTTATTCATTGATTCATTTATTTTAATTTGACAGAGAGAGAGAAAGCCAGGTCCAGGACTTGAACTGTGGTTGACCATGTGGGAGTCCAGTGCCCTTAACCACCATGCCACCTGTTGTCTCTGGAAATTTGGTTGTTTCATTGGCATGGAAAACATGACAAAAGTCAATCCAAATAGTTTTTAGAGTTGGTTTTTACAAACGTATTAAGTTCATTTTCAAAGAAGAGTGTGTATTATGTCTAATTTACAAAAATGAACAAGTGCTGTCTTTACAGATAACATCTTCAGATAATCATTACATATAATAGTGTACTATGACTATATCAAGCTATGGATAGAATATATCAGGAATATCAAGTAAAGAGATTCTGTAAGTCTGGAGTAGTTCCTGAACATTTATTTATTACTGAAATTTAATGGATGAGTAATGTGAAGCCTCCCTTGAAACTACTTCTTCTAGGTGTTAGATTCAAGGTAAAGAAGTAAAGTTGTGACCAAGATAACGTTTAAAAAATAACTTATGACTGAAAATACTATGCTATTGTCTAAACCAGACAAAGCAGCGCCAAGATTCTGATGGGTAGAAACATGCCATGGGTGGCAAGGGCAGGGCAGATTCTCTAGGAGCTTCTCATAGAGAATGCAATTTCTGAAAGATGTTGCACTTTACAGATCCAATCTGAGGAAGGCCAGGCAGCTCTTTGGATTTGCTAACTCATCAATAGTAAACTGTCAAATAAACCTAAATATTCTTAGTAGTCGCGTATGTGATTTTCTAGAGTTCCTCTGGGAAAAGTCAAAGACAGTTTTGTGTGGAAAAGATAATTTAGAGTTCAATTTTGGGAAGCTAAAATGACTGAATTCTTAAAATATTTCTGATTTTCTCTAAACATACCTCTTTTTTTGTGTACTTAAAATGTTGTAAGTGTAATTTTCTCAATTTCTATGACTTTGTATAAGTGCTTATATATCTCTCAGCCAATCAGAATAGAGCTCCTAAAGAGAGTTTATAATTTAATTTAGTAAAGCCACTTAGAGTAGGAAAATATTACACAGTTACATAATGAGAAGTAAATGCCTCTCTGAATTACAGATATACAAACACAAAGACACTTATAGAGAGAAGTGGAATAACTGTTATACACTGGAATAACTGTTATATTCAGAGATTTGTATTTGTTTATTAGAAAAATTTACCAGAGGGCCAGAAGGTGGTGTAGTGGGTAAGGTACTGAACTCCCACGTGGCCGACTGCAGTTCAAGTCCTTAAGCTGGTGGCTTGCTGTTGCACTTTTCCCTTCTCTCTCCGGGCAAATTAAAAAACGATTATAAATAAATAAATAAATAAACAAACAAATAAATAAATTAGAGAGGGTGTGTACTTATCAAAGAGAGGCAGAGAGGGGGATGTGGAAAAAGCACTCCCCAGTGGGGTGTGGTCATGCTACAATCCCTTCTCTTCCACTTCTTTATCCTGTAGGGATTTGGGGCATTTCCACACATGTTCCCAGTGTGTTTTTCAAGCAACCAGGGCCAGGATTCAAATTGTTGTTGGCCATGGGGGATTTGGCTCCTTTAACTACTCAGCTGTGGAGCTGGCCCAGAGATGTAGAGTAGGTGGGTAGAAAGCCCAGAATTTTATGATGACAATATGTAATCTATAGTTAGAATCCCACGATATGTCATCACCATTCTTTTTACTGTACCCTACTTACAAAGAGTTCTGTTATTTAACTTCAGGGACAAGACTGAATCTACTAGTTTCCACATTTTTGGATAGCATGTCCTTGATAATAAAAATATATTTTTTAAACTTAGAAATTGAGTACTAATATAACAGTATACTATGAACATTATAAAATAAAGCAGAAAGTTAAAAGTTATAATGATGAAATAAAATCAAAATTTTAAAAATTTATTAACTTCATAGAATCCTAGCTTTTGTTTAATGACTTTCCATGTTTTTGAGGGGAAGCAATATTAGGGAATCATGAGCATTAAACTTTATTTTGGAAATGTTTGCATTTAACATTTTGTAATACAGCAAAGGTCTGCTAGTAAGTTTCATTAAATCTTAGCTGGAAAAAGATACCTCACAAATACATGTAGACTGAAAGAGACAAGGTATATGATTGGTTACATTCATAAAATAATGACATTAATTTTTCTACCTTCCAGTTTTTTTTATTTTATTCATTCCTGTATTCTCTGTGCTTAGATTAGTACTCCATAACATAGTAGACACTAAATATTTGTTAAGTGAATGAGTGTTCTTGTTTCTTCCTTAGTAAAATCCTAACTCTTAAGTTGACTCTTGCTTCTCTATCTTTCACACTGTATGTCTTCTTTGTCTCCCTCTGTTTCTCCTTCCCACATTCTCTACTTTTTCCCTCCCCTCCCCTTCATTTTGGAAGAGTTATGAATTAATTTTTTGCATAATTTGTTATTTTCTTGAGTATTAATATGGATTGTTAACCTTTTAAAATTATCATTGTAGAAGACTTATAAAGGAATGGACAATTCTTCCTGGGAAGAGATGAGGTTTCAGGTTTCCCAACGGGCATTTCCAGGTGTAGCATCTCCAAATTCTGCCCTTTCTAACTGCTTGGATTTGGTTAAGGAACATATACTTTATGGTTGTAGCCTCTATTTTTGGGCAAGCAAAACTGTAAAAGAAACCCTACATGCTACATAGCTGTAATTTACTGGTGTTAAAATACTTTGCATTGATTGTTTAATATTTGACATATTTTTGTGAGTTATATAGGACAGGACGACAAAGATGAGAAGATTAGCTTTGTACTCCCCAAATTTGTCAATAATAATAAAATGTGCTTAGCTTTCCGTTCTGTGCTTACTCTGCCATGTTTGAGGGTGATTATCTAAAAGTAATTTTTTTTTACCAAATTCATTTTGTGTTTTTATTTACTGTCATTTCCATTTAATTCATAATAAAATATGTTGACATGTGTGACTATATGACAGAGATTATGGATAGAGTTTAAGTACCTTGTTCTAGCTAGTAGCATTGAAGAGGAATAGATAATATTAAGTTCTAGTTTTGTCCTAGCCCTGTTTTAGTGACTTTACTAAAGTCATTTTAATTTCTTAGATTAATTAATTTTCTGAATCATCACCTGATTAAGAACATAAAAACAATCAGTAACAATGGGAACACTGTCAAATACTTTGAAAATGTGAGGAATTAACCTTTAAATTTTTTTTTTTTTTTGAGGTTTTCGTTATAGGGCACGTGCGCTCGCCAGACAGACAGAGACAATAGAGACAGAAATTGAGAAATCACCCCCCAGGGGGGATGGTCACGCCGCAATCCCTTCTCCTCCCTTCTCCTCTTGGGATCTTGGGCACGCACGCACACGTGCCCGGCGTGAGTTTTAAGCCACTGGGTACCAGACGCGAACTACAGTCCACTACGTGGGAGTCCAGCGACATAGCCATTAAGCAAACTGCTGGTTCCCAACCCTTTAAATCTTTTAACAGTAGAGTCTAGTATAAACCTTTACGTTCAGTCTTGACCAACAATTGACTTTGTGTTATATTTGCATTTTCCCTTCTTCTTTCTTTCTTTTCTTTTCTTTTTTTTTTTTGGATTTTTGCTATAGGGTGTGTGCGCTCATCAGAAAGACAGAGAGAAGCAAAGACAAAGAGATAGAAAGTGAGAAATGATCCCCTTGCTGGCGGATGGCCACGCCGTAGTCCCTTCGCCTCCATTCTCCTCTTGGGATCTTGGGCACGCACTCACATGTGCCTGACATGAGTTTAAGCCACCGGGTCCGAGACCCAAACTGCGGTTGACTACATGGGAGTCCAGGGAAATAGCCATTACTGTTGGTCCCGTATTTTGCCTTCTTATTCTTTATACTTTACCTGCTTTTTCTCAGTCTTATTCATTTTCTTAAAATAATAGACACCTAAGTGATTTTTTATTTCATCCCCTTCCATCATTTTGACAGTTTAAGATATCCCAAGGGATAAAGAGAAGGAGGACAGAATATCAAACTCTGTTTCAACTTTTATCTCTTGAGAATAGTTTAGCTGTCCAAGTCACTACCTGTTTGTTGATCTTCGTTGGTCTTGCATGGTAATGAACAGTGTTTTATAACATCTGTAGACAGTTAATTATCAGTTCACACAATATGCTTTTGGGTCATATGTTTTTGATTTTATCATCAACAGAAGTAAAAGTTGAGAACATATTTTTCTACATCCAGTTTCACTTGTGGATATTTGAAATAGTTTGTTACCCACATCTTTTGGTTTTTGATGGGGCTCCTAGCCTAACACTGTGACCATTTCATTATTCTACTATTTTTCTGAAGTGCCCCAAAGGCTACATTATTGGAACTTTCTTTATGTAAAACATAAAAGTGTTGTTATTTTTAAAATTATAACCATATTTTTTTATTAAAATCAGTTGCAAACAACAAGGCCAGAAATTTTTCAAAACATTTGCCTTGAGCTATTGTTTCTATTTTTAATTTTGTGGAAACTAACTTTTTTCCCCTAATTATAAAAATAATGTGTGTTGATTTTAGAGAACTTGGAAAATGTTAAAAGGTACAATGAAGAAAATGTATATAACTAATTGTGTATCATCTCAAAAGAGATTAATAGTGCTTTAATAGGTTTCATTCTTTTAAGAAAAGATATAGAAGCACATATATTTATTTACCAAAACCTTGACATATTTATAAATGGACTGTTGACATAGGTTAATATTTACATTTATATTTTTATGGACTATTTAATATAGTCAAATATGCAATATATATAAATTTTAAAGCATAAGTATAAAATGA
This sequence comes from Tupaia belangeri chinensis, assembly GCF_000334495.1. Classification (NCBI taxonomy): domain Eukaryota; kingdom Metazoa; phylum Chordata; class Mammalia; order Scandentia; family Tupaiidae; genus Tupaia; species Tupaia belangeri. The sequence continues at coordinate 5,576,846 of NW_006159809.1, forward strand.
ACATTTTTATACTACTGTCTAGCTTAAGGCAGACATTACCTGTCCTTTGAAGCCTTTTGAGTTGCTCCATCTTCACTATGTTCCTACTTTTTCCTCTACCAGAGATAACCAGGATGCTACATTTTGTGTATATAATTTTCTTTTCTTTGTTTTTTTTTTTGTGTGTGTGCTTTTTATATATATATATATATACATTCTTCCAATATTAGTTAGTGTTCCTTATTTTTCACCTTTACATAAAGGGTAACATGTGAAGGTTGCATTTTACACTCAACAGTATATTGCTATAGATCATCTGAATCTTTGTATGTATTAGGTCATTCATTTTCATTGCTCTGGGAGAATATTGTGATATGCTTACCTACTCAACTGAAGATGGACATTTGAAGATGGCACAGGCCTGGAAATGGGAGAGAGTAATGCAAGTTTGATGACTTGAAAATAGTTTAGTTTTGTTTTGTATATGAAATTATATCTACAGTAGTTAGGTATATGTGTTTTATGTTATTGTGCTTATATTCCTTTTTGTTTTATTGTATGTAACTTTGTTATCAAGTATTTGATTCTTATTATAAGATGATCTTTATCTATAGAAATGCTTTTGTCTGCTGTCTTGTGATATTAAAATAACTGTATTAAGCATTTTTTGGTTAATATTTTCATGGTGTATGTTTGTCCAGTTTTAAAAAAATTTTAAAAATTTGCTATAGGGCATGTGCAGTCATAGGGGGAGAGAGAGAGCCCCCAAGGGAGGATGACATACAGTCTCTTTTACTCCTTTCTCCTCTAAGGAGTTAGGGCATGCATCCAGTGTTTTTTTTTAAGCTGCCAGGTCCCCCACTCAAATTGCACAGTTGGCCATGTGGGATTCAGCCTCCTTAACTGACAGCATCTGACTGGTCTTGAAAACTTTTTAAGTTGTGTTCTTTGTGTGTGGCTGGGGCAGTAGATGGCATGGTGGTTAAGGTGTACCCACATGACTAACAACAGTTCGAGTCTCAGACCTGGTGGCTTGATTTCTCACTATTCCTCTCTCCCTACTCCCCCTCCACCTCTCAGGTGAACACATGTGCTCTATAGCAAATTAAAAAACAATGATAAATAAAATAAATACATAATTAAAAAATGAAAATTAAAACAGCATGTGTCTGGATTTTTAAAATAATGCAGTGTGACTATTATTACCATATGTATTCAGTCTATTTATATTTAATTGACTATTAATATTTTTTACTTTTCATTGATCATCTTAATTTGAGCTTTCTACTTTTTGGCTCTTCTATTGAATGGATTTCTTCTTCTTGCCTCTTCGTGAATTTTTTCCCCTAAAGAATTATTTTATCTGACTTTATTTATTTATTTATTTTGATTTGACCAGAGAGAGGAAAGAGAGAGAGAAAGTGAGAAAGCAAGCTGCCAGGTCTGGGACTCTTAACCACCATTGGCCATGCAGTTAACCAGTGCCCCTAACCACCACACCACTTACCAGTCCTCTTTTTGGATTTTTAAAAAAATTATTTTATCTCTTGTCCTTTAATTCCTCACTCCTTCGGAAGTTATACACTCTTTATGTTATTTTAGTGGTTAACCTAGAAATTAAAACATATACCCTTAACTTGTGAAAGTTTAATGTTAATCAAAATTTTACTTTCCTTCTGAATAAGGACCTTAGGATCTCTTAAATTCCATTTACTGGCCACCTGATTAATGTGCCATTACTATTCTATAATTTTATTTTCAATTCTACTAGATATTATTATTTTATACAATTATTGTTAGTTTATATTTGCCTACATTTTAGCTGTTTGTTCCTTCTTTCTATCTCAGACCTTCCATTTGAGATAATCTATTTTCTGTCTGAAGATTATCCTTTAAAATCTCCACTGATGGAAATCTGTCAGTGATAACATCAGATTTTTTTTTTTTTTATAGATTTCGTCTGGCCTGAAATATTTTTAATTGCACCCTATTCTTGAAAATAGATGTATAATTCTGAGACAGTTATTTTCCTTTAGTATGCTACATAATTTATTCCTCTGTATCTAGCTTCTGTTTTTGAAGGTCATTATTTTGCATTCTACATAGGGTATGGGTGTGCTTTTCCTACATCAGCCTCTCACCCGGAACTACAGACAAGGATCACCACATGTTGCTGCCCTCCATGCCTCCACCCCTGTTTTAAAACGCAAGTCTTGCCATCTTGTTCAGAATAGTCTTACATAAATGATATTCCTACCTCAGCCTCCCTAGTTGCTGACATGATAGGCCTATGCCACTGGGTCAGGCCTTTAGTTTGAACTGGAAATCCAACCCAGGCCTCCCATGTGACTCTAGCCTGAGGAGGACAGCATTTTATCAGTGGGTCCCACTGTGGCTAGACCAGTTCTTGAAGGTTTTGAATCTGTTGTGAGTCTAACTGTAAACCACAAGTCTGTTATCGCCTGCTTTATATTTTTCGTCAATTCCCTCTGATTCATTTTATATAATTTTTTCTGATTTATTTTCTTTAATATTTTTCTTTTGTTGTGTTCGATTAATGATATTCATTGAATTTTAAATGTCAGTTGTTGTATATTTATTTCTAGAATTTCTATTGTTTTCCCAACCCGAAATCGTTTCCAACTTTTAGGAGATATTTTCAACAATTTTGTTTCTGTTTAAAACAAAATAGTTGGGGCCAGCAGATAGCGTACTGGTTGGGGTGCTGGAATCCTACATGGGCAACTGTGGTTTCATGTGGCTTGAAACTCATGCTGGGCCCAAGTGTGTGTGTACCCAAAATCCTGAGAGGAGAATGGAGGAGAAGGGATTGCGGCATGGCCATTCCCCCTCCCCGGGGGTAATTTCTCACTTTCTGTCTCTCTGTCTGTCTCGTGGCAAGCGCTTGTGTCCTATAGCAAAAATCTCTCTCAAAACAAAAACAAAAAACAGAATAGTTATAGTACCTGTGCATATTAATTCTATAATCTGAAGTCTTTATGAGTGTTTTCTGCTTGTTCATTCACACTCATAGATCTTGAGTTCTTTTCTTGTCTAGTTTTTTTTTGACTCTGTTCTAGTTCTTATTCCGTGTTTTGATTATACAGTAGCATATGTGTTCGTGTGTGTGTGTCTGTGTGAGTGTTTCCATTGTTTGTGTGGTTGTAATGTATATATATCCACATGCATGTGTGAGTGTATTTTCTGAGGCCTGTGATAAAAGTGTCTTCCTCCAGAGGTGTATTTTGTTTGCTCCTCTCAGGTGTGTAGGAGCATTACCAGTGAGGGATTTTCTTAAACCAAACTCATGTGGTTCGTCTGGGTCTGGGCTCAAACTCTGTGAGGCCTCAGTTTTTCTAGAACATTTTTCTTCTTTCTTTCCTTCCTCCCTATCTTCCCTCTTTCTTTTTCCTTCTGTCTTTCTTTCTATTTCTATATTTCTTTCATTTTGTTAATATTCTATTGTACTCTGTACCAAGGCAAACTGCCTTAGACTCCTTTCTGGTTGGAGATAGGTTCTAGTTATGTTGTATCCTAATTGTGAAGGTGTAGTTTAATGGAGCTTATTATGGGACAGTATCTCCTAAAAGACTCCTCATCTTGGATGGACTTGAGCCTTGACTTTTGCTCTTCTTGCCCTTTCAGGTTTCCAGATCAAACCCCAAATTGCTGGATTGTAATTGGAAAATGGACTTAGTTCAAAATTGGCTTTAGTGCTCTAATGTTCTCTTATTTTCTTTGTGTAAAAGTTTTCTCTTAGAATTTGTCTTTGTGGTTCCATAGTAGTTTATTATCATTTCAGTGCTTTTGACTGGGTCTTTTAAGTATTTTAGCAAACACTTATTCTTGTTCTAATAGAAGTGTTGGCATTCTGGCTCTCTGTTACTAGAAATAGAATTCCTGTTTTGATTTGTTGTAATTAGTCTTAAACTCAGTTTCTTTGGAACGTTATTTGTGGATGCCAAGGTCATTTTGAGAAAATCTGTGTTTGCTTCAGTTAGGTACCTGGGAAGGGAGGACACTGGTTATTTGAGGCTAATTTAAATCCTTAACTTGGTGTTTCTTGATCTCCAGACTCATATGCTGTTTAGGTGTAGCAAATACTCAAAGAAACTTCCCTTCTTATTCCTTAGTTCCCTGCCCTGTCCCTCCTCCAGGAAGGGTCATTGTGGAAGATGACAAGTGTCAGTGCAGTGTAATTTTGTGGGGATATATAGTTTACTAGTTCATTTTTTATTAAATGTCTAGCAATTTTTTTGTTAGTGCCTTTTTACCATCATCTCCAATTCGATTCCTTGCCCTGCTCGAGCCAGAGGCTTTATTTCCTGTTCCCCTTGTGTATTCATTAAAAATTAAGCTCTAGGCTAAGGACCGGCAAAGTGTTTTTCTGTATAGGGCTAGACAGAAAATACTTTAGACGTTGGAGGTCATGTAGTCTCTGTTGCGGCTACCCGGCTCTACTTTTGTGGTGTGAAAGCAGCTGTAGATAATATTTGAATGAATGAACATGAACATGGCTATCTTGCATAAAACCTTGCTTATGGATACTGAAATTTGAATTTTATAGAATTGTCAAGACTATTTTATTTTGAACTATTTTTAGCTTCCAGACTATGAGACAATTGTGGCTTGTGTGCCATAGTTTTCTGACCTCAGTTCTTCTAGTCTTTTAGAATTTTTTTCCCTGCTTCTGTGACAGCTTAAACAAGACATTGAAGATTTTTTTTTTAATGTTATCTAGTATTTTAGGTGTGAAGATTTTAGGATATGAGGGGACTTCAAAAAGTTCATTGAAAATGAGATTAAAGTACGAGTATTTTGGCGTAAAAAATGGGAATCCAGGGACCAGCAGTTGGCGTAATGGCTGTTGCTATATTCCCACATAGTCCACTGTGGTTTGAGTCCCGGACCTGGTGGCTCAAACTCATACTGGACGCATGTGCGTGTGTGCCCAAGATCCCGAAAGGAGAATGGAGGAGAAAGGGTTGTGGCATGGCCATCTCCCACCCCCCCCCGGGGGGGGTGATTTCTCGCTTTCTGTCTCTCTCTCTTTTTCTGGGGATCACGTGAGCCCTATAGCACAAACCTCTCAGAAAAAAAAAAAAAAAAAAAAAAAAACCATGGGGCTCAGGTTGCGTGGTGCTGAAAGTCCCTGGAGCCCACATGGCTAACCACGATTTGAGTCCTGAACCTGGTGGCTTACTTTACAATCTCTCTCTGTTCAAATTAAATAATAATAATAATAACAAATAGAAATAAATAAATAAAATAATTTTAAAAATTTGAATCCATTTACAATTTTTAAATGATTTGTAGTTGAATATAATTATTAAAAAGTGAAAATAGTTTTGTCTCCTTTATTATTTCATCTTGTTAAGATAGTTTATTAACATTTCAAGGGAAATTATGATCTCCCTGAAGACAGGATCTTGTTTTATTACCTTATTTGCTCCAAATGACTGCTCAATAAAATATTTTATTATATAAATACTGACTATAATATTAAGTTGGAAAATACATTGAGATGTTTTCTCTTTTATTATCATTAAAACCTCTTGAATTGTTTGTCTTTAGAGTCCCCCATCCACATACACCCACATTTTTCTTTCACTCACCCAAGGGAATTGAAATTGACATGTGTTGTAGCTTGAAAATGTGAAATACTCCTGAGTTGAATGAGTTTCTTAAAAGTATATATTTTGTTCTTTTTGAAAAATATCCAATAAGAAGACATTTGAGTATAGGCATAAGTTCTCTAATATTTGGAATATGTACATGTGCTTAGAAGAGAAAATTCAATGAAACAGTGGGGCTTAAACAATACGGGATTTTCTTTTTCTATTCTAACTAACAGGGTAGAAGTAGGCAGTCAATGACTGATCAAGTAGCATTGTGATACTGATTGGAGCCCAGGTTTCTTCTAGTTTTTGCTTGGAAATTAAAATACAAATGAAACTTTTACCCTTGTGCTTTATCTTCTTATGGTGGTTCTACTTGAAGCTTTATGACCAGAAAATAAGGAAGGACAATAGGCAAGGGAGAATATAAACCCAGTTGAGTCTTTGCCCCTTTAAAGAACATTCTTAGAAACCTCACCTAATGACTTTACATGTTAAGATGTACTTTTTTTTTTTTAACCTAAGCATGCTGTGATCTCTAACAAGATTAGAATTTTTTGCATGAAAGAAAGTCATGTTGATAGGCAAATATCAGCATCTACCTCATTTAGGACATGTTTTTGTAGGAAGCATCAAAGGAGAAGTCATATAATGGAGTTTTGCTTACAAGACACAGTAGTTTTCATACTTGGTGCATCAGGATAAGAATGAACAAAAAACATTATAGTTTGTTTAATTACCTTCCTCTTTCTATGCATTATTGCCAGTAAATTGTGTATGCATTTTACAAAATTTAGATAGTTTATATAGTGTTCTTCTTTTTTTCTAAGAGGTTTTTGCCTTAGGGCATGTGTGCTGGGGTTGGGGGTGGGGAAGACAGACTTAGTGAGAGGGAAAGGGAGAAATCAGCCCCTGGGAGGATGGTCATACCATGATCCCTTCTCCTCTGTCTCCTTCTGAGCACGCGTGCACATACACCTGGTGTGTTTTAAGCCACTAGGTATAGGACTCAAACCATTGTCGTCCATGTGGGAGTCCAGTGACATAACCGCTATGCCATCTCCTGGTCCCATGTTTATATAGTTTATAATCCTGATTTTTACACTGAAAATATTACATAATAAGCTTTTTATCATATCACTAAACTTTTTAAAATGTATTTTTAAAAAAGTGTATTAGTCTCTTCCATGAGAGAAGGAGACAGAGAGAGAATGAGAAAGAGAGAGACAGAGACAGAGAAAAGCAGGTACCCACAACAGGGTCCTCATGCCACAATCCTACCCCCAGCCTCAGTCAGCCAGAATCACAGGTACATGTGTGCACCTACCAGTGTGCCCAGGGAGACCTTGGAATGCGAACCTGGACCTTGCCGTATGGCCTCGGTATTATGGCATGTTGAGTTTCGCTTTACCTCTGCTGTTAGCTTCCTTTTAAATGTTTAAAGGCTTCACATAGTATCCTGTGATATAGGTACACCATAGCTTATTTACTACTGTTCTACTGTTAAATAGTTTGATCTCTTGTTTATGTATATAATTATAATTTTGGAGAAACAATTTTAGATTTACAGAAAAATTTCTAAGTCAATATGAGAAGTTCACTCCTTACTCAGTCTCCCTGTTGTTAACATCTCATGTTTGTCAAAACTAAGATACTAGTATTGGCATGTTGGTATTAAATAAGCTTCAGATTTTATTTGTATTTCAACAGTTTTTCCAACAATTTTTCCATTAATGGCCTCTTTCTATTCTGGGATCTAATCCAGGATTGTACACTAGTTGCCATGTATCCCCAGTCTTCTCTGGTCTGTGATGGTTTCTAAGCCTTTTCTTGGTTTTCATAGTCTTGACAGTCTTGAAGGGTATGGACACGTGTTCATACCTGATGTTTACCTGATGTTTTTTTCATGATTTGTCTGATGGATTTTTCCTGATTAGATTTTTCATGATTAGGTTTATGGATTTTTGGAAACGATATCAGAGAAATGAACTGCCATTTTTATCCCACTATATTAAGGAGCTACTGATAGCCACATGATATCACTGTTGATAAGAACCTTCATCACTTGGGTAATGTGGTGTTTGCCAGGATTCTTCGCTGAAGAGTTTTTGCATTTTCTTCTTTTTTTGGGGGGAAGTGGGACATTAAGTACAGCCTATAGTAAAAGTTGTACTTTACTGTAGGGCAGGGCACAGAGGGGATTAAGTTTCACTTCTTGGAAATAGTACCTTCATAGATTATTGAGCATTCTTCTCCCATTAATTTATCAATTCAATTCTTGGTTTTTGTCACTATAGACTCATGTACTCATGTAAATTTTATACATTTGATTTTAATCAACTACTGTTTTGCTGCTTAATTTATTCTAGTTTAGGCTGTTGGGAGAAGTGTTTTTGTTTTTGTTTTTTTCAGGATATTTTCTGTGTACTATTAGAGTGTAGTCCCATTTTTAAATTTTTGAGCAGTTCCTTAATTTCTACTTTTATAAGGTATTCAAGCACATCTTTTATTTTTTCTGTCCCAGTCCAAGAGTTATACATTTCTTAACATAGCATTGGGAACGATGAATGTATTGCTGTGTTTAGAAACCAAGATCTGATTGTAGGGAGTGCTCATTGCTACTGAGATGTCATTGATTCTATTCCCTCTCAGTGAATAGAACTGGGTAACATATGCCATGCTAACCCATGTATGTACACATGTATGTTTAGTTTGTTTTATGTCTTTTTAATGATTTGACTATTTTATTATTGTAAAATCTTTTATCAGTTTTGTAAAATTGGCCAACATTGGTCACTACCTTCTCAGATATTGTTTCTGTTTTATTGTTTCACTCTTTTTTTTTTCTTTTGTGAATCCAGTTAAACTGGTATCATACTGTTAAATACTGGCTCATTGGTCTCTGATCCTTTTATTTTCTGCACTTTGGTAGTTTCAGTTCATTAATACTTTCTTCTCGTTTGTTTAGACTGCTTTTAAGAACATTCGAGAGACCAGCAGTTAGCGTAATGCCTATGTCGCTGGACTCCCATGTAGTTGATTGCAGTTCGGGTCGTAGATCTGGGAGGTGCGTGTGTATGTGTGTGTGTGTGTGTGTGCCCAAGATCTCGAGAGAAGATTGGAGGAGAAGGGATTGCTGCGTGGCCATCCCCCTGGTGGGTGCCTTCTCACTTTATGTCTCTCTGTCTCTCTCTGTCTTTCTGGTGAGTACACACACCCTATAGCAAAAATCTCCACCCCCTCCCCACAAAAAAAAAAAAAAAGAGCATTCAATGAAATTCTCATTTTAGATATTATATTTTTCAATACTGGATTTCCTATATGGTTCTTTTTACAATTTTCATTTTGGCTGAAATTCTCTACCTTTTTTTCTCTCTCATTTTGCCCAGTTTTCTAAATTCTTTATATATTTACAGTAGTTATTTTAAATGTTTGTCTGCTAATTTGAACATTTAGATCACCTGTGGGGCTGCTTCTATTGCTGTTTGTTCTAATTATGAGCCCTACTTTTCTGCTATTTTCTCTGTCTCATAATTTGTGTTTGTTCTTCCAGCAGAGCTTTGCAATCTCATCTCTGTGAAGCTCCAGATTGTCCATGTTTTCCAATATCATCCCTATTTTCCCACATGCTGCTTACTCAGTTATTAACTTGAGAATTGGAGTGGGAAGTGAGGTGGTAAATAGAAGATGGGAATAACATCTTTGTGTTTGGTACTCCTCTAGATTCTAATTCCCCACTCCAGCCCAAATGTTGATATTAAATTTGGCTGATTTCTTCTTATTCTGACAATGCTCATTTCTCTGTGGTAGACTTTCTCTTTTTTTTTTTTTTTTAAGAGAGATTTTTCGCTATAGGGCACACGTGCTTGCTGGAGAGATAGAAAGAAAGCGAGAAATCACCCCCCTCCCCCTGGGGGTATGGTCATGCTACAATCTCTTCTCCTACATTCTCCTCTCAGGATCTTGGACATTCACGCACACGTGCCCAGTGTGAGTGAGTACCACTGGTCTGGTACTCAAACCACAGTTGCCTATGTGGAAGACCAGTGATGTAACCATTATGTCATCTCCTGGTCCTGTAGACTTACTCTTTCTACTTGTGACCCAGATGTAATATCTGCCCTTGGTAACAGCCATGTGTGCCAGTTCTTAGGAAGGACTCATCTCTTTCTTGCACTTTATTTTTTATTTATTATTCTTTTTTTCCCCCTAACCACATCTCTTCTATGTACTTAAAGATTTTACTTTTTCTTTTTGATATTATTTTTATTCTTGTTATTGGTATAATAAGAGAAATGGTTTTTTTTTTTTTTTTTTTTTAGAGGTTTTTGTTTTAGAGCACTTGTGCTCACCAGAGCGATAGATAGGTTCAGTGAGAGGGAAAGTGAGACATTAAGCCATCTGGGGGAAGGTCACACCACAATCCCTTTTTTTCCATTTCCCTCCTGGAGTCTTAGGTTTAGGTTCACATGCATATGTGCCTGGCATGATTTTCACACCACTGGATCTGGGACTCAAACCACAGTAGACCGTGTAGGAGTTCAGTGATGTAACTGCTATGCCTTCTTCTGACCCGAGAAAGAAGTATCTGTGGCCTTCTACAATATGTTTAGAATTGAAGCAACTTTCTCTTCTTTGAATTGGTTTTGTAAAATTTCTTTCGGTTTTGATATTCATTGCTGAATCATTAACATGAAGGGAAAGTAGCCTTAAATCTCATGGCTATTTTTTTGTGTATAAACGATGATAGAAATCATCAAGACTACTTGGTGCAGTAATGCTGAATGTATATATCATCATTTTGGGGAGAAGGGGTGAATAATTTCTAGTTTATAAGATTACTTTAAATTGATTTTAAGTTTTTATAAGTTGAGTTTAGTAGGAAGGAGTGAATAAGTTCTAGTTTTAGAACATGGGTTTAAGTTAAGTTTAAGTTTTTTATAAGTTGAGTGTAGAAGGAAGAATCAGGCTACTGATGGCCATTAAAACCAGGAATACCATATTCTTTTAGTTTACAAACCTACTCAATAATTTCTAAGACCAATGGTTTTTTTAACTCCTTCCAAAAAAGGCCATTCTCAAGTTACTACTAGTTTTAATGTCTGGAAATCTTGTTGAATTTTATTATTTGTTCTGTATTCTCTGCCTTTTAAACCTGATTATCTTTTTTTTATTTTTTATTTTTTATTTTTTTGGGGGGGAGAGATTTTCACTGTAGGGCGCGTGCGCTCGCCAGACAGACAGAGAGAGACATAGAGACAGAAAGCGAGAAATCACCCCCCAGGGGGGATGGTCACGCCGCAATCCCTTCTCCTCCATTCTCCTCTCGGGATCTTGGGCACGCATGCACACACACCCGGCGTGAGTTTTAAGCCACCGGGTCCAGGACAGGAACCACGGTCGACTACGTGGGAATCCAGCGACATAGCCATTACGCTAACTGCTGGTTCCCTAAACCTGATTATCTTTAACATCTTCTTTTTGATGGTAACAGAGCACCTTATCACATACTTCTCATGGTTGTTTCAAGTCCTTTAATGGTTCATTTTTTGTGTATTCAATATTAACATTCCACTCTGAGATCCATAAAACTCAAGACTTCTGGGTGAGAATTGTTAGAATTTTATATGTTGTGTTCTGTTTTCATTGATTAACGCTGTGCATTCAGGTCTAACTAGCATCATTTATTTTATTTAAACTTGTTATTTTCAATGACTACCTTCTTCCATATTTGATAAATTAAAAAAAAAAAAACCCTACCTCAAATTTCCTATTTGTTTTGTCTCATTTATGAAAGCTTTCTTAATGTTTTGGTTTACCGTGAATTGGAATTATTTATTTTCCTTTCTTTCTTCAATTTAGTACCACTTTTATACTGATTCTGTTCATTCTTTCATCCAAATGACCATGCAAACTTAAGGTTTTAGCCTCTGGCCTCCCACTAGAAAATCTTATTAAAGTCCTATCTGGTGTCTTTAAAACTTGGTAAGTATTATGTGTGACCTGTCAGCTAGTAGACCATCTGTCTAATTGTATTGCACCTGTACTTTCTTATATTGTCACACTGAATAAAATCAAGTATTTGAGTTGTGTGTTGGCTATTTTTTTTTTTAACCCCACCAAACCTATATATCTCTTTCTTTCTCACACATGGGCACTTAATTGACCCAATATATTTCACAGAGTCTTAGAGACTTTATTTCTACATAAAACTTTCTTAACTTAAAAGAATTATCATTGTTTAATTATTTAGTTACCATATAAATCCCATTAAAAAAGAGGACCAATTTCTCCTGTGTTCGAATCAGGGAATGACTCACTATGCCCTGTATTCTATGATATAAAATACTTTTTATATATTCTCCTAAGGACTTGGATTAAGCATTGTGGAGCATTTGTTAGACATTTATTATTTCTTGAGAGAATTTCCAAAATTTAGATGATTTTTAAAAATTGGGTTGGTATGGTTGTGTGAAGACAGAAGTTATGAATATCTGAGTTCTGAGCAGCCCCATTCAGGGATTACAACTATCAAAGACCCTTTGCCCAGACTTCACCCTTCTGCCCCCTAGATCTAACCAGAAGCCAGGTTAGAGCACCCTACTTTTTCTCTGTCTCTCTCCATCTTTCTCTCTTTTTAAAATTTTCTTTTTAATTTTTTAATTTCTTAGCTCTCTGCTGCTCTTTTGTCTTGCTAATTCTTATCTTTCCCTCTGCCCCCATAGGACAATCCAGTTAACAGCCATCTGTATTTGAGTTCTGAATGGCCCCATTCATGCTGCACGCTTTTCATTTTATGACCAAAAAAAAATTCTTTTTAAAGTTTTTATTGTTTTTGTCTTTTTTTTTCTTCTTTGGTTTTGTTATTCCTTTTCCTTTTCTCTTTACCTTTCTCACTTTTTTGTTCAGCCTCCACACATGGGTTCTCTAGACAGGTCTAGGTCCTCAGTAGCTGAATATCTGAATACTTTTAGGGTCACTATAACCCTCAATTTTTATTGAATTAGCTGTGCAAAGGAAGAAAAATGGTACTGTCTAGCAACTGCAGGTCACCTCTTCTTGCATTTCTCTCAATGCTCAGATTTAACTTCCGAAACTAGGAAAAAAATGTATAATCCATCAGATGACCAGAAACCACTACAGAGGCATATCAAATATGAGAAACCAAGAAAATATCTCTCCACTAAGGGAAAAGAATAACTCCCCTTCTTCCACAGTGAAGACAAAGGAACTCATGGAAGTGTCAGATAAAGAATTTAAAATATTCATAGTGACAAAGCTAACATAGAGATGCAAGAGAAGAGAGACAACAAACTCCAGAAGATGCAGGAGGAAAGAGACACTGAGTTCCAGATGGTGAGGAAGTTCTTGCACAATTTGAAAGAGGATACACATCATAAAAAAGAGTCATAAAGAATTGTTAGAGGTGAAGGCTGTAAAACAGGAAATCAAAATTTCCCTTGATGGGACCAGCAGTAAGCGTAATGGCTATGTCCCTGGACTCCCACGTAGTCGACCGCGGTTCGAGTCCCGGACCTGGTGGCTTAAACTCATGCCAGGCGCGTGTGTGTACGTGCCCAAGATCCCGAGAGGAGAATGGAGGAGAAGGGATTGCGGCGTGGTCATCCCCCTTGGGGCTGATTTCTCGCTTTCTATCTCTCTGTCTCTCTCTGTCTGTCTGGTGAGCGCACGTGCCCTATAGCAAAAACCTCTCAAAAAAAAAAATTTCCCTTGAAAATATCAGAGTAGATCATGCAGAAGATAGAATCTCAGATGTAGAAGATAGAACCTCTGGCCTAGAAAAATTCACCCCCCCCAAAGAAATGTTCACCAAAAAGATTGAGAAAATAACTGAAAAAAGAATGAGAAGAATATATGAGTAATACTAGATACCATTAAACACTTAAACATCTGGATCATTGGTATCCCAGAAGGAGAAGAAACTAATAAGGGCTTTGGTAATCTATTCCATGAAATTATGGAAGAAAACTTTCTAAACCTAGAGCACTCAGATATCCAGATACAAGAAATACAAAGGACTGCACATAAAATCAACCCAAGATCTTCCCCAAGGTGCATCATAGCCAGATTGACCAAAATCACAGAGACAAGATCTGGGACCAGCAGTTAGCGTAGGGATTGCGGCGTGACCATTCCTCCTGGGGGGTGATTTCTTGCTTTCTGTATCTCTGTCACTCTCTTTCTGGCAAGCACACATGCCCTATAGCAAAAAGCTCTAAAACAAACAAAGAAAAAAAAAAAAAAACAGAGAGACAATGCTAGTTTTGGCCAGAGAGAAATGTCAAGTTTGCTTTCAAAGGATATCCCATAAGGCTAATGTCAGACCTCTCATCAGAAACAATGCAAGCAAGGAAAGAATGGGAAAATATATTCAAAGTGTTAAGTGAAAAACAGTTTCAACCCAAACTACTATACCCAGCAAGATTATCTTTCATATGGGAAAAAAAAGACAAAAATAAACAAAACTTGAAAGAATTTACCAACACCAGGCCAGCTCTCCAAGAAGTACTGAAGGAAGTATTATAGCAGGAAAACTATAAAGCTGGACACACAGAAATAAGAGTACAAAAAAACAACCAAGAGAATAGCCAGTCTAATGGTAGGGCCAAGTCTGGAGTTGAATCTTAACTTCCAGATTTTAAATCAAAATATCAGACCACAGTAACACTGCAAATTCAATAGAGGAGAGATTAATTTTATGAGTCTGAACTAGTGAAATAGACTTTTTTGACTTTAAACTAAAACATTAGTGATTTTCTTCTATGCTTTGATTTCCATATTTAAGGATTTTTGTCTTCTCTTGAATGGTTGATAGGTTCATCTACCTACTATTTGAAATGAATTGTAACCTTTTCCTTGGCACTAAGTTTTAAGCAAATTTCTCTTAAGTTTTTTCAGTTTTGATCTACTAAAACTAAATCTTTTTCTTGAAATTAAAAAATGCATTAAAAATACCTATTAATACCTATCTAATGACTGCAGAAAGCTATATAGCCCCAGCAAGGTGCTACTTTATAGTTTGTCCACTTTACTCACTGAGGTTTATTCCTAAGGTCAGACATGTGTTGATAGATATGTCTATATCAGCTGTGCTTGTTATTGAAAGTTTTTAAATTAATTAAGATTTTAGTGAATCAATAAAATATGGAAAACAACTGTACATACCAGAGACAGTGTGGGAGAAGGGGGAGAATTGGCAGAGGGTGAGAGGTAGGGAATCAAGGGGGAAAAAAAAGCTAAATATATAAGAAGCAAGAAATAGAAAATCATTTGTTGATAACATGTATTACCATACATAATATATTCTGGATGAAAAAATCTCATTTTGTATACTGTATTGATGTACAGTAAATGATTGTAAATAACTTAAAACAAAAGAAGACAGAAGTTATAAGACAAAGACTTTTTTAAAAAAGAGGTTTTTGCCTTAGGGTATGTGTATTCGCTGGAGAGACAGAGACAGTGAGAGGGAAAGTGAGAAATCATCTCCTATGGGGGATAGCTACTCTACAATCCCTTTTCTTCCATTCCCCTCCTGGGATCTTGGGCACTCACACACGTGTGCCTGGTATGATTTTTAAGCTACCAGGTCTAGGACTCAAACCGCAGTTGGCCATATGAGAGTCCAGTGACATAACTGCTATGCTATCTGCTGGTCCTCACAAAGAGTGTTTTAATAATCTGGGAAAATAGGAACCAGCACATGGCATAGGGGTGATGTTGCTGGATTCCCATATGGCTAACTGTGGTTCAAGTCCTGACCCAATGACTTGAAACTCACACTGAACATGTGCATGTTCATGCCCAAGACCCCGCAGAAAGGATTGTGTGTGACCATCCCCCCTGGGGGGTGATTTTTCATTTTCCCTCTCACTGTGTCTGTCTGTCTTTCTCTTCGGTGATCACACATACCCTAAGGCAAAAACCTCTAAAAAAAAAAAAAAGAGTAGATAATCTGGGAAAATAAACTCAAGTTAGATATAGTTCAAATCTAACCTTAATTGGGGGAAGTATGCTTTTCTTTCTCTCTCTCTCTCTCTTTATTTTTAATTGCCAGAGGGCGTGTGTGCTTGCCAGAGAGAGAGAGGGGGAAAGAGAAAGAGAGAGAGAGAGAACTTCCCAATGGAGTGTGGTCACCCCGTGGCCAATCCATTTTCCTCTATTTCTCCATCCTGTTGGGATTTGGGGCATGCCAGGCGCACTCACAACTTGAACCATGGTCAGACATGTGGGAAACAGCTTCCTTAATACGAGGCTCCTGGGCAGGCCCAGGAAATAGGCTTTTTAAAAACATTGTAATCTGTTTTTCCTTTCTTCATTTCTCTACTTACTGTGTCCTCTGTCCATGTCGTTCCTGATTCTTAACTCATGCTGTTTTGAGAATGGCAATTATTTAAAATGCCATGAATTTAACAAGGTGAAAAATATTTCACTGAAATAAATTTCTTGTTTTGTCATGATGTACTGCATTATCTATGAGGGTGATTTTGTTATGTTTGATTAAATCTTGATTACATTAGGTTAAAAGAAGGTTACATTAGGTTGATTTATATTTCTGGGAAGTAATTATCTTCTGTTTCTTTCTTTTTGTTTTGAGTTTGTTTATTTATTTCATGAGTGAGAGAGACAAAGATACAGCACAGCACCTCTGACAGGTCTTGATGTTGTGATCCACCTGTGGCTTCAGCCAGCCCAGGTCGTAGACACTTGCATGCCTGGTGTACTCAGGGGAATCTCTGGACATGAGCAGGGACCCTTCCCATGTGGATCTACCTTGCAGAGTGTATTATGATTTACTGGTGCACCACTTTTCAGCCTTGTGATTCTTTTCTAAATTTTAGAACCTTCACTAATAGCTGGACTTTTCGGATCAGGGATAGATGGAAGTTTTTAAGTAGAGGTTTTGTGTGTACTTCAAAGGCCTGCGCAATATCATGTTTGTGTGAGTGTGAGATATTTACTTATGCAAGTGTTTAGAAATCCTTTTACCTTTACATTATATTAAATATGAATAAGCTTGGTAATTGACGTAATTGTCCCCTTGAAAGATTTCCACTACAGAGTTGAAAAGAATATATTTTGTGTGAAACTTATGTAGATTAAAAATGAGAGTAATTACTGTTAGCCTATCCTAGTGCATAATACCTGAGTCTGAGAAATCTTTGTTTAGTTCTCTCTCTCCTATTCATTCCTCCGAGGGCCTGTAGAGGGCATTACATGTATAGCAAATACAGCTTTGTATTTTCAGTTTTTATCTAATGCAGTCACTTTATCTAAAGTCACATAAGGTGAAATAGATTATGAGTTGTTGACATATTTGATGATATAAAACATCAAGCTAATTAGCTTTAGTGATACTGTGCTGAAGTAAAACATAGTTATGAAAGTATAAAATTAATTCAATTGCAGTGAAGTTTTTGTTATAGCATTTTGTCTTTTTGTCTCTTCTGAGGACTAAAAGAAGACAGTAGGCTTAAGGGGTTTTGAGAAGATATAAATAAATATTCTTGAAAGTTATTTGCCTGGAATGTATTAGTTAATGAAGCACTTTGTTTTTTAAAGAAAGATTTTTCCTGTAGGGTGCATGCACTCGCTGGAAAGACAAAGAGACAGAAACGGAGAAATCTTCCCCTGGAGGGATGACCACTCCACAGTCCTTCTCCTTCATTCTCCTCTTGGGGTCTTGGACATACACACACACATGCCCGGCATGAATTTTAAGCTGCTGGGTCCAGGACTCAAACTGTGGTCTACTACATGTGAGTCCAACGACGTAACCATTATGCCATCTGTTGGTCCCAATGAAGCAGTTCTTAATATGTAGTAGTGTTATTTTTCCTGGGATGCCACAGGAGTTACCCTTTATACTGAACAAATGAAAAAGAGTAAAGATTTTTTCTTATTGTAGACATTTTGTGAACTTAAAATGCAAAGAAAATCATTTGGTTACTTTTATCTTTGAGATTAAGTCTGCATGTTAGGGTGAGAACTAGTGAAAACATAAAATGCTTTTCCTCTGGGGTAAAGGACAATTGTATCATCAAGGTAAAAATGGGAAGGGATAGTTAGATGGGGCAGTTTTGAAGCCCTCCCTGGTTGGTTTCTTCTTCACTATGTGAACTGATTACTTTACATACCTTCTCATCTTGGAATTTCAGTATTCCTTTCTCTAAGTTGGAGGTCCTTAACCTTTCTAGGTTGTGTTTTGTTTTCAGACTTTATGGGATTCTTAAGTGATGTTTGCATTTTTGTACACATATAATTGAATAATTAAGTAATAGGGCTATCACTATTTTTTAATGATGCGTTATTAATAGGGAAACTGAGTAAATGAGTAAGTGATTTCTGAATAAAGACATTGTGTAAAAGCTTGTCTTCACTAAAAACTTTATTAACTAGAAGTCCTCTCTCCCTCAAAAATGTTTTAATGATTTGTCACACTTTTTGGTATAATATGGACCAGAGTTGGAATTAAATAATCTTCATATAAAGTAATCTGGATATGATCAGTAAGAGAAGTGCAATTTTTATGCACATGAGGGTGTACTTGTAATGATTAAAGGTACGGCCACTTTTATTAGTTTGCCTTCAAATCTTGGTTCTGCTACTCTCTGGGATTTGTAACCTGTGATCACTTGAAGCACCTCTATAATCTTTAGTTTCCTCCTCCATAATGGGGGAATAAGAAAAGTATCTACTTAAATAATGGTTTTGATTTTAAGAAACTAATTCAAATTATGTGTTTAGTTTAGTGCCTGGTGCATAGAGTACTCACAAACATTACTGTTATGATTATAGGATTCCTTTTTGTAATTTAAAAAAATTCAAAAAGATTATATAATTTCCTTCTTTCTGAGACTAAAAATAAACATTTTAAAATATCTTTGAGGAATCTGAAATGAGAGTTTATTCAGTTTTGTGTGTGTGTGTGTGGGGGAGGTTAAGACTTTGAATAACATTGACTCTCAGAGGGAATCTCTAGGCATCTATGAGATTTATTTCAATAACATTGACTTTGGATTTTATGTTATACTTCCTCCTAAGGTGGTTTGAGCCACTAAATCATTTGGGGAATCTTGAAGACCAGTGTGAGAGAAACTTCCATCAGCATTAAGTGACCAGGGACTAATAAATCTAAGATGATTTTTTTTTTCTGCTACAGTTAATAATCATTCAGAAAAGGTCTTGATGGAACATATAAATGAAAAAAAATTCTAGCAGATCAAGATCCCAGTCTTGATATTAAAGGGAAAAGGCAAAGGAAAAATGTGGATGGGGGAGAGTCCTTGAAAAGTTGTTAACTTGGGTAAGGGAAATACCAGTATCTCTGCGGTCTTTTAGGAACAGAAAACATCTTTTGCAGAGAGCCTAGTGTTTGAGCCAAGATATAAAGTGACCTTCATGGCTGGCTGGCTCAACCTCCAGTTTTCCTAGGGAGAGTCAGTCAGCATTGCTTCAGTGTTTGACAGTGGGCAGAAAAGCACTTGCCAGTGGGAAGCAAGGAAATGATGGTTGAAGCAAGGAATGGCTGTTATTTCTCACCAGCAGATAGGTACACACCACTTGCTGAAATGATTCAGCACTTTGAAGTTGAGAGCTGTGAGACTTTGTGAGCTACACATGGGACGCATAGGACCCAGGAGGGTCAGCTCTGTTGGAATACTTCTGGGATGGCTCTATTCCCTCCTGCTTTAAATCACAAGTTAATGTGTGGTTGTGGGCTCTCGTCCTTTTCTATTCACTCCTAACTCTACAGATAAGGTTCCCTGACTGTTTGTAGTAGAGTCTTCTCCCTAACAGTGGGTACACATTTTTAAGTGCTGGGAGGGGGGAAGCTGAGGGAAAGGGAGAGGGAAAGGAAGGAAGGTGTTTCAGTGTTTCATCTATCCCATCAGTGTTTAAGGTACTACCATCTTTTAAAACTGACATTATTCTGTTGCACACTCATTCCCTGGAAAAAAACAGGCCTCTCATCTGGATCTTTTCGTTTTAATGATATCCATGAAATGGCTTTTACCCAAGCTCTGACATGACTGTCAGAGCACACATTTAAATGTGAGACTGCTTAAAAGGCTATTGATATTCCCTGGTGGAAAAGAAAGTGCTTTTAAAAAAAATCCATCTGTCCATACACAAGTTAACCTTGACTGTTTTCTTTCCTTCTCCTCCTTCTATTTCTCCGCTCCCTTGTCCTTTGCTTCTTCCTCCATATCCTTTTTCTTTTGGTCAAAGCCTCAGGTTAAAACCAGACCCTTGATCCAACAAAATTTGTATCATTATCTCCTAGAAGCTGTCATTTCTATACATTGATTTCTCTGACTAATTTAATCCAGATCTAAGTACAATCTATTGAGTGGGGAAGAAGAATGTTTAATTTTGATCTAAGGCTGCTGTTCTTATCAAACTGCTCCTTTTGAATCTGGGGCTCTATCCTCTCTATATGTCTTGGATTTATTAGCAGATGTCTGTGTGATAAAATGATGCTATATACAG